>NC_138770.1:55537891-56012891 GCF_965119305.1 Pelophylax lessonae | reverse complement strand
TGTATGTATTTTGTTATCTATATGTCCATTACTTGACCAAGAGCAAACCCCAGCCTGCACTATTATTGCACCATACTAATTATGTTCCTCTTTCTTCTACAGGTTGTATTAGCGTCTCATGTTGCCTATGACCATCCGCTTGCTGTCAAGTTTGTGAAAAAGAGTTATCTGCCTGGAGAAATGGAACGTGCGGTCCTGGTAGAGCGTCAGGTGCTAGAAGAGACCAGACACAATGTATTTTTCACCCATCTGTTTGGTGCTTTTCAGACAAATGTAAGTTATCTTCCCCATTCTCACTAAATGTGGAGAATGTTATATGGGGCTTGACCACACTGCATGGTCTGCCTCTATAAATTACCCCCCTGGATGTCTATCGTGTAATCCTTATCTTTATTTCTTATTTTCACACAGAACTATTTTGTCTTTGTAATGGAGTATCTGAGCGGAGGAGACCTACACTATCTCATAGATTCTTCAGCCCCAATTTCTACAGATGCCATCCAAATCCTTGCAGCAGAAATGATATGTGGACTGCAATACCTCCACAGCAAGGGCATCATACACAGGTAAGGACTGGAATAATACGATTAACCATGGAGCAAAATGAAGGGTGACATCACCGAAATTGCTATTTCTAGTTATGGGTAAAGTGATCAAATCAATTCCTGGCTTCTGATTTATAGATAACATAATGAAACCATTTTCTATACCTGTCCCTTATAAAATCTACAGAAGTCTTAGTGCTCCTATCCTGTTTTTAATGCAAGATAAATGGGAAACCAACTGGGCAAGTCAGACTTCCCCATAACCATTGTGGGATAGAAGAAGCTGTGATCCACCCAAAATTCTTTTTTTTTTTTTTAGTCCTTTACCCTCAGACAGTGGTCTTCCAAAGTGCAGCCCTTTGTTTGCATTGCTGGCCTTTGAGGCACTGTTTCTTCCACTGATATGAAACACTGTTCCTCCCAATGACACCAACAATGATGCACCATTCCTCATTGAACCATGGGCACTATGTCATTTTTTTACTCCCACCAACCACCAAACCTGAGACATTGCCTATTCCCACCTGGCCCCCCTAAAGTACAGTAAACTGGCCCTTTCTTTGGAAAGTTTGTAGACCCCCTGCCCTAGGATCAAAGTCTTCTAATTTGTGTGTTATGTACTAACTCTTTCTTCTCCTTACAGGGACATTAAGCCAGAAAACATATTCCTGAGCAACACAG
The DNA here is from genome assembly GCF_965119305.1 of Pelophylax lessonae. NCBI lineage: Eukaryota > Metazoa > Chordata > Amphibia > Anura > Ranidae > Pelophylax > Pelophylax lessonae. Next base: position 56,011,665 of record NC_138770.1, on the reverse strand, counting down.
GCCATGCAAAGATTGGCGATTTTGGATTGGCAGTGACGGGTGTTTTCGAACCAATGATGATTACAGAAATCGGTGGAGGCACGCGAGCATATTATGCTCCAGAGGTAAGAAACAGTCTACTGACTTCATTTTAGTGTTTATCTAGATACACATCTAGATACAGCTCTTCATTATTGGAGAAGAGTTAACATCATCTATGCTGGCATAGAACCATCTCTGTCCTATGCCTGGCATGACAGTATACTCATCATTCTTCTCTTTTCTTTCTACAGCGTTGGTTGAACCTGCAGTATGATGCCATGATCGACTATTTCGCTTTGGGGTTCATATTATACGAAATGGCGACTGGTACACACCCATTCTACAAATATTTAAAGGATACAACAATGATGATTATGGCGGTTTCTCTGTTTGATCCTGAGTATCCCCCAGAGATGGATTTTGACCTTATGGCCCTCATTATAAGGGTAAGTATAAACAGATCTTTATACTGGGAATATAGCACACAGAAGGAAAAAGAAGTAGGATTTTTTTTTGCAGGGCCAGCTAACGTTAGCATATCTGACAACCCATGCCTGATGGAAGAACTGTTCTGCCTGCCGAGTGCGACAGTTTGGATAAGATTTACATAAGGGGCAATGGTTGGGTATCGTAAAAATGTGGCTCAGCAGCATATTTTTATAGCCTCCCTTCCCCCAACCACAAGTGTAAAACGAGGCTTAACCACTTGCCTACAGTGCACTTTCACCCCCTTCCTGCCCAGGCCAATTTCCAGCTTTCAGCGCTGTCACACTTTGAATGACAATTGCGCGGTCATGCTACACTGTACCCATATGAAATTTTTATCATTTTTTTTCATACAAATAGAGCTTTCTTTTGGTGGTATTTAATCATCTCTGGGTTTTTTATTTCTTACAAAAAAAAAGAAAAAAGGCTGAAAATGTTGAAAAAAAAAAGTTTTTCTTATTTTCTGTGAGTAAATTTTGAAAATAAATACATTTTTCTCCTTCACTGATGTGCGCTGATGAGGCGGCACTGATGGGCACTGATAGGCTGCACTGATGGGCACTGATGAGGTGGCACTTATGGGCACTGATGAGGTGGCACTGATGAGGAGGTACTAATATGTTGCACTGATAGGCGGCACGGATGAGCACTGATAGGCGGCACTGATGAGCACTGATAGGTGGCACTGATGGGCACTGAGAGGTGGCACCGATGGGCACTGAGAGGTGGCACTGAGTGCACTGATGGGCGGCACTGATGGACACTAACGGGTGGCACTGATGGACACTGACGGATGGCACTGATGAGCACTGATGGGCAGTACCATCAGTGCCCACACTCAGTGCCCATAGTGCTGCCAGTCAGTGCCCATCAGTGCCTAGATGAGCAGGCACTGATGGGCACTGACTGGCAACACTATGGGCACTGATTGTGGGCACTGTGGGCAGTTATGTCACTTTATTTCACTCTTGTGTAATCAGGGCACTGGTGATCAGTGCCCTGATTACATTTCCCTGTGTCCCCTATGAGGAGGAGCCGCTGATCGGCTCTCCTCGCCTCACACACTGACAGTGTGAGCCGAGGAGAGCCGAATAACGGCACTTCCTCATTTACATGTGACCGGCTGTGATTGGATACAGCCGATCACATGGGTAAAGAGTCATGTTATTGACTCTTTACTGAGATCGGGATTGCGCTGTGTCCTAGCAACACGGCGCGGTCACGATCGCCGCTCCGCTTACCCCCGGGGATGCGCGAGAGAGGCTGTTCTGGTGCGCCGTCATATGACGGCGTCCCAGGATAATAGCTACACCGCTCCGCCCTCATTTGACGGCGGGCGGGTAGTAAGTGGTTAATAAAAAGTTTTACATACTGTACAACACTATTATATCATAACAGTAGACTGACAGGGGGGTTTAATTAGACTACTATTAGAGACACAGTTTAAAAAGGAATTGTATTGTCCACGTGTTGCTTGTTCATGTTTAACATTCTGTTTCTCTCTTTATAGCTTCTTCAAAAAACGCCAGAGCGCAGGCGAATGTCCTTAAGAGATATCAGAGAGCATCCATTTTTCAACAAGATAGACTGGGTTGAGCTGGAATTGGGATGGTCACCTCCATTATTTCACTCGCTACCTGTAAGTATATTATTAAGAAAGGAGTTTGGGCATATTTGGGAGGAGTAGTGGATTTGGGGCTCGTTCACACCAGAACGGGGGGGGGGGGGGGGGGTTCCCGCACCGCATTCAAAAAACGCTCTGCACATGAGAACTGCAGGAGGTGTCAATACAATTATAATGACACCCCAAATGTAGGTCACCGGATTGCATGATACAGAGGAAGTATGTGAGCCGGTTGCATTGCGCTTTTTTAAAATAGAGCATGCACTACTTTTGGTGCGGCCCAGTGCGATTTCAGCCCAATCAAGTGAATGGGATTGTATAAGATATAAAAGTACAGCGCTATATAAAAGTATCAATATTAGGTGCTTAATAAACAATAAAGTAACCAGGTGCTTTTTGTGATATAAATAAAATGAATATATATACATCTCACACTGTCCAAAGGTGTATAAAAAAAAGGGGTACTCAGTAAGGTGCATGAGGTATAAAATATTCAAGTCCAAAGGTATAAAATATTCAAGTCCAATCCAGGAAGGTCCCAAGTGTATGTCTATATTGGACATTATATTCCCATAGGACTCCAAATTCGGATTTCCCCTGTTTCCTTTTCTTATCATTTGGACCATTATGAACTAATAAATCTCTGTCTATTTTACATACTTCATCCCGTTCCCTATTGATCTCATCAAGGTCATAACCTTTCTCGTAAAATCTCTGGCTAAGCATATCCGATTGCTGTCTATATTCATCGGCTGTGATGCAGTTCCGCCTGATTCGGATGAACTGCCCTTTGGGTATATTTTTAATCCAGGAGCGATGGTGGCAGCTGTCTACGTTGCTAAATTTACATCTTTCACCTACTTTTGAACCGTGCCCATGCACTGTGTCACTTTATATTTATTGAGATGGTAATTGCGCTGATTTTTTCACGTTTGCACAAGTGAATAGGATTAACACGCACTAGCACAGGAATGTGAGCGGGTAAATGAAGTGCGCTTAATGTTTATGATCAATTTCTGTATGAACAAGTGAGAAAAATGTTTCCTATTTTTATTCTTTGCAGGATCCGATGGCCCCAATACATCAGAAACTCGATATGGCCGATATTATGTCCTCGGAACACCCAAGTATATTTTTACCACCTGACAAAAAGCTCTTTAGCCATTTTACATTTGTCAGTGGAAGATTGAGGACAAAAACATCACCTCAACCATCCGAATCACCACCACCAGATCAAAGCAGCACCATGGATGGAGGAATCTCACTGACATCACTGAGCCCCTCACCGGAAAGAATCTCACCGACATCACTGAGCCCCTCATCGGAAAGAAGCTCACCGACATCACTGAGCCCCTCATTGGAAAGAAGCTCACCGACATCACTGAGCCCCTCATCGGAAAGAAGCTCACCGACATCACTGAGCCCCTCATTGGAAAGAAGCTCACCGACATCACTGAGCCCCTCATCGGAAAGAATCTCACCGACATCACTGAGCCCCTCATCGGAAAGAAGCTCACCGACATCACTGAGCCCCTCATCGGAAAGAATCTCACCGGAATCACTGAGCCCCTCATCGGAAAGAAGCTCACCGACATCACTGAGCTCCTCATCGGAAAGAATCTTACCGGAATCACTGAGCCCCTCATCGGAAAGAATCTTACCGGAATCACTGAGCCCCTCATCGGAAAGAATCTTACCGACATCACTGAGCTCCTCATCGGAAAGAATCTCACCGACATCACTGAGCCCCTCATCGGAAAGAATCTCACCGGCATCACCGAGCCCCTCATCGGAAAGAAGCTCGCCGACATCACTGAGCTCCTCATCGGAAAGAATCTTACCGGAATCACTGAGCCCCTCATCGGAAAGAATCTTACCGGAATCACTGAGCCCCTCATCGGAAAGAATCTCACTGGCATCACTTACGCCCTCACCAGCCCCCTTAGAGTATTTTTATGCCATAGTGTATGAATACCGGTTGCCTATGTTAATATTATTCTTGTTTATTATTATACAGAATATAGAGGTAACAGTTTAGGCAGCACTTTACAATATTATGGGGGATGGTACGATTACAATGCAGTTCTACACAGAAGGAAAAGCAGGGTCCTACATCAATTACGTCACAGGGGGACTCTCACCTACATCATCGCTGGGAAGGATCTGGGTGTTCTGGTAGATCCCATGCTTAATAATAGCATGCAATGCCAAGGTCCGGTTTCCAAAGCAAGCAAAGTCCTTTCTTGTATTAACAGAGGCATGGACTCCAGAGAGATATAACTTTGCCCCTGGGGCACAGGAATGTAAAAAGGTTAATGGGGGACAGGAATCTAAAGGGGTAGTGGGGGACAGGAATGTAAAGGGATAGTGGGGGACAGGAATGTAAAAGGGTACTGAGGAACAGAAATGTAAAGGGGTAGTGGGGGACAGGATTGTAAAGGGGTAGTTGAGGGACAGGAATGTAAAGGGGTAGTGGGGGACAGGAATGTAAAAGGGTACTGAGGAACAGAAATGTAAATGGGTAGTGGGGGACAGGAATGTAAAGAGGTAGTGGGGGACAGGAAAGTAAAAGGGTACTGAGGAACAGATATGTAAAGGGGTAGTTGGGGACAGGAATGTAAAGGGGTAGTGGGGGACAGGAATGTAAAGAGGTAGTGGGGGACAGGAATGTAAAGGGATAGTGGGGGACAGGAATGTAAAGGGGTAGTGGGGGACAGGAATTTAAGGGGTAGTTGGGGACAGGAATGTAAGGGGGTCGTTGGGGACAGGAATGTAAGGGGTAGTTGGGGACAGGAATGTAAAGGGGTAGTGGGGGACAGGAATTTAAGGGGGTAGTTGGGGACAGGAATGTAAAGGGGTAGTTGAGGGACAGGAATGTAAAGGGGTAGTGGGGAACAGGAATGTAAAGGGGTAGTGGGGGACAAGAATGTAAAGAGGTAGTGGGGGACAGGAAAGTAAAAGGGTACTGGGGAACAGAAATGTAAAGGGGTAGTGGGGAACAGAAATGTAAAGGGGTAGTGGGGGACAGGAATGTAAAAGGGGAGTGGGGGACAGGAATTTAAGGGGGTAGTGGGGGACAGGAATGTAAAGGGATAGTGGGGGACAGGAATGTAAAGGGGTAGTGGGGGACAGGAATGTAAAGGGGTAGTTGGGGAAAGGAAAGTAAAAGGGTACTGGGGAACAGAAATGTAAAGGGGTAGTTGGGGACAGGAATGTAAAGGGGTAGTGGGGGACAGGAATGTAAAGAGGTAGTGGGGGACAGGAATGTAAAGGGATAGTGGGGGACAGGAATGTAAAGGGGTAGTGGGGGACAGGAATGTAAAGGGGTAGTTGGGGACAGGAATGTAAAGGGGTCGTTGGGGACAGGAATGTAAGGGGTAGTTGGGGACAGGAATGTAAAGGGGTAGTGTGGAATAGAGGTGGTTCTGGCCAGCTCAGTAGATTGCTTTAAAACAGGCCTGGATTCTTTCCTAGGTGTACATAATATAAATGGGTACTAATATTTATAGGTAAAGTTGATCCAGGGAATATCCGATTGCCTCTCGGGGGGTCAGGAAGGAATTTTTTTCCCCAGCTGTAGCAAATTGGATCATGCTTTGCTGGGGTTTTTCGCCTTCCTCTGGATCAACTGTGGGTATAGGATTGTGTATATGGGATTGTATGGTTGGGTTTTCTTTACTGTGTTTTTTTTTTGTTTTTTTTGGTTGAGCCAGATGGACTTGTGTCTTTTTTCAACCTGACCAACTATGTAACTGAAGGAATATCTATCCTCCATTTTGTTCCTTGACTCCATCTTGTGCGGTCAAGCCGACCCTTAGAGCAAGCTTGATTTAAGTGCCAATTTTGCCTTATCTTAACCCTTAGAACAAGTCTGATTTAGTGCCAATAATTATGGCTTATTTTAACCACTTTACGTCTGCCTGCGGTAATATTACTGCGGCAGTGTGGCACGATCCCGTCTGGTCACGTAGACCTACGTCGGGCGCGATCTCGGCTCCCAGAGCGCGCTCCCGCGCGCTGCGGGTCCCGATTCCGATGGCATTCGGTAGGGAACCGATCAATCACCAGATACTGACCAATGATTTTTGGTCAGTGTCTGGCGATCGGTCCCAACCAATGGCAATCTGTCCCCTGTCTGTGTAATGTAAACACAGGCAGGGGAAGTGATGTCACTGTCCCTCCTGGAGTCCTTTCGGTTCCAGGAGAAGACAGAGAGACATCAAAAACGTGAGTTCCACCAAGCAGCACACTGACACACCTCACATAGGCACATTTAACCCCTTGATCACCTCTGATCACCCCCTGATCACCCCCAAATCCCTCACAGTGAACACTATATACAGTGGTATACAGATATTTTACTGATCACTGTATAAGTGTCACTTGTGAGACTAGTTTGTGCCTGCGTTAGGCCCAAATTGGGTTAGGGCACCCGCCACCTATCCCCTAATAACGTTTTAACCCCTTGATCAGCCCCAGTTAACCCCTTTACACCCTATTACTCTGTGCACTAAATACAGTATATATGTAAATACTGATCACTGTATTTAGTGTCACTAGTGACCCTAATTTGCGCTTGTGCTAAGCCCAGATAGGGTTAGGGCACCCGCCACCTATCCCCTAATAAACTTTTAACCCCTTGATCTTCCCCAGTTAACCCCTTCACTCCCTATAACACAGTGCACTAATATATACAGTATATCACATAACTACTGATCACTGTATTTAGTGTCACTTGTGACCCTAATTTGCGCTTGCGCTAAGCCCAAATAGGTTTAGGCCACCCGCCATCTATCCCCTATAAAGGTTTAACCCCTTGATCTCCCCCAGTTAACCCCTTCACTGCCCTGTCAAAGTGTTCACTATATACAGTGATTACCGATCACTGTATTAGCGTCACGGGTGACACAACTTAGGCTAGCTAGTTAGCGTCAGGGTCCCACTACACCACCGTTACTTAGCGTCAGTTAGAGTCAAGTACACTAACACACATACACACACACACACCTCCATTACCAGTATAGTGTTTGAATAGATCAATATCTGATCTGATCAGAACTATGCTAGCGTCCCCATAATTTAGTGTTCCCCAAACGCAGTGTTTGCAAAATCACCACTGATTCCTGCTAGCACCTGCGTTTAGCCCCCTTGCCCAGACCACCTTACCCAGGCAAGTGTAGTAATCAATAGATTACTGACACTTCCAAAAAACACAAATCACACAAAACCACTGCGTTAGCAGAGTCAGGCCTGATCTCTGCTAGCACTAGCAGTTTTTTTTTGTAGCGACCAAATAGTCCTCGACAACCAGGTGCTTTTATTACCTAGTAGTCGCACTACTGTACCGGTAAATTTAGTTACTAAAATTACAAAACGTTGGTACAGTGGTGGAGAGGTCTACAGTATACTGACCATGGCAGGTGAGAGCGATGGGGAAGCCTCACTGTCAGAATCAGGGTCAATATACGAACCAGATGACAGCAGCGGCTCCCTGACAGATAGCTCCGACAGAGGGGTCCCTGCTAGGGTCAGGCGTACCCGACCCCATTCTGGAGTTGCTGACTTGCAAGAACTGGGAGTTTCTCGTATGCAGCAGAGTGCCAGTACTAGTGCCGCTCACACTTCTCGTGATCTGGCAAGCACGAGCGGCCTAGTACATCCTGGACCTTCAACCAGCACTGCAGTATCACCTGGTGACGTGGCGAGTCACCTGAGTGCAGTTGAAGCTGGTGCGGTGGCTAGCACGAGTCGTGGCCCGCAGCCACCGCGTATCCGAAGACAGGCCCGTAGAGCCCATAGTGTCCTCCCTGAAGCGCTGGCATATCCTAATTGGCAGCCCACAGATTCCACAGCGCCAGTACTTCCCCCATTCACCGCCCAACCCGGAATCCAAGTGGAAACAGCTGGTTTTAATCCCATAAACTTTTTTGAGCTGTTTTTCACTGAAGATCTTTTCAGATCTATTGTGGACCAATCAAATTTGTACGCTCAACAATTCATCGCCGCCAACCCAAATTCACCCCTTGCCAGACCATTCGCCTGGAATCCTATTTCGATTCAGGAGTTTAAAACCTTTCTGGGCCTTTCCTTCAACACGGGCATTACAAAAAAGAATGAATTGCAGTTATATTGGTCCACTGACCCAATTCATTAAATGTACGTGTTCTCTGCTGCTATGTCCAGGATTCGATACGAACAAATATTTCGGTTCATGCATTTCAACGACAATGAACTCTGTCGTCCTCGGGGAGACCCTGCATATGATCGGCTCCACAAAATTTGGCCCCTTGTAGACCACTTCAATCAGCGGTTCGCAGCCTTGTTTACCCCCCAACAAAATGTCTGCGTTGACGAGTCCCTGATTAAGTTTACTGGTCGCCTTGCTATCAAACAGTACCTCCCCAGCAAGCGTGCCAGATACAGGGTCAAGTTGTATAAGCTGTGTGACAGGGCCACAGGCTATACAGTTAATTTCCGTGTCTACGAGGGAAAAGATAGCACTGTGGAGCCCCCCGACTGCCCAGGCTACATAGGGAGCAGCGGCAAGATAGTTTGGGACTTGGTGTCACCCTTATTCGGAAAGGGGTACCACTTGTACATGGACAATTTCTATACAAGCGTGCCACTTTTTAGACACCTCTTTCAATTTCAAATTGGCGCTTGTGGCACCGTGCGATCTAATCGCCGGGGCTTCCCCCAACGGCTAGTAAATACCCCACTGAGCTCGGGGGAGAGAGCCTGCTTGAGGTGCGAGGAATTGCTTGCAGTGAAGTGGAGGGACAAACGAAACGTTTACGTGCTGTCCTCCATTCACCCAGACACGGCAGTCCAAATTACTACGGTCTCCGGTGTTGTTGTTGAGAAGCCCCTCTGTGTCCACGACTATAACCATAAAATGGGAGGGGTGGACTTCAACGACCAGATGATGGGACTGTACTTAATTGCCCGTAAGGCCAGACGCTGGTACAAAAAAGTGTCTGTATACCTATTTCAATTGGCTGTTTACAACGCTTTTGTCTTATACAAAGCGTCTGCCGGAACATTATCCTTCTTTCAATTCCAAGAAGAGATAATCAAAGCCCTTCTGTATCCAGCTGGTGCTCCTGCCCAACTTCCTTAACCAGATGCAGTGAGCCGGCTGCATGAGAGGCATTTTCCGGAATTCCTCCCGAGTACCCCTACCCAACGATACCCCCAAAAAAGATGCCGTGTCTGCAGCAAGCGCGGATTTAGGCGTGACACCCGGAATTATTGTCCCAACTGTCCTGACCAACCTGGTCTTTGCAACGGTGACTGTTTCCGTCGCTACCACACACTAGTGGATTATTAGCGTAGGGTACAGCACGGCACAGTTTAGGGCACATTTACACAGGGTCTCAAAAGATGTTCGATGGCTATCGTCATTTTGAGAGACCCGAACCTGGAACCTGCAACTCGACGTTTGAAGAAAAAAAAAATACATAAAAGCCAAAAATAGTTGTCGTCTCACTCTTTTTTTATGTTCTTCTACACTTCCTACTGTACTTTTAATGTCCTTTGTTTGTTTTTTCATTCTTTTGTGACCTGTTTCTCTTGCAGGTACTCGTCGGCTACCACGACATTGATTTTATATATTCTGACACAAACAGCGTTTGCGCTCAGCATATATGGATACCTTTGCTGGTAGCAGCTGTGGTGATTTTCTGATTTCAGCACTGCAGTTAAAATCCTATTTTGGTATACGTGGATAGTGTCGTGTATACCCATCATTAAATTCAGTGGGTGGTTGTTTGGGCGGTTAATGATGAGTAATACTACGCATTATTCCTGTGCTGATTTCTGATAGGTTCTCTTTTTTTTTCGTTCAGCCCACAGGCTGCATGAAAAAAAAAAAAAAAACTATATGCCAAACAAGGACCAGCAATGTACTGGTACTTTATTGGTACTTTTATTGCTGTCACAAGGGATGTTTACATCGCTTGTGACAGCAATAAAAGTGATCAGATTTTTTTTTTTTAAAAAAACCTGTGGTAAATTTAAAAAAAGAAATAAAATAAATAGGAAAAAAATAATAATACATTTTTAGCCAGCCCCATCGACGTGAGCTTGCGCACGAAAAAAACGTATACAGACGTCATGCCCGCAAATGAAATTGCTGTTCAAACCACACGTGTGAGGTATCGCCACGATCGCCAGAGCGAGAGCAATAATTTAAAAAAAATAGCTACTCTCATACTCTAAACTGGTAACTGTTAAAACATTTTTAAAGCGTCGCCTATGGAGATTTTTATTGACCGTAGTTTGTCACCATTCCGCGAGTGTGCGCATATTTTAAACCGTAACATGTTGGGTATCTACTTACTCGACCTGACATCTTTCGCAATAAAAAAAATGGGCTAACTTTACTGCTTAGTTTTTTTTTAAATGCGGTGAAATGTAATTTTTCGTAATTTTTCCCCCAAAAAAAAGGCGTTTGAAAGACCGCTGCGCAAATACCACGTGACAAAAAATATTGCAATGACCGCCATTTTATTCTCCAGAGTCTTTGCTAAAAAATATATATAATGTTTGGGGGTTCTAAGTAGTTTTCTAGCAAACAATACTGACTGATTTTAACTTGTGAACAAAATGTATCAAAAATGGGCTCGGTCCTTAAGTGGTTAATTCAATACCCCTGGTCTAGAGGAAAACAGATTTCGTCTCAAAATACGGAAAGGTTTCTTCACCGTAAGAGCTGTGAAAATGTGGAATAGAGGTGGTTCTGGCCAGCTCAGTAGATTGCTTTAAAAAAGGCCTGGATTCTTTCCTAGGTGTACATACTGTATAAATGGGTACTAATATTTATAGGTAAAGTTGATCCAGGGAATATCCGATTGCCTCTCGGGGGGTCAGGAAGGAATTTTTTTCCCCAGCTGTAGCAAATTGGATCATGCTTTGCTGGGGTTTTTCGCCTTCCTCTGGATCAACTGTGGGTATAGGATTGTGTATATGGGATTGTATGGTTGGGTTTTCTTTACTGTGTTTTTTTTTGTTTTTTTTGGTTGAGCCAGATGGACTTGTGTCTTTTTTCAACCTGACCAACTATGTAACTGAAGGAATATCTATCCTCCATTTTGTTCCTTCGACTCCATCTTGTGCGGTCAAGCCGAACCTTAGAGCAAGCTTGATTTAAGTGCCAATTTTGCCTTATCTTAACCCTTAGAACAAGTCTGATTTAGTGCCAATAATTATGGCTTATTTTAACCACTTTACGTCTGCCTGCGGTAATATTACTGCGGCAGTGTGGCACGATTCCGTCTGGTCACGTAGACCTACGTCGGGCGCGACGTAAATCGGTACTAATATTTATAGGTAAAGTTGATCCAGGGAATATCCGATTGCCTCTCGGGGGGTCAGGAAGGAATTTTTTCCCCCAGCTGTAGCAAATTGGATCATGCTTTGCTGGGGTTTTTCGCCTTCCTCTGGATCAACTGTGGGCAGGGCCGATCCTGGGGTCACAGGTGCCTGGGTGCAGAAATATTTTTGGCGCCCCCATGTGGGCGTGGTTATCTTACTAACTCCTCCCCTTTAAAATGGTAGCGGGCGCTGTGGTGGCAGGCGGGGAGGCGCTGTGCTGGCAGGCGCTGTGGTGGCAGGCGGGCAGGCCCTGTGGTGGCAGGCGGGCAGGCCTTGTGGTGGCAGGTGGGCAGGCGCTGTGGTGGCAGGCGCTGTGGTGGCAGGCAGGCAGGCCCTGTGGTGGCAGGCGGGCAGGCCCTGTGGTGGCAGGCGGGCAGACCTTGTGGTGGCAGGCAGGCAGGCATGCCTTGTGGTGGCAGGTGGGCAGAAGCTGTGGTGGCAGGTGGGTAGGCCCTGAAGTGGCAGGCCGCCTGCGGCCTGCCACCACAGGGCCTGCCCGCCTGCCACCACTGCGCCTGCCCGCCTGCCACCACAGCGCCTGCTACCACAGCACCTGCCTGCCTGCCACCACAGCGCCTGCCACTACAGCGCCTGCTCACCTGCCACCACAGGATCTGCCCGCCTGCCACCACAGTGCCTGCCACTACAGCGCCTGCCCGCCTGCCACCACAGGACCTGCCCCGCCTGCCACCACAGCACCTGCCTGCCTGCCACCACAGCGCCTGCCACTACAGCGCCTGCTCGCCTGCCACCACAGCGCCTGCCACTACAGCGCCTGCCCGCCTGCCACCACAGTGCCTGGCCGCCTGCCAACACAGGCTGCGCCTGCCACTACAGCGCCTGCCGCAGGCGCTGTGGTGGCAGGCGGGCAGGCGCAGCCTGTTTTGGCAGGCGGACAGGCCCTGTGGTGGCAGGCCCTGTGGTGGCAGGCGGGCAGGCCCTGTGGTGGCAGGTGGGCAGGCGCTGTGGTGGCAGGTGCTGTGGTGGCAGGCGGGCAGGCCTTGTGGTGGCAGGTGGGCAGGCGCTGTGGTGGCAGGCGCTGTGGTAGCAGGCGCTGTGGTGGCAGGCGCTGTGGTGGCAGCAGGTCTGCTGCTTCAGGTAAGGTAAGACAGAGTAAGACATTGACAAAGAAAACAACAACAAGTTTTTATTGAAGCTCACTCAGCCAGGCCTCACTGCCTCAGCCGCCCTCAGGCCTCATCGACACCTGACAGACCCCATAAGTGCACTCTCCCCTCTGCCCACCACAGCACCTGCCTGCCTGCCACCACAGCGCCTGCCCGCCTGCCACCACAGCGCCTGCTACCACAGCGCCTGCCACCACAGCGCCTGCCTGCCTGCCACCACAGGACCTGCCCGCCTGCCACCACAGGGCCTGCCTGCCTGCCAACACAGGCTGCACCTGCCCGCCTGCCACCACAGCACCTGCCGCAGGCGCTGTGGTGGCAGGCGGGCAGGCGAAGCCTGTGTTGGCAGGCGGGCAGGCCCTGTGGTGGCAGGCGGGCAGGTGCTGTGGTGGGCAGAGGGGAGAGTGCACTATGGGGTCTGTCAGGTGTCGATGAGGCCTGAGGGCGGCTGAGGCAGTGAGGCCTGGCTGAGTGAGTGAGCTTCAATAAAAACTTGTTGTCGTTTTCTTTGTCAATGTCTTACTCTGTCTTACCTTACCTGAAGCAGCAGACCAGACCAGATGCCAGTTTCTTCAGGGGCAGGGCACTGGCTGGGCACAGTACTTCTTGTTCCTCTTCTCTTCTTCAGGCCAGGCAGGCACCACCGAGGCAGGTCACCGGTCACGCGGTCTTCTACTTCTTCTTTCGTTTCAGGGGCTCCTCCAACGCACAGCGCGCTGCTGGAGGGGGTGGGGGTGGAGCGCCAGCCCGCCCCCAACACTGTTTACTTGCGGAGGAATAGGTTCCTGTTCCTCCTCCGCTCCCTGAATGCTGGGGCGGCGGGCCGGCCCGGGCATATGACGTCACTGGTTGCTAGACGCTAAGCGGTCCTAGCATAGCAACCAGTGACAGCGGGACTGTCTGGATGGATCGCGCCGCGGAGGAGAAAACACTGTCTAGCAGAGAGAGGCTGTGGCTGCGCTTGACTGGTGGTCAGTAACCGTGCGCCGCGCGCTTGGGAAGCGGGTTAGAGGGGAGCGGGCCGGCCCGGGTAATACTAATTACATTACAGTAAGGGTCTCTCTGATAGCTTCTGCCGGCCGGCGGCGCCCCCCTTTTTAACACACTGAAGCGCCTGGGTGCTCTGCACCCTCCGCACCCGCTTAGGATCGGCCCTGACTGTGGGTATAGGATTGTGTATATGGGATTGTATGGTTGGGTTTTCTTTACTGTGTTTTTTTTTGTTTTTTTTGGTTGAGCCAGATGGACTTGTGTCTTTTTTCAACCTGACCAACTATGTAACTGAAGGAATATCTATCCTCCATTTTGTTCCTTCGACTCCATCTTGTGCGGTCAAGCCGACCCTTAGAGCAAGCTTGATTTAAGTGCCAATTTTGCCTTATTTTAACCCTTAGAACAAGTCTGATTTAGTGCCAATAATTATGGCTTATTTTAACCACTTTACGTCTGCCTGCGGTAATATTACTGCGGCAGTGTGGCACGATCTCGTCTGGTCACGTAGACCTACGTCGGGCGCGATCTCGGCTCCCAGACCGCGCTCCCGCGCGCCGCGGGTCCCGATTCTGATGGCATTCGGTAGGGAACCGATCAATCACCAGATATTGACCAATGATTTTTGGTCAGTGTCTGGCGATCGGTCCCAACCAATGGCAATCTGTCCCCTGTCTGTGTAATGTAAACACGTGCAGGGGAAGTGATGTCACTGTTCCTCCTGGAGTCCTTTTGGTTCCAGGAGAAGACAGAGAGACATCAAAAACGTGAGTTCCACCAAGCAGCACACTGACACACCTCACATAGGCACATTTAACCCCTTGATCACCTCTGATCACCCCCTGATCACCCCCAAACCCCTCACAGTGAACACTATATAAAGTGGTATACAGATATTTTACTGATCACTGTATAAGTGTCACTTGTGAGCCTAGTTTGCGCCTGCGTTAGGCCCAAATTGGGTTAGGGCACCCGTCACCTATCCCCTAATAAAGTTTTAACCCTTTGATCAGCCCCAGTTAACCCCTTTACACCCTATTACTCTGTGCACTAAATACAGTATATAGGTAAATACTGATCACTGTATTTAGTGTCACTAGTGACCCTAATTTGCGCTTGCGCTAAGCCCAGATAGGGTTAGGGCACCCGCCACCTTTCCCCTAATAAACTTTTAACCCCTTGATCTTCCCCAGTTAACCCCTTCACTCCCTATAACACAGTGCACTAATATATACAGTATATCACATAACTACTGATCACTGTATTTAGTGTCACTTGTGACCCTAATTTGCGCTTGCGCTAAGCCCAAATAGGTTAAGGCCACCCGCCATCTATCACCTATAAAAGTTTAACCCCTTGATCTCCCCCAGTTAACCCCTTCACTGCCCTGTCACAGTGTTCACTATATACAGTGATTACCGATCACTGTATTAGCGTCACGGGTGACACAACTTAGGCTAGCTAGTTAGCGTCAGGATCCCACTACACCACCGTTACTTAGCGTCAGTTAGAGTCAAGTACACTAACACACATACACACACACCTCCATTACCAGTATAGTGTTTGAACAGATCAATATCTGATCTGATTAGAACTATACTAGCGTCCCCATAATTTAGTGTTCCCCAAAGTCAGGCCTGATCTCTGCTAGTGCTAGCAGTTTTTTTTTGTAGCGACCAAATAGTCCTCGACAACCAGGTGCTTTTATTACCTAGTAGTCGCACTACTGTACCGGTAAATTTAGTTACTAAAATGACAAAACGTTGGTACAGTGGTAAAGAGGTCTACAGTATACTGACCATGGCAGGTGAGAGCGATGGGGAAGCCTCACTGTCAGAATCTGGGTCAATATACGAACCAGATGACAGCAGCGGCTCCCTGACAGATAGCTCCGACAGAGGGGTCCCTGCTAGGGTCAGGCGTACCCGACCCCATTCTGGAGTTGCTGACTTGCAAGAACCGGGAGTTTCTCGTATGCAGCAGAGTGCCAGTACTAGTGCCGCTCACACTTCTCGTGATCTGGCAAGCACGAGCGGCCTAGTACATCCTGGACCTTCAACCAGCACTGCAGTATCACCTGGTGACATGGCGAGTCACCTGAGTGCAGTTGAAGCTGGTGCGGTGGCTAGCACGAGTCGTGGCCCGCAGCCACCGCGTATCCGAAGACAGGCCCGTAGAGCCCATAGTGTCCTCCCTGAAGCGCTGGCATATCCTAATTGGCAGCCCACAGATTCCACAGCGCCAGTACTTCCCCCATTCACCGCCCAACCCGGAATCCAAGTGAAAACAGCTGGTTTTAATCCCATAAACTTTTTTGAGCTGTTTTTCACTGAAGATCTTTTCAGATCTATTGTGGACCAATCAAATTTGTACGCTCAACAATTCATCGCCGCCAACCCAAATTCACCCCTTGCCAGACCATTCGCCTGGAATCCTATTTCGATTCAGGAGTTTAAAACCTTTCTGGGCCTTTCCTTCAACACGGGCATTACAAAAAAGAATGAATTGCGGTTATATTGGTCCACTGACCCAATTCATTAAATGTACGTGTTCTCTGCTGCTATGTCCAGGATTCGATACGAACAAATATTTCGGTTCATGCATTTCAACGACAATGAACTCTGTCGTCCTTGGGGAGACCCTGCATATGATCGGCTCCACAAAATTTGGCCCCTCGTAGACCACTTCAATCAGCGGTTCGCAGCCTTGTTTACCCCCCAACAAAATGTCTGCGTTGACGAGTCCCTGATTAAGTTTACTGGTCGCCTTGCTATCAAACAGTACCTCCCCAGCAAGCGTGCCAGATACAGGGTCAAGTTGTATAAGCTGTGTGACAGGGCCACAGGCTATACAGTTAATTTCCGTGTCTACGAGGGAAAAGATAGCACTGTGGAGCCCCCCGACTGCCCAGGCTACATAGGGAGCAGCGGCAAGATAGTTTGGGACTTGGTGTCACCCTTATTCGGAAAGGGGTACCACTTGTACATGGACAATTTCTATACAAGCGTGCCACTTTTTAGACACCTCTTTCAATTTCAAATTGGCGCTTGTGGCACCGTGCGATCTAATCGCCGGGGCTTCCCCCAACGGCTAGTAAATACCCCACTGAGCTCGGGGGAGAGAGCCTGCTTGAGGTGCGAGGAATTGCTTGCAGTGAAGTGGAGGGACAAACGAAACGTTTACGTGCTGTCCTCCATTCACCCAGACACGGCAGTCCAAATTACTACGGTCTCCAGTGTTGTTGTTGAGAAGCCCCTCTGTGTCCACGACTATAACCATAAAATGGGAGGGGTGGACTTCAACGACCAGATGATGGGACTGTACTTAATTGCCCGTAAGGCCAGACGCTGGTACAAAAAAGTGTCTGTATACCTATTTCAATTGGCTGTTTACAACGCTTTTGTCTTATACAAAGCGTCTGCCGGAACATTATCCTTCTTTCAATTCCAAGAAGAGATAATCAAAGCCCTTCTGTATCCAGCTGGTGCTCCTGCCCAACTTCCTTAACCAGATGCAGTGAGCCGGCTGCATGAGAGGCATTTTCCGGAATTCCTCCCGAGTACCCCTACCCAACGATACCCCCAAAAAAGATGCCGTGTCTGCAGCAAGCGCGGATTTAGGCGTGACACCCGGAATTATTGTCCCAACTGTCCTGACCAACCTGGTCTTTGCAACGGTGACTGTTTCCGTCGCTACCACACACTAGTGGATTATTAGCGTAGGGTACAGCACGGCACAGTTTAGGGCACATTTACACAGGGTCTCAAAAGATGTTCGATGGCTATCGTCATTTTGAGAGACCCGAACCTGGAACCTGCAACTCGACGTTTGAAGAAAAAAAAAAATACATAAAAGCCAAAAATAGTTGTCGTCTCAGTCATTTTTTATGTTCATCTACACTTCCTACTGTACTTTTAATGTCCTTTGTTTGTTTTTTCATTCTTTTGTGACCTGTTTCTCTTGCAGGTACTCGTCGGCTACCACGACATTGATTTTATATATTCTGACACAAACAGCGTTTGCGCTCAGCATATATGGATACCTTTGCTGGTAGCAGCTGTGGTGATTTTCTGATTTCAGCACTGCAGTTAAAATCCTATTTTGGTATACGTGGATAGTGTCGTGTATACCCATCATTAAATTCAGTGGGTGGTTGTTTGGGCGGTTAACCACTTTACTACCAGTCACGTAACCTCTACGTCGGCTGACTTTGAGTGGTTATACCGGGATGATGCCTCTAGCTAGAGGCATCATCCCGGTACCGTTGTTTGAAGCCAACGGTCGGCTTTCCGTCGGTAATGATCGATGCGGCTCGGGAGCCGCTCGATCGTTACCCGGGGGGGCGGGAGGGGACGTCCCCCCCCTCCCGCCGCCTTCCGCGGCTTTGCTCGGGGCTACCGTCCCACCGGGAGCCCCGAGCACCCAGCCGGCACGTCCGCCGGCTGGATGGAGTCCCGATGAATGCCGGAAACGGCATCGATCGGGTCTCCGATGACGTAACCCGGAGGCGGCGTCCATGACGTCACATCCGGGTTACCGTGCCGCAAAAGGCGGCAGATTTAAAAAACGGCTGTATGCAAAAATGCCGTTTTTGGCGTTTTGCATACAGGGAAGTGTAGTGGAGGGGTCTAGGGTCTTTTAGACCCTCGATCCCTCCATAAAGTGTACCTGTCACTACATATTGCTGTCACCAGGGATGTTTACATTGCTTGTGACAGCAATAAAAGTGATCAGATTTTTTTTTTTTTTAAAAAACCTGTAATAAAGTTTAAAAAAAAAGAAAAAATAAATAGGAAAAAAAAAAAAAAAAATTTAGCCGTCCCCGTCACCGTTAGCTCGCGCACAAAAAAAACGTATACGCAAGTCGAGCCGCAAATGAAATCGCTGTTCAAACCACACATGTGAGGTATCGCCGCGATCGCCAGAGCGTGGGCAATAATTAAAAAAAAAGAGCTACACACTAACTCTAAACTGGTAACCGTTAAATAAATTTAAAGCGTCGCAGATTGAGATCTCTATTGACCGTAGTTTGTCGCCATCCCACGGGGGGGCGCAATTTTAAACCGTAACATGTTTGGTATCTATTTACTCGGCGTGACATCATCTTTCACAATATACAAAAAAAATGGGCTAACTTTACTGTTTAGTATTTTTTAAATGCAGTGAAATGTGATTTTTCAAATTTTTTCCAAAAAAATGGCATTTTAAAGACCGCTGCGCAAATACCGCGTGACAAAAAATTTTGCAATGACCGACATTTTATTCTCCAGAGTCTTTGCTAAAAAAATATATATAATGTTTGGGGGTTCTAAGTAGTTTTCTAGGAAAAAATACTGGTTTTAACTTGTGAACAAAAAGTGTCCGAAATAGGGCTGGGGCTAAAGTGGTTAATGATGAGTAATACTACGCATTATTCCTGTGCTGATTTCTGATAGGTTCTCTTTTTTTTTTCGTTCAGCCCACAGGCTGCATGAAAAAAAAAAAAAAAACTATATGCCAAACAAGGACCAGCAATGTACTGGTACTTTACTGGTACTTTTATTGCTGTCACAAGGGATGTTTACATCGCTTGTGACAGCAATAAAAGTGATCAGATTTTTTTTTTTTTTTAAAAACCTGTGGTAAATTTAAAAAAAGAAATAAAATA
This sequence comes from Pelophylax lessonae, assembly GCF_965119305.1. NCBI lineage: Eukaryota > Metazoa > Chordata > Amphibia > Anura > Ranidae > Pelophylax > Pelophylax lessonae. The sequence continues at coordinate 55,992,395 of NC_138770.1, read as the reverse complement.
AATAGGAAAAAAATAATAATACATTTTTAGCCAGCCCCGTCGACGTGAGCTTGCGCACGAAAAAAACGTATACAGACGTCGTGCCCGCAAATGAAATTGCTGTTCAAACCACACGTGTGAGGTATCGCCACGATGGCCAGAGCGAGAGCAATAATTTTAAAAAAATAGCTACTCTCTAACTCTAAACTGGTAACTGTTAAAACATTTTTAAAGTGTCGCCTATGGAGATTTTTATTGACCGTAGTTTGTCACCATTCCGCGAGTGTGCGCATATTTTAAACCGTAACATGTTGGGTATCTACTTACTCGACCTGATATCTTTCGCAATAAAAAAAATGGGCTAACTTTACTGCTTAGTTTTTTTTTAAATGCGGTGAAATGTAATTTTTCGTAATTTTTCCCCCCCAAAAAAGGCGTTTGAAAGACCGCTGCGCAAATACCACATGACAAAAATTTTGCAATGACCGCCATTTTATTCTCCAGAGTCTTTGCTAAAAAATATATATAATGTTTGGGGGTTCTAAGTAGTTTTCTAGCAAACAATACTGACTGATTTTAACTTGTGAACAAAATGTATCAAAAATGGGCTCGGTCCTTAAGTGGTTAATTCAATACCCCTGGTCTAGAGGAAAACAGATTTCGTCTCAAAATACGGAAAGGTTTCTTCACCGTAAGAGCTGTGAAAATGTGGAATAGAGGTGGTTCTGGCCAGCTCAGTAGATTGCTTTAAAAAAGGCCTGGATTCTTTCCTAGGTGTACATACTGTATAAATGGGTACTAATATTTATAGGTAAAGTTGATCCAGGGAATATCCGATTGCCTCTCGGGGGGTCAGGAAGGAATTTTTTTCCCCAGCTGTAGCAAATTGGATCATGCTTTGCTGGGGTTTTTCGCCTTCCTCTGGATCAACTGTGGGTATAGGATTGTGTATATGGGATTGTATGGTTGGGTTTTCTTTACTGTGTTTTTTTTTGTTTTTTTTGGTTGAGCCAGATGGACTTGTGTCTTTTTTCAACCTGACCAACTATGTAACTGAAGGAATATCTATCCTCCATTTTGTTCCTTCGACTCCATCTTGTGCGGTCAAGCCGAACCTTAGAGCAAGCTTGATTTAAGTGCCAATTTTGCCTTATCTTAACCCTTAGAACAAGTCTGATTTAGTGCCAATAATTATGGCTTATTTTAATCACTTTACGTCTGCCTGCGGTAATATTACTGCGGCAGTGTGGCACGATTCCGTCTGGTCACGTAGACCTACGTCGGGCTCGACGTAAATCGGTACTAATATTTATAGGTAAAGTTGATCCAGGGAATATCCGATTGCCTCTCGGGGGGTCAGGAAGGAATTTTTTCCCCCAGCTGTAGCAAATTGGATCATGCTTTGCTGGGGTTTTTCGCCTTCCTCTGGATCAACTGTGGGCAGGGCCGATCCTGGGGGTCACAGGTGCCTGGGTGCAGAAATATTTTTGGCGCCCCCATGTGGGCGTGGTTATCTTACTAACTCCTCCCCTTTAAAATGGTAGCGGGCGCTGTGGTGGCAGGCGGGGAGGCGCTGTGCTGGCAGGCGCTGTGGTGGCAGGCGGGCAGGCCCTGTGGTGGCAGGCGGGCAGGCCTTGTGGTGGCAGGTGGGCAGGCGCTGTGGTGGCAGGCGCTGTGGTGGCAGGCAGGCAGGCCCTGTGGTGGCAGGCGGGCAGGCCCTGTGGTGGCAGGCGGGCAGGCCTTGTGGTGGCAGGCAGGCAGGCATGCCTTGTGTCGGCAGGTGGGCAGGCGCTGTGGTGGCAGGCGGGTAGGCCCTGAAGTGGCAGGCCGCCTGCGGCCTGCCACCACAGGGCCTGCCCGCCTGCCACCACTGCGCCTGCCCGCCTGCCACCACAGCGCCTGCTACCACAGCACCTGCCTGCCTGCCACTACAGCATCTGCCACTACAGCGCCTGCTCACCTGCCACCACAGGATCTGCCCGCCTGCCACCACAGCGCCTGCCACTACAGCGCCTGCCCGCCTGCCACCACAGGACCTGCCCCGCCTGCCACCACAGCACCTGCCTGCCTGCCACCACAGCGCCTGCCACTACAGCGCCTGCTCGCCTGCCACCACAGCGCCTGCCACTACAGCTCCTGCCCGCCTGCCACCACAGTGCCTGGCCGCCTGCCAACACAGGCTGCGCCTGCCACCACAGCGCCTGCGGCAGGCGCTGTGGTGGCAGGCGGGCAGGCGCAGCCTGTTTTGGCAGGCGGGCAGGCCCTGTGGTGGCAGGTGGGCAGGCCCTGTGGTGGCAGGTGGGCAGGCGCTGTGGTGGCAGGTGCTGTGGTGGCAGGCGGGCAGGCCTTGTGGTGGCAGGTGGGCAGGCGCTGTGGTGGCAGGCGCTGTGGTAGCAGGCGCTGTGGTGGCAGGCGCTGTGGTGGCAGCAGGTCTGCTGCTTCAGGTAAGGTAAGACAGAGTAAGACATTGACAAAGAAAACAACAAGTTTTTATTGAAGCTCACTCACTCAGCCAGGCCTCACTGCCTCAGCCGCCCTCAGGCCTCATCGACACCTGACAGACCCCATAGTGCACTCTCCCCTCTGCCCACCACAGCACCTGCCTGCCTGCCTGCCACCACAGCGCCTGCCCGCCTGCCACCACAGCGCCTGCTACCACAGCGCCTGCCACCACAGCGCCTGCCCGCCTGCCACCACAGGGCCTGCCCGCCTGCCACCACAGGGCCTGCCTGCCTGCCAACACAGGCTGCGCCTGCCCGCCTGCCACCACAGCACCTGCCGCAGGCGCTGTGGTAGCAGGCGGGCAGGCGAAGCCTGTGTTGGCAGGCGGGCAGGCCCTGTGGTGGCAGGCGGGCAGGTGCTGTGGTGGGCAGAGGGGAGAGTGCACTATGGGGTCTGTCAGGTGTCGATGAGGCCTGAGGGCGGCTGAGGCAGTGAGGCCTGGCTGAGTGAGTGAGCTTCAATAAAAACTTGTTGTCGTTTTCTTTGTCAATGTCTTACTCTGTCTCACCTTACCTGAAGCAGCAGACCAGACCAGATGCCAGTTTCTTCAGGGGCAGGGCACTGGCTGGGCACAGTACTTCTTGTTCCTCTTCTCTTCTTCAGGCCAGGCAGGCACCACCAAGGCAGGTCACCGGTCACGCGGTCTTCTACTTCTTCTTTCGTTTCAGGGGCTCCTCCAACGCACAGCGCGCTGCTGGAGGGGGTGGGGGTGGAGCGCCAGCCCGCCCCCAACACTGTTTACTTGCGGAGGAATAGGTTCCTGTTCCTCCTCCGCTCCCTGAATGCTGGGGCGGCGGGCCGGCCCGGGCATATGACGTCACTGGTTGCTAGACGCTAAGCGGTCCTAGCATAGCAACCAGTGACAGCGGGACTGTCTGGATGGATCGCGCCGTGGAGGAGAAAACACTGTCTAGCAGAGAGAGGCTGTGGCTGCGCTTGACTGGTGGTCAGTAACCGTGCGCCGCACGCTTGGGAAGCGGGTTAGAGGGGAGCGGGCCGGCCCGGGTAATACTAATTACATTACAGTAAGGGTCTCTCTGATAGCTTCGGCCGGCCGGCGGCGCCCCCCCTTTTTAACACACTGAAGCGCCTGGGTGCTCTGCACCCTCCGCACCCGCTTAGGATCGGCCCTGACTGTGGGTATAGGATTGTGTATATGGGATTGTATGGTTGGGTTTTCTTTACTGTGTTTTTTTTTGTTTTTTTTGGTTGAGCCAGATGGACTTGTGTCTTTTTTCAACCTGACCAACTATGTAACTGAAGGAATATCTATCCTCCATTTTGTTCCTTCGACTCCATCTTGTGCGGTCAAGCCGACCCTTGGAGCAAGCTTGATTTAAGTGCCAATTTTGCCTTATTTTAACCCTTAGAACAAGTCTGATTTAGTGCCAATAATTATGGCTTATTTTAACCACTTTACGTCTGCCTGCGGTAACATTACTGCGGCAGTGTGGCACGATCTCGTCTGGTCACGTAGACCTACGTCGGGCGCGATCTCGGCTCCCAGAGCGCGCTCCCGCGCGCCGCGGGTCCCGATTCCGATGGCATTGGGTAGGGAACCGATCAATCACCAGATACTGACCAATGATTTTTGGTCAGTGTCTGGCAATCGGTCCCAACCAATGGCAATCTGTCCCCTGTCTGTGTAATGTAAACACATGCAGGGGAAGTGATGTCACTGTTCCTCCTGGAGTCCTTTCGGTTCCAGGAGAAGACAGAGAGACATCAAAAACGTGAGTTCCACCAAGCAGCACACTGACACACCTCACATAGGCACATTTAACCCCTTGATCACCTCTGATCACCCCCTGATCACCCCCAAACCCCTCACAGTGAACACTATATAAAGTGGTATACAGATATTTTACTGATCACTGTATAAGTGTCACTTGTGAGCCTAGTTTGCGCCTGCGTTAGGCCCAAATTGGGTTAGGGCACCCGTCACCTATCCCCTAATAAAGTTTTAACCCTTTGATCAGCCCCAGTTAACCCCTTTACACCCTATTACTCTGTGCACTAAATACAGTATATAGGTAAATACTGATCACTGTATTTAGTGTCACTAGTGACCCTAATTTGCGCTTGCGCTAAGCCCAGATAGGGTTAGGGCACCCGCCACCTTTCCCCTAATAAACTTTTAACCCCTTGATCTTCCCCAGTTAACCCCTTCACTCCCTATAACACAGTGCACTAATATATACAGTATATCACATAACTACTGATCACTGTATTTAGTGTCACTTGTGACCCTAATTTGCGCTTGCGCTAAGCCCAAATAGGTTAAGGCCACCCGCCATCTATCACCTATAAAAGTTTAACCCCTTGATCTCCCCCAGTTAACCCCTTCACTGCCCTGTCACAGTGTTCACTATATACAGTGATTACCGATCACTGTATTAGCGTCACGGGTGACACAACTTAGGCTAGCTAGTTAGCGTCAGGGTCCCACTACACCACCGTTACTTAGCGTCAGTTAGAGTCAAGTACACTAACACACATACACACACACCTCCATTACCAGTATAGTGTTTGAACAGATCAATATCTGATCTGATCAGAACTATACTAGCGTCCCCATAATTTAGTGTTCCCCAAAGTCAGGCCTGATCTCTGCTAGTGCTAGCAGTTTTTTTTTGTTGCGACCAAATAGTCCTCGACAACCAGGTGCTTTTATTACCTAGTAGTCGCACTACTGTACCGGTAGATTTAGTTACTAAAATGACAAAATGTTGGTACAGTGGTAAAGAGGTCTACAGTATACTGACCATGGCAGGTGAGAGCGATGGGGAAGCCTCACTGTCAGAATCTGGGTCAATATACGAACCAGATGACAGCAGCGGCTCCCTGACAGATAGCTCCGACAGAGGGGTCCCTGCTAGGGTCAGGCGTACCCGACCCCATTCTGGAGTTGCTGACTTGCAAGAATCGGGAGTTTCTCGTATGCAGCAGAGTGCCAGTACTAGTGCCGCTCACACTTCTCGTGATCTGGCAAGCACGAGCGGCCTAGTACATCCTGGACCTTCAACCAGCACTGCAGTATCACCTGGTGACGTGGCGAGTCACCTGAGTGCAGTTGAAGCTGGTGCGGTGGCTAGCACGAGTCGTGGCCCGCAGCCACCGCGTATCCGAAGACAGGCCCGTAGAGCCCATAGTGTCCTCCCTGAAGCGCTGGCATATCCTAATTGGCAGCCCACAGATTCCACAGCGCCAGTACTTCCCCCATTCACTGCCCAACCCGGAATCCAAGTGGAAACAGCTGGTTTTAATCCCATAAACTTTTTTGAGCTGTTTTTCACTGAAGATCTTTTCAGATCTATTGTGGACCAATCAAATTTGTACGCTCAACAATTCATCGCCGCCAACCCAAATTCACCCCTTGCCAGACCATTCGCCTGGAATCCTATTTCGATTCAGGAGTTTAAAACCTTTCTGGGCCTTTCCTTCAACATGGGCATTACAAAAAAGAATGAATTGCGGTTATATTGGTCCACTGACCCAATTCATCAAATGTACGTGTTCTCTGCTGCTATGTCCAGGATTCGATACGAACAAATATTTCGGTTCATGCATTTCAACGACAATGAACTCTGTCGTCCTCGGGGAGACCCTGCATATGATCGGCTCCACAAAATTTAGCCCCTCGTAGACCACTTCAATCAGTGGTTCGCAGCCTTGTTTACCCCCCAACAAAATGTCTGCGTTGACGAGTCCCTGATTAAGTTTACTGGTCGCCTTGCTATCAAACAGTACCTCCCCAGCAAGCGTGCCAGATACAGGGTCAAGTTGTATAAGCTGTGTGACAGGGCCACAGGCTATACAGTTACGAGGGAAAAGATAGCACTGTGGAGCCCCCCGACTGCCCAGGCTACATAGGGAGCAGCGGCAAGATAGTTTGGGACTTGGTGTCACCCTTATTCGGAAAGGGGTACCACTTGTACATGGACAATTTCTATACAAGCGTGCCACTTTTTAGACACCTCTTTCAATTTCAAATTGGCGCTTGTGGCACCGTGCGATCTAATCGCCGGGGCTTCCCCCAACGGCTAGTAAATACCCCACTGAGCTTGGGGGAGAGAGCCTGCTTGAGGTGCGAGGAATTGCTTGCAGTGAAGTGGAGGGACAAACGAAACGTTTACGTGCTGTCCTCCATTCACCCAGACACGGCAGTCCAAATTACTACGGTCTCCGGTGTTGTTGTTGAGAAGCCCCTCTGTGTCCACGACTATAACCATAAAATGGGAGGGGTGGACTTCAACGACCAGATGATGGGACTGTACTTAATTGCCCGTAAGGCCAGACGCTGGTACAAAAAAGTGTCTGTATACCTATTTCAATTGGCTGTTTACAACGCTTTTGTCTTATACAAAGCATCTGCCGGAACATTATCCTTCTTTCAATTCCAAGAAGAGATAATCAGAGCCCTTCTGTATCCAGCTGGTGCTCCTGCCCAACTTCCCCAACCAGATGCAGTGAGCCGGCTGCATGAGAGGCATTTTCCGGAATTCCTCCCGAGTACCCCTACCCAACGATACCCCCAAAAAAGATGCCGTGTCTGCAGCAAGCGCGGATTTAGGCGTGACACCCGGAATTATTGTCCCAACTGTCCTGACCAAACTGGTCTTTGCAACGGTGACTGTTTCCGTCGCTACCACACACTAGTGGATTATTAGCGTAGGGTACAGCACGGCACAGTTTAGGGCACATTTACACAGGGTCTCAAAAGATGTTCGATGGCTATCGTCATTTTGAGAGACCCGAACCTGGAACCTGGAACTCGACGTTTGAAGAAAAAAAAAAATACATAAAAGCCAAAAATAGTTGTAGTTTCAGTCATTTTTTATGTTCTTCTACACTTCCTACTGTACTTTTAATGTACTTTGTTTGTTTTTTCATTCTTTTGTGACCTGTTTCTCTTGCAGGTACTCGTCGGCTACCACGACATTGATTTTATATATTCTGACACAAACAGCGTTTGCGCTCAGCATATATGGATACCTTTGCTGGTAGCAGCTGTGGTGATTTTCTGATTTCAGCACTGCAGTTAAAATCCTATTTTGGTATACGTGGATAGTGTCGTGTATACCCATCATTAAATTCAGTGGGTGGTTGTTTGGGCGGTTAATGATGAGTAATACTACGCATTATTCCTGTGCTGATTTCTGATAGGTTCTCTTTTTTTTCGTTCAGCCCACAGGCTGCATGAAAAAAAAAAAAACTATATGCCAAACAAGGACCAGCAATGTACCGGTACTTTATTGGTACTTTTATTGCTGTCACAAGAGATGTTTACATCGCTTGTGACAGCAATAAAAGTGATCAGATTTTTTTTTTTTTTTAAAAACCTGTGGTAAATTTAAAAAAAGAAATAAAATAAATAGGAAAAAAATAATAATACATTTTTAGCCAGCCCCGTCGACGTGAGCTTGCGCACGAAAAAAACGTATACAGACGTCGTGCCCGCAAATGAAATTGCTGTTCAAACCACACGTGTGAGGTATCGCCACGATCGCCAGAGTGAGAGCAATAATTTTAAAAAAAAATAGCTACTCTCTAACTCTAAACTGGTAACTGTTAAAACATTTTTAAAGTGTCGCCTATGGAGATTTTTATTGACCGTAGTTTGTCACCATTCCGCGAGTGTGCGCATATTTTAAACCGTAACATGTTGGGTATCTACTTACTCGACCTGACATCTTTCGCAATAAAAAAAATGGGCTAACTTTACTGCTTAGTTTTTTTTTAAATGCGGTGAAATGTAATTTTTCGTAATTTTTCCCCAATAAAAAAGGCGTTTGAAAGACCGCTGCGCAAATACCACGTGACAAAAAATATTGCAATGACCGCCATTTTATTCTCCAGAGTCTTTGCTAAAAAATATATATAATGTTTGGGGGTTCTAAGTAGTTTTCTAGCAAACAATACTGACTGATTTTAACTTGTTAACAAAATGTATCAAAAATGGGCTCGGTCCTTAAGTAGTTAATTCAATACCCCTGGTCTAGAGGAAAACAGATTTCGTCTCAAAATACGGAAAGGTTTCTTCACCGTAAGAGCTGTGAAAATGTGGAATAGATGTGGTTCTGGCCAGCTCAGTAGATTGCTTTAAAAAAGGCCTGGATTCTTTCCTAGGTGTACATACTGTATAAATGGGTACTAATATTTATAGGTAAAGTTGATCCAGGGAATATCCGATTGCCTCTCGGGGGGTCAGGAAGGAATTTTTTTCCCCAGCTGTAGCAAATTGGATCATGCTTTGCTGGGGTTTTTCGCCTTCCTCTGGATCAACTGTGGGTATAGGATTGTGTATATGGGATTGTATGGTTGGGTTTTCTTTACTGTGTTTTTTTTTGGTTTTTTTGGTTGAGCCAGATGGACTTGGTGTCTTTTTTCAACCTGACCAACTATGTAACTGAAGGAATATCTATCCTCCATTTTGTTCCTTCGACTCCATCTTGTGCGGTCAAGCCGAACCTTAGAGCAAGCTTGATTTAAGTGCCAATTTTGCCTTATCTTAACCCTTAGAACAAATCTGATTTAGTGCCAATAATTATGGCTTATTTTAATCACTTTACGTCTGCCTGCGGTAATATTACTGCGGCAGTGTGGCACGATTCCGTCTGGTCACGTAGACCTACGTCAGGCACGACGTAAATCGGTACTAATATTTAAAGGTAAAGTTGATCCAGGGAATATCCGATTGCCTCTCGGGGGGTCAGGAAGGAATTTTTTCCCCCAGCTGTAGCAAATTGGATCATGCTTTGCTGGGGTTTTTCGCCTTCCTCTGGATCAACTGTGGGCAGGGCCGATCCTGGGGTCACAGGTGCCTGGGTGCAGAAATATTTTTGGCGCCCCCATGTGGGCGTGGTTATCTTACTAACTCCTCCCCTTTAAAATGGTAGTGGGCGCTGTGGTGGCAGGCGGGGAGGCGCTGTGCTGGCAGGCGCTGTGGTGGCAGGCGGGCAGGCCCTGTGGTGGCAGGCGGGCAGGCCTTGTGGTGGCAGGTGGGCAGGCGCTGTGGTGGCAGGCGCTGTGGTGGCAGGCAGGCAGGCCCTGTGGTGGCAGGCCCTGTGGTGGCAGGCGGGCAGGCCTTGTGGTGGCAGGCAGGCAGGCATGCCTTGTGTCGGCAGGTGGGCAGGCGCTGTGGCCACCACAGGGCCTGCCCGCCTGCCACCACTGCGCCTGCCATCCTGCCACCACAGCGCCTGCTACCACAGCACCTGCCTGCCTGCCACCACAGCACCTGCCACTACAGCGCCTGCTCACCTGCCACCACAGGATCTGCCCGCCTGCCACCACAGCGCCTGCCACTACAGCGCCTGCCCGCCTGCCACCACAGGACCTGCCCCGCCTGCCACCACAGCACCTGCCTGCCTGCCACCACAGCGCCTGCCACTACAGCGCCTGCTCGCCTGCCACCACAGCGCCTGCCACTACAGCTCCTGCCCGCCTGCCACCACAGTGCCTGGCCGCCTGCAGGTGGTGGCAGGCGGGCAGGCGCAGCCTGTTTTGGCAGGCGGGCAGGCCCTGTGGTGGCAGGCGGGCAGGCCCTGTGGTGGCAGGTGGGCAGGCGCTGTGGTGGCAGGTGCTGTGGTGGCAGGCGGGCAGGCCTTGTGGTGGCAGGTGGGCAGGCGCTGTGGTGGCAGGCGCTGTGGTAGCAGGCGCTGTGGTGGCAGGCGCTGTGGTGGCAGCAGGTCTGCTGCTTCAGGTAAGGTATGACAGAGTAAGACATTGACAAAGAAAACAACAACAAGTTTTTATTGAAGCTCACTCACTCAGCCAGGCCTCACTGCCTCAGCCGCCCTCAGGCCTCATCGACACCTGACAGACCCCATAGTGCACTCTCCCCTCTGCCCACCACAGCACCTGCCTGCCTGCCACCACAGCGCCTGCCCGCCTGCCACCACAGCGCCTGCTACCACAGCGCCTGCCACCACAGCGCCTGCCCACCTGCCACCACAGGACCTGCCCGCCTGCCACCACAGGGCCTGCCTGCCTGCCAACACAGGCTGCGCCTGCCCGCCTGCCACCACAGCACCTGCCGCAGGCGCTCTGGTAGCAGGCGGGCAGGCGAAGCCTGTGTTGGCAGGCGGGCAGGCCCTGTGGTGGCAGGCGGGCAGGTGCTGTGGTGGGCAGAGGGGAGAGTGCACTATGGGGTCTGTCAGGTGTCGATGAGGCCTGAGGGCGGCTGAGGCAGTGAGGCCTGGCTGAGTGAGTGAGCTTCAATAAAAACTTGTTGTTGTTTTCTTTGTCAATGTCTTACTCTGTCTTACCTTACCTGAAGCAGCAGACCAGACCAGATGCCAGTTTCTTCAGGGGCAGGGCACTGGCTGGGCACAGTACTTCTTGTTCCTCTTCTCTTCTTCAGGCCAGGCAGGCACCACCGAGGCAGGTCACCGGTCACGCGGTCTTCTACTTCTTCTTTCGTTTCAGGGGCTCCTCCAACGCACAGCGCGCTGCTGGAGGGGGTGGGGGTGGAGCGCCAGCCCGCCCCCAACACTGTTTACTTGCGGAGGAATAGGTTCCTGTTCCTCCTCCGCTCCCTGAATGCTGGGGCGGCGGGCCGGCCCGGGCATATGACGTCACTGGTTGCTAGACGCTAAGCGGTCCTAGCATAGCAACCAGTGACAGCGGGACTGTCTGGATGGATCGCGCAGCGGAGGAGAAAACACTGTCTAGCAGAGAGAGGCTGTGGCTGCGCTTGACTGGTGGTCAGTAACCGCGCGCCGCGCGCTTGGGAAGCGGGTTAGAGGGGAGCGGGCCGGCCCGGGTAATACTAATTACATTACAGTAAGGGTCTCTCTGATAGCTTTGGCCGGCCGGCGGCGCCCCCCCTTTTTAACACACTGAAGAGCCTGGGTGCTCTGCACCCTCCGCACCCGCTTAGGATCGGCCCTGACTGTGGGTATAGGATTGTGTATATGGGATTGTATGGTTGGGTTTTCTTTACTGTGTTTTTTTTTGTTTTTTTTGGTTGAGCCAGATGGACTTGTGTCTTTTTTCAACCTGACCAACTATGTAACTGAAGGAATATCTATCCTCCATTTTGTTCCTTCGACTCCATCTTGTGCGGTCAAGCCGACCCTTAGAGCAAGCTTGATTTAAGTGCCAATTTTGCCTTATTTTAACCCTTAGAACAAGTCTGATTTAGTGCCAATAATTATGGCTTATTTTAACCACTTTACGTCTGCCTGCGGTAATATTACTGCGGCAGTGTGGCACGATCTCGTCTGGTCACGTAGACCTACGTCGGGCGCAATCTCGGCTCCCAGAGCACGCTCCCGCGCGCCGCGGGTCCCGATTCCGATGGCATTCGGTAGGGAACCGATCAATCACCAGATACTGACCAATGATTTTTGGTCAGTGTCTGGCGATCGGTCCCAACCAATGGCAATCTGTCCCCTGTCTGTGTAATGTAAACACATGCAGGGGAAGTGATGTCACTGTTCCTCCTGGAGTCCTTTCGGTTCCAGGAGAAGACAGAGAGACATCAAAAACGTGAGTTCCACCAAGCAGCACACTGACACACCTCACATAGGCATATTTAACCCCTTGATCACCTCTGATCATTCCCTGATCACCCCCAAACCCCTCACAGTGAACACTATATAAAGTGGTATACAGATATTTTACTGATCACTGTATAAGTGTCACTTGTGAGCCTAGTTTGCGCCTGCGTTAGGCCCAAATTGGGTTAGGGCACCCGTCACCTATCCCCTAATAAAGTTTTAACCCTTTGATCAGCCCCAGTTAACCCCTTTACACCCTATTACTCTGTGCACTAAATACAGTATATAGGTAAATACTGATCACTGTATTTAGTGTCACTAGTGACCCTAATTTGCGCTTGCGCTAAGCCCAGATAGGGTTAGGGCACCCGCCACCTTTCCCCTAATAAACTTTTAACCCCTTGATCTTCCCCAGTTAACCCCTTCACTCCCTATTAATTTGCGCTTGCGCTAAGCCCAAATAGGTTAAGGCCACCCGCCATATATCACCTATAAAAGTTTAACCCCTTGATCTCCCCCAGTTAACCCCTTCAATGCCCTGTCACAGTGTTCACTATATACAGTGATTAACGATCACTGTATTAGCGTCACTGGTGACACAACTTAGGCTAGCTAGTTAGCGTCAGGGTCCCACTACACCACCGTTACTTAGCGTCAGTTAGAGTCAAGTACACTAACACACATACACACACACCTCCATTACCAGTATAGTGTTTGAACAGATCAATATCTGATCTGATCAGAACTATACTAGCGTCCCCATAATTTAGTGTTCCCCAAAGTCAGGCCTGATCTCTGCTAGTGCTAGCAGTTTTTTTTTGTTGCGACCAAATAGTCCTCGACAACCAGGTGCTTTTATTACCTAGTAGTCGCACTACTGTACCGGTAGATTTAGTTACTAAAATGACAAAAACGTTGGTACAGTGGTAAAGAGGTCTACAGTATACTGACCATGGCAGGTGAGAGCGATGGGGAAGCCTCACTGTCAGAATCTGGGTCAATATACGAACCAGATGACAGCAGCGGCTCCCTGACAGATAGCTCCGACAGAGGGGTCCCTGCTAGGGTCAGGCGTACCCGACCCCATTCTGGAGTTGCTGACTTGCAAGAACCGGGAGTTTCTCGTATGCAGCAGAGTGCCAGTACTAGTGCCGCTCACACTTCTCGTGATCTGGCAAGCACGAGCGGCCTAGTACATCCTGGACCTTCAACCAGCACTGCAGTATCACCTGGTGACATGGCGAATCACCTGAGTGCAGTTGAAGCTGGTGCGGTGGCTAGCACGAGTCGTGGCCCGCAGCCACCGCGTATTCGAAGACAGGCCCGTAGAGCCCATAGTGTCCTCCCTGAAGCGCTGGCATATCCTAATTGGCAGCCCACAGATTCCACAGCGCCAGTACTTCCCCCATTCACCGCCCAACCCGGAATCCAAGTGGAAACAGCTGGTTTTAATCCCATAAACTTTTTTGAGCTGTTTTTCACTGAAGATCTTTTCAGATCTATTGTGGACCAATCAAATTTGTACGCTCAACAATTCATCGCCGCCAACCCAAATTTACCCCTTGCCAAACCATTTGCCTGGAATCCTATTACGATTCAGGAGTTTAAAACCTTTCTGGGCCTTTCCTTCAACACGGGCATTACAAAAAAGAATGAATTGCGGTTATATTAGTCCACTGACCCAATTCATCAAATGTACGTGTTCTCTGCTGCTATGTCCAAGATTCGATACGAACAAATATTTCGGTTCATGCATTTCAACGACAATGAACTCTGTCGTCCTCGGGGAGACCCTGCATATGATCGGCTCCACAAAATTCGGCCCCTCGTAGACCACTTCAATCAGCGGTTCGCAGCCTTGTTTACCCCCCAACAAAATGTCTGCGTTGACGAGTCCCTGATTAAGTTTACTGGTCGCCTTGCTATCAAACAGTACCTCCCCAGCAAGCGTGCCAGATACGGGGTCAAGTTGTATAAGCTGTGTGACAGGGCCACAGGCTATCAGAGATGTATAGTAACTAAGTAGAACTACTTCACTACTGTACTTAAGTACCGAAAGGCGGTATCTGTACTTTCCTAGAGTAGAATTTTTTTCTCTTACTTCCACTTTTACTTCACTACATTTTTTCAGTGATTTCAATACTTCTACTCCGATATTTTTTTTTTGTGTTGCATAGTTACTCATTACAATTATAAAAATTACCACTGCCAGAACAGAAGGTGGCAGGTTTCATGAAGTTCAAAACATGTGTATTATCAGCGCATACGAAACTAATTGCTCCTGTATGTATAAATAAAAGCTGCATTTGAAATAATAAAAAACAATATGATGTTCAAACTTTTGACTTCTTTCTTTAATAACTACATAACACAGTACTTGTACTTTTACTTTCAGTACTTGAGTAGCAATTTTTTTTTCAAAACTACTGGTACTTTTACTTTCAGTACTTGAGTAGCAAAATTTTTTAAAAAACTACTTGCAATACTTAAGTACAAAAAATGTTGCATACTTTAGTACTTCTACTCAAGTCACTTTTTGATCGAGCACTTCCACTTCTACTCAAGTCACTTTTTGATCGAGCACTTGTACTTTTACTCAAGTATGGGTTGTGAGTACCTTATACAACTCTGCAGGCTATACAGTTAATTTCCGTGTCTACGAGGGAAAAGATATCACTGTGGAGCCCCCCGACTGCCCAGGCTACATAGGGAGCAGCGCAAGATAGTTTGGGACTTGGTGTCACCCTTATTCGGAAAGGGGTACCACTTGTACGTGGACAACTTCTATACAAGCGTGCCACTTTTTAGACACCTCTTTCAATTTCAAATTGGCGCTTGTGGCACCGTGCGATCTAATCGCCGGGGCATCACCCAACGGCTAGTAAATACCCCACTGAGCTCGGGGGAGAGAGCCTGCTTGAGGTGCGAGGAATTGCTTGCAGTGAAGTGGAGGGACAAACGAAACTTTTACGTGCTGTCCTCCATTCACCCAGACACGGCAGTCCAAATTACTACGGTCTCCGGTGTTGTTGTTGAGAAGCCCCTCTGTGTCCACGACTATAACTGTAAAATGGGAGGGGTGGACTTCAACGACCAGATGATGGGACCGTACTTAATTGCCCGCAAGGCCAGACGCTGGTACAAAAAAGTGTCTGTATACCTATTTCAATTGGCTGTTTACAACGCTTTTGTCTTATAGAAAGCGTCTGCTGGAACATTATCCTTCTTTCAATTCCAAGAAGAGATAATCAGAGCCCTTCTGTATCCAGCTGGTGCTCCTGCCCCAATTCACCAACCAGATGCAGTGAGCCGGCTGCATGAGAGGCATTTTCCGGAATTCCTCCCGAGTACCCCTACCCAACGATACCCCCAAAAAAGATGCTGTGTCTGCAGCAAGCGCGGATTTAGGCGTGACACACCCGGAATTATTGTCCCGACTGTCCTGACCAACCTGGTCTTTGCAACGGTGACTGTTTCCGTCGCTACCACACACTAGTGGATTATTAACGTAGGGTACAGCACGGCACAGTTTAGGACACATACCCGAGAGTGCAGCCGGTGGTTCAATTATCTAACCATAGAGCTGATTGGAGATGAGAATGGCTCCAATCATCTCTATGGCCTAAGATACCGGAAGCTACAAGCATTTCATGACTTCTGTTTCGCCAGAAATAAACAGCGCCATTGGGAAATTGGGAAAGTATTTTATCACACCAATTTTGGTGTGGTCAGATGCCTTAAGGTCAGAGGAAAGATCTAGAGTCGCTACCACACACTACTGGATTATTAGCGTAGGGTACAGCCCGGCACAGTTTAGGGCACATTTACACAGGGTCTCAATAGATGTTCGATGGCTATCGTCATTTTGAGAGACCCGAACCTGGAACTCGACGTTTGAAGAAAAAAAAAAAAAATACATAAAAGCCAAAAATAGTTGTCGTCTCAGTCATTTTTTATGTTCTTCTACACTTCCTACTGTACTTTTAATGTACTTTGTTTGTTTTTCATTCTTTTGTGACCTGTTTCTCTTGCAGTTACTCGTCGGCTACCATGACATTGATTTTATATATTCTGACACAAACAGCGTTTGCGCTCAGCATATATGGATACCTTTGCTGGTAGCAGCTGTGGTGATTTTCTGATTTCAGCACTGCAGTTAAAATTCTATTTTGGTATACGTGGATAGTGTCGTGTATATCCATCATTAAATTCAGTGGGTGGTTGTTTGGGCGGTTAATGATGAGTAATACTACGCATTATTCCTGTGCTGATTTCTGATAGGTTCTCTTTTTTTTCGTTCAGCCCACAGGCTGCATGAAAAAAAAAAAACCTATATGCCAAACAAGGAGCAGCAATGTACTGGTACATTGCTGGACTTTGAGTGGTTATACCAGGATGATGCCTGCAGATTTAGGCATCATCTTGGTATCGTTTTTTACAGCCAGCGGTCGACTTACATGTAAAAGCAATCCTAGCAGGTAATTGGCCGCTAGACTGCTTTTACATACAGTGGGAGGGGACTCTCCCCCCCCCCACCGCCGCCTTCCGCAGCCTTCCGTGGTTTTTCTCGGGCTCTCCTGTCCCACCGGTTAACCCGAGAGTGCAGCCGGTGGTTCAATTATCCAACCATAGAGCTAATTGGAGATGAGAATGGCTCCAATCATCTCTATGGCCTAAGATACCGGAAGCTACGAGCATTTCATGACTTGTTTCGCCAAAAATAAACAGCGCCATTTGGAAATTGGGAAAGTATTTTATCACACCAATTTTGGTGTGGTCAGATGCGTTAAGGTCAGAGGAGAGATCTAGAGTCTAAAAGACCCCAATTTTTTTTTAAAAGAGTACCTGTCACTACAGATTGCTATCATAGGGGAAATTTAAATTCACCGTGATAACAATAAAAATGATAAAAAAAAAAAAAATGAAAGAAAAGGTGTCAAAATAACATAGAAAAGCAAATAAAAAAAAAAATCAAGCCCCCCCTGTCCCCCTGTGCTTGCGCGCAAATTCGCACACAAGCGTTGGTCTAGTGTCATATGTAAACTGCAATTGCAGCATGCATGTGAGGTATCGCCGTGAACGCCAGGTCGAGGGCAGTAATTCTTGCAGTAGACCTCCTCTGTAAGTCCAAAGTGGTAGCCTGTAAAGACTTTTAAAGGCTTTTAAAACCGTACGTAGTTTGTTGCCGCGGCACGGGCGTGCGCAATTTTTAAAGCATGTCATGTTAGGTGTCTATGAACTCGGCATAAGATCATCTTTTAAATTTTATCAAACAATTTGGAATTATATAGTGTATTTCTGCATTAAATATAAAAAAAAGTGTTTTTTTTACGCAAAAATTGCGTTTGGAAAATGTGTGCGCAAATACCGCGTGACAAAAAAAATTGCAACATCCACCATTTTGTTCTGTAGGGCCTCTGCTTTAAAAAAATATATAATGTTTGGGGGTTCAAAGTAATTTTCTTGTAAAAAAAAAAATATTTTTTCATGTAAACAAAAAGTCACAGAAAAGGCTTGGTTTTCAAGTGGTTAGAAGAGTGGGTGATGTGTTGCTAAAATTGAGCATAAAATGCCAGGACTGTTCAAACACCTCCCAAATGACCCCTTTTTGGAAAGTAGACACCCAAAGCTATTTGCTGAGAGGCATATTGAGTCCATGGAGTATTTTACATTTTGCCCTAAGTTTCAGGAAAATGACAATTTGTTTTTTTTTTGTTTTTTTTTTTACACAAAGTTGTCAGTAAATGATATAATGCTCACACATGCCATGGGTATATGTGAAATGACACCCCAAAATACATTCTGCTGCTTCTCCTGAGTACAGGGATACCCCATGTGTGAGACTTTTTGGCAGTCTAGCCGCGTACAGGACCCGGAAAACCAATCACCTCCTTCAGGCTTTCTAAGGGCATAAATTGTTGATCTCACTCCTTACTACCTATCACACTTATGAAGGCCAAGAAATGCAAAGATAGCACAAAACCCCCCCAAATGACCCCATTTTGCAAAGTAGACACTCCAAGCTATTAGCTGAGAGGCATGATGAGTCCATGGCATAGTTTATATTTTGCCACAAGTTTCGGGAAAATTATAATTTTTTTTTTGTTTTTTTACACAAAGTTGTCAGTAAATGATATAATGCTCACACATGCCATGGGTATATGTGAAATGACACCCCAAAATACATTCTGCTGCTTCTCCTGAGTACAGGGATACCCCATGTGTGAGACTTTTTGGCAGTCTAGCCGCGTACAGGACCCGGAAAACCACTCCCCACCTTCAGGCTTTCTAAGGGCGTAAATTGTTGATCTCACTCCTTACTACCTATCACACTTTTAAAGGCCATGAAATGCCAAGATAGCACAAAACCCCAGCAATAGACACCATTTTGCAAAGTAGACACTCCAATCTATTTGCTGAGAGGCATGGTGAGTATTTTGCAGCTCTAATTTTTTTTGGAAAATGAAGAAAAAACAGAAAAATGCATTTTTTTTCCTCTTTTTTCAATTTCCAAAACTTTGTGACAAAAAGTGATATCTGCAAAACACCCAACATGCCTCTCTGCAAATAGCTTAGGGTGTCTACTTTCCGAAAAGGGGTCATTTGGGGGGGGGGGTTGTGCTGTCTTGGCATTTCATGGCCTCCGAAACTGTGATAGGTAGTCAGGAGTGAAATCAACAATTTACGCCCTTGGAAAGCCTGGAAGTGGTGATTGATTTTCGGGGGCCTGTACTCGGCTAGACTGCAAAAAAGTCTCACACATGGGGTATCCCTGTACTCAGGAGAAGCAGCAGAGTGTATTTTGGGGTGTCATTTCACATATACCCATGGCATGTGTGAGAAATATATCATTTAGTGACAACTTTGTGTAAAAAAACAAAAAAAAAAAAATAATAATAATATATTTCCCGAAACTTGTGGCAAAATATAAAATATTCCATGGACTCACCATGCCTCTCAGCAAATAGCTTGGGGTGTCTACTTTGCAAAATGGGGTCATTTAGGGGGGGTTTTGTGCTATCTTGAAATTTCAGGGCCTCCGAAACTGTGATGGGTAGTGAGGAGTAAAATCAAAAATTTACGCCATTAGAAAAACTAAAGATGGAGATTGAATTTCGGGGTCCCGTACACAGCTAGGCTCCCAAAAAGTCTCACATATGTGGTATCCCTGTACTCAGGAGAAGCAGCAGAATATATTTTGGGGTGTAATTACACATATACCCATGGCATGTGTGAGCAATATATCATTTCAATGACAACTTTGTGTAAAAAAAAAAGATTTTTTTTTTTTAGTCATTTTTCAAACACCTGTGACAAAAAAATGAAATATTCAATGAGCTCAACATGCCTCTCAGAACATTCCTTAGGATGTCTACTTTCCAAAAAGTGGTAATTTGGGGGGGTCTTGTACTGCCCTGCCATTTTAGCACTTCATGAAATGAGATAGGCAGTCAGAAATTAAAGCTGCGTAAAATTTCAGTATTTACACCATAGTTTGTAGACGCTATAACTTTTGCGCAAACCAATAAAAATACGCTCACTGAATTTTTTTTTGTCAAAGACATGTAGCTAAATATATTTTGGCCAAAAAAATGACATAAATTGAGTATATTGGATATTTTTTAAAAGACAAAGTTGAAAATTTCATTTTTTTGCAAAATTTTCGCTCTTTTTTTATTAATATTGCAAAAAATAAAAAGCACAGAGGTGATCAAATACCACCAAAAGAAAGCTCTGTTTGTGGGAAAAATAGGACGTAAATTTCGTTTGGGTACCACATTGCATGACTGCACAATTGTCAGTTAAAGTCGCACAGTGCCGAAGCACAAAAAGTGGCCTGGACGTAAGACAGCAAAATCCTCCGGTGGTAAAGTGGTTAAGCTATTGCTAGGATAGCATTAAAAGGGGAAAGAAAACAAAGAAAGGGCGCACCGACCTAGCGCATTATCCTCAATAAAAGGCTTTATTTGTGTAACATTAAAAAGTGGCTACTCACAGACATAGATGTAAATATAGCATATCGAGCTCATTTGCCCAAGTGTCCGGATAAGTCCAAATAATCGTCCATAACCGATGAGATGACGGCTGACGCGTTTCAAGGCTTAGCCTCTTCCTCAGAGCTCGATATGCTATATTTACATCTATGTCTGCGAGTAGCCACTTTTTAATGTTACACAAATAAAGCCTTTTATTGAGGATAATGCGCTAGGTCGTGCGCCCTTTCTTTGTTTTCTTTGCTTTTAGTACCGGTGGACTACCCCAGTCCGTTATGGGCAGCAAGACCTTAGCCATCTGAGAAGCCAGGTGTGAGTCCCGGGAGGAGTGTGGTCGGGAGGCTTGGATTCCAAGCGCAGGAGAAAGGTGTTTCACCTTATTGTTTTTTGGAGTAGCATTAAAAGGGGGAATGTGGCATCAGCTGAAAAGCCTTCTAACATGGCGGATGGTTAGTAAAAAAACAAAATGGTTGATTATGACAAGTTTTTTGTGGAACTACAGGGAACAGCAGAAGTGCCATAGCTGCATACTTCCAGCCCCCTCATTCTCCCCTCCTCTACCTAATTTCCTCTTTTGCAAAGAACACAGAGAAGTGTAAAAGCTGCAAAAGCCATTTGTTCTGAAATAGGACATTAGAGGAAGTAGCTACATAAGAGAAAGAAGTATGTTTTGCTTAGATAAAGGAAAAATTATATTTTTTATTTTTTTTTGTACATGCCCTTGTGACGCAACTGTTGACATATAAGTGATGTCCACGCCTATTTCGGTAACTTAGCAAGAGGGCATGAGCCGGGCTAGGTTCACTTCGCTAGCGATTAAAAAAAAAGGTTTTCCTGAAAGTATGTGTCTGGAAATTCCAATCTTTGGTTTCTCAGAAGCTGTTTTCTGCTACTAAAGTACCGACGTAAAACTGTGGCGGATGGTCCGAAAGTGGTTAATAGTCATGGTATCACTGTGCTTGCTTGGCCAGGAAACTCGCCTGACCTAAACCCCATAGAGAGTCTGTAGGGTATTGTCAAGTGGAAGATGAGAGACACCAGACTCAACAATGCAGATGAGCTGAAGGCCGCTATCAAAGCAACCTGGGCTTCCATAACACCTCAGCAGTTCAACAGGCTGATCACCATCATGCCACGCCACATTAATGCAGTAATTCATGCACAAGGAGCCCCGGCCAAGTATTGAGTGCATACTATACTGTACATGGACATACTTTTCAGTAAGCCTGTATTAAAAATCCTTTTTTTTTTTACATAATCATCAAAAATAAAAGAAAAAATATATGACTAACTTTTTGCATTGAATTACTGAAATATATTAACTTTTTGATGATATTCTAATTTTATGAGATGCACCTGTATATGACAAAAATGTCCCCATGTTGTGGCACGACCCATCACAACATAAAAGCAAATGGAACCACAAAAAAGAAAAATCCAAAGGAAACCTCCTGGAGTGTTAAAGGAGGAATGGGTGGAAACCAAACCTGGGCGTAGACCGCTAAGCAGTGGTGGCCCGTGCATAGGGGGCGCCCGGGCGCCGCCCCCCTACCCCTAAAAAAAAGAAAAAAAATTACAAAAAGAACAAATAAAGTTGTGAAAAAAAAGAATTGTGTTCGCAGGCCTATGTGGTGGCACTGGTGGCTATGGGGGGGCGGGGGGTGGGGTTTACGTCCCAGAAGAGGCGCCGATTGGCTGCCTTCTGGGGGCGTAACCTGGGCGCAAGTCATTGCGCTAGGACACCCCCACTTTCCTGATATCCTGGCTGTGATTGGTCCAGTCTACAGCCTGGACCAATCATCATCCAGGGCATCCCATGGCCCCATACTGACCCCACTGACGTCGCGTGTGTCAGTCACGCTGCCGCACCGAGTCCGACTGGAGTGGACAGACGGTAACGGCGGGAGACGGGAGTGACGGCGGCACCGGCAGAGAGCGGAGCGGAGACCGGAGTCACCGGACCTGAATCGGATCCATCCGTCCAGACCAGGCACAGGCAGTCACCAGGCCGCGCAGCGTCTCAGAGGTCATCTGGAACTCCAGTCTGGAAGAGAGAGACACCACACCAGTGCACCACTCGAGTCACGAACATTCAGTCACCACCGGTAAGTGACTCCTCAGTCACTCGCAGACAGTCCTCTACTGTGTCAGTCAGTCCTCCTCTCCTGCACCTGCAGACTGCAGTCTTCTCCTCAGTGGTTTCAAATTCTCACTAAATCACTAGAATTTGCCATCACCAATGCCATCCATGCCTGTACCTACCTGTTCTGCCATGGGCTGGGTCCATCCATCCATCATGGATGGTTGGATGGACCCAGGCCAGGCCAGAACAGGTAGGTACAGGCATGTCACGGTGCAAGATTTATCAAGTTACCCAGGCCGGGCCCAGACCAGAGTGTGCACAGATATCCTTATATACTGTATATATATATATATATATATATATATATATATATATATATATCATCATGGATGGATGGATGATACATCCATCCATGGATTGATATATATATATATATAATCATATCTGCACACTGTGGTCTGGGCCCGACCTGGGTAACTTGATGTTATTCTTCTTGCACCATGACCTCACATGCCTGTACCTACCTGTTTTCCCCTGGCCTGGGTCCATCCATGATAAGGATATCTGCACTCTGGTCTGGGCCTGGCCTGGGTAACTTGATAAATCTTGCACCGTCCGTGACCTCTTCCTTGATTACTGATGGCCCCTTTAACACTTGTGTGGCATCAAAGCCACGCAATATTTTACCGCGTTTTTTGCCGCAAATTTTTCTTTTTGCGCCCCCCCCAAAGATTTTGAGCACCAGCCGCCACTGCCGCTAAGAAAGCACTGGGACCACCTGGCATCAGACATACAAGGAAAAATATAAGTGAATGTGAAAGGGGAGTATACTGTAGGTGAGAGCAAGGTATGGTATGTTTGAAAACATAAATGCTACACTACAAGCCACATACCCGGTCATTTTATATCCGAGACATACTACACAGGAGGATGTATATAACAGAGGTTACAGGCATGCATTAATTTTCTTTTGCTAGGCACAAGTAAAGAAGCAGTCTGTAGATGGATCTATAAAGTATGACAACTCTGTATTAGTATTGGACACATTCGTGGCATAAGGATACCTCCATATAATGATAGTATTTAAAAAGAGTATGCATAGATGAGTATAGTAAATGAGCTTACCTTTCCACGTATTACTCTCAGTCTCACTGTGTAGAATGGTGGATGATGTTTGTGTGTCTCTCTTAGGGCTTTAAGTAGGACAGTGCTTGTTTGTAACTCCCCCCAGGTTTGTGTGTGGAGAGGAGGAATCTTATATGTGTGCAGCATCTGTCCGCACTTACTGGTGCCATTGTAAGGTCTCCTGGATGTTCGGCGTGCAGCGCATCCTTGCCCACAGGCGGTTAGCGTATGTGGAATGACGTTCGGACATAGGCTGGGAGCAGTGAGCCTACGCGTGCCGGGTGCCACCAAGCATGCCCCCGCCCGGCATGCATTCACAAAAAAAAAAAGGAAAAAACACAAAAGTTTAACTGCTCACGACAGAAAGTAGGGGCATATAAAAGTGTCACAATCGGGAACATATATCAGGATCTCATGGACATATTGGAATTTCACAGTAACAAAGCAGTTGTTAAGGCAATCCCCAGAGGGGGTTTGCACGCACAGATAAATTATTTCTCCATTCCTCCCGAGGTGAAGCCTTCCAAGAAAGACCTAAAATTCACCGCCTCATTGAGGCCTGGGATTGTGGTAGCCTTTAGGTGACGACTCCCTCTGCAGGAGGAGTTTGTTCCAGTCTCCTCCTCTGGGGCTGGGGTGTACCTGATCCAAGGCCAGAAATTTTACTTTAGGACAAATACCACCATGTATAGCGGTAACATGTCTGCCCAATGGCAGCTCTGATTTACAAGTTCGCATGATACGAATGTGCCAGAAGACCCCTCTCCAAAATTCAACTTTGGTTTTCTCTACATAGAATGAGCCACAATCATAGCAAAAGGTATACCACACCATAAGATTTACAGTTAACGTAGTGTTGTGCCTTAAAAATGTGTCCATTGGGCAATTCAATGGACGAGGCATTATGCATGTATCTACAGTATCCACATGCCCTGCATATGAAAGTGCCTTTGTATTTGCAGGGATCTTTTCTACGAATAAATATGATACACTGCTCAAAGAAATTAAAGGAACACTTTGAAAACACATCAGATCTCAATGGGGAAAAATATCATGCTGGATAGCTATACTGATATGGATTGGGTAATGGGTTAGGAACAAAAGTATGCCACATCGGTTGATGGAAATGAAAATTATCAACCTACAGAGGGCCAAAATCAAAGACACCCCGAAAATCAAAGTGAAAAAATGATGCAGCAGTCTAGTCCATTTTGCCAAAATTTCATCGCAGCAACTCAAAATGGTAAGCTTGTATACATGCCTGACAATGTCAGAGCATGCTCCTAAAGGAGACGACAGATGGTGTCCTGGGGTATTTTCTCCCAGATGTCCACCAGGGCATCACTGAGCTCCTGAATAGACTGAGGTGCACCCTGGCGGCATCGGATGGACCGAAACATAATGTCCCAGAAGTGTTCTATTAGATGTAGATCAGACAAGCGTAAGGGCAATTCAATGGTATTAATTCCTTCATCCTCCAGGAACTGGCTGTATACTCTCGCCACATGAGGCCAGGCATTGTCGTGCACCAGGAGGAACAAAGGACCCACTACACCAGTGTAGGGTCTGACAGTGGGTCCAAGGAGTTCATCCCGATACCTATCGGCAGTAGTTAGGGTGCCATTGTCTAGCCTGCAGAGGTCTGTGCCTCCCTCCATGAATATGCCTCTCCAGACCATTATTGACCCACCATCAAACCGGTCATGCTGAAGCATTTTACCAGTGTTGGGGTAGTTACTCAAAAAATGTAACTAGTTACTAGTTACTTCTGTAAATTGTAATCAGATTACTTTACTAGTTACTGCATTTGAAAAGTAACTTCACTACTTATTACTTTACTTTCCTCTTTCTTAATTGACCATGTAGAAGAAGATATATGACACTCTTTCTGCATAGAGTTTATTGTATAAACACAGGCTTTGGGAAACATGAGAACAAAAGCTGAAAAAACTGAATAAAACATAAAGTGCAACAAAAATTCATAAACTTCATCCCTCTCTATTCTTCGAAATAACGATTGTATCGCACGGCTTGGGTAACGCAGGAAAGCACGTTCCTATAGCCTAGTAAAGTAGTGTAGTTACCTCCTATAGCCTAGTAAAGTAGTGTAGTTACCAATATTAGTATTGTAACTAGTTACTTTACTTAGTTACCAAAAAAAGTAATGTAGTTACTGTAATCAGTTACTTTGTAACTAGTTACCCCCAACACTGCATGTTACAATCAGCATAACGCTCGCCACGGCTTCTCCTGACCCTTTCACGTCTGTCACATGTGCTCAGGGTGAACGTGCTCTCATCTGTGAAAAGTACAGGGCGCCAGTGGCGGACCTGCCAATTCTGGTGTTCAATGGCAAATGCCAATTGAGCTCCACGGTGCCGGGCAGTGAGCACAGGGCCCACTAGAGGACGTCGAGCCCTCAGGAAACCCTCATGAAGTCACTTTCTGATTGTTTGGTCAGAGACATTTACACCAGTGGCCTGCTAGAGGTCCTTTTGTAGGGCTCTAGCAGTGATCATCCTGTTGCTCCTTGCACAAAGGAGCAGATGACAGTCCGGCTGATGGGTAAATGACCTTCTACGACCCTGTCCATCTCCCCTAGAGTAACTGCCTGTCTCCTGGAATCTTTTCAATGCTCTTGAGACACATCAAACCTTCTTGCAAGGGCATGTATTGATGTGCCATCCTAGAGGAGCTGGAGTGCCTGTGCAACTTCTATAGGGTCCAGGTATCGCCTCATGCTACCAGCAGTGACAATGACCCTAGCCAAATGCAAAACTGGTGAAAAACAGTCAGAAAAGATGAGTAGGGAAACAGAATTTAAGTGGCCTCCATTTTTAAAACCATTCCTGTTTTGGAGGTTGTCTCATTGTTGCCCATCTAGTGCACCTGGTGTTAATTTCATTAACACCAAAGTAGCTGAAACTGATTAACAACCCCCTCTGCTACCTAACTGACCAGATCAATATCCCAGGAGTTTAATTGACTTGATGCTATACTCTGATTAAAAAGTGGTCCTTTAATTTTTTTGAGCAGTGCACCTTTTAATATAATGTAATGTTTACTCTTTGAGCCTTTAAAGTCCTATTTCCAAACTGGGGAAACCTTTTCTCTAAATGGTGATGGATAACATAAGAAGGTGGAAAAAAAAAATATGATAAAGAAAAATAAGGACAGATTGAAGATAAAAGTCCAGAAAAAAAGTTTGATAACATTTTGGAATATGGTTATTGTGGATGATATTTTGGAGACTTCTGCACACATTTGACTGCATAAACTGGAACCATTACTAGGTGTTATTACTGCATAAACTGACACCGATACTGGGGGCTATTACTGCATAGACTGGCACCAATACTAGCGGCTATCACTGTGTAAACTAGCACCAATACTAGGGGCTATTACTGTATAAACTGGCTCCAATACTAGGGGTTATTACTGTATTAACTGGCACCAATACTACGGGCTATTACTGTCTAAACTGGCACCAATACTACGGGCTATTACTGTGTAAACTGGCACCAATACTAGGGGTTATTACTACATAAACTGGCACCAATACTAGGGGCTATTACTGCATAAACTTGCACCAATACAAGGGGCTATACTGCATAAACTGGCATCAATACTAGGCTTTATTACTGTGCAAGCTGGCACCAATACTAGGCTTTATTACTGTGTAAACTGCCATCAATATTAGGGGTTATTACTGTGCATACCAGCACCAATACTAGGGGTTATTATTGTATAAATTGGCACCAATACTAGGAGTTATTACTGCGTAAACTGGCACCAACACTAGGGGCTATTACAGCGTAAGCTGGCACCAATACTGGGGGTTATTACTGCATAAACTGGCACCATTCCTAAGGGTTATCACTGCGTAAACTGGCACCAATACTAGGGGCTATATACTGCATAAACTGGAACCAATAATAGGGGCTATTACTAAATAAACTAGCACCAATACTAGGGGCTATTACTGCATAAACTAGCACCAATACTAGGGGCTATTACTGCATAAACTGGCACTAATACTAGGGGTTATTACTGTGTAAACTGGCATCAATACTAGGGGTTATTACTGCATAAACTGGCACTAATACTAGGGGTTATTACTGCATAAACTGACATCAATACTAGGGGTATTACTGCATAAACTGGCACCAATACTAGGGGCACCGGCTGATTGAGTTGAGCGCATGCCCGGTCGGCTGGCCAGTCTCCTGCACTCTCTCCCCAGTCCCTAGTGTCCCTAGTGTTAGTGTCAGTGTTTATTTTTTCCTGTCAGTGAGCTGCACCCTGAGAGCGGGCTTTTTGCCCAATACACAGGCAGGGGTTGTACCAGAGCTGGGACAGATAGGAAGGCAGGAGAAAGCAAAGATGTGAGTGAGTTTTTTTTTTTTCGAGGGGGGCCGGGGTGGGGTGGTGAGGGCTGTGGAGGTAGGTGGGAGGATGGGAGCAGAGCGCACTCCTGAGCCCCGCACTCCATACCCAGCGCACACGAAAACTCCGCACGCAACCCCGCACTCCAGAACTCCGCACTGCGTATGCAATCCCGCACTCCTGAACTCCGCACTCCGTATGCAACCCCGCACTCCTGAACTCCGCACTCCATATGCAACCCCGCACTCTGTACCCAGCGCACTCCTGAACTCCGCACTCTGTACCCAGCACACTCTTGAACTCCACACTCTGTACCCAGCGCACTCCTGAACTCCGCACTCCATACCCAGTCCACTCCTGAACTCCACACTCCGTACCCAGCGTACTCCTGAACTCCGCACTCCGTACCCAGCGCACTCCTGAACCCCGCACTCTGTGCGCAGCGCACTCATGAACCCCACACTCCGTACAACCGGCCCTTTGAGGGCAACTATATTGCTGATGCGTCCCCCAATGAATTTGAGTTTAACACCCTTGCTTTAGATGGTCAGAAACTGCGGACATAGCATATAAGATGGTCAGAGACTGCAGACATGATACAAGAGATTATCAAAGACTGTAGACATGGTATATCAGATGGTCAGATACTGTGGACATGGTATAATGGATGGTCAGAGACTGCAGGCATAATACAAGAGTAGGTCAGAAAC
This sequence comes from Pelophylax lessonae, assembly GCF_965119305.1. Taxonomy (NCBI): domain Eukaryota; kingdom Metazoa; phylum Chordata; class Amphibia; order Anura; family Ranidae; genus Pelophylax; species Pelophylax lessonae. Next base: position 55,964,110 of record NC_138770.1, on the reverse strand, counting down.
TGTGAGCATAGTATCAGCATGGTATATGAGATGGTCAGAGACTGCGGACCTGATATATGAGATGGTCAGGGACTGTAGACATGATACAAGAGGAGGCCAGAGACTTTGGGCTGGTATATCAGAGACTGCGGACATGTTATATGGGATGGTCAGAGTATGCAGACGTGGTATATGAGATGGTCAGAGACTGTGGACATGGTACAGGAGGTAGTTAGAGACTGCAGATGTGATATAGGAGATGGTAAAAGACTGAAGACATGATACAAGAGTTTGCCAGAGACTGAGGGCATGATATTTGAGATGGTCAAGGACTGTAGACATGGTATTTTAGATGGTCAGAGACTGCAGGCATGATACAAGAGTTCATAATAAACAAGCAAAAAATTTGGGGGAGCATACCCATGTATTTCTAAAGCTGGTGCAGCTATGAACCAAGAGACATGTATATTAAAAAAGAATAGCGCACACATGCAAAAGAAACTACCAAATTTGAAGATAATCCATAAATAAAAATGGGGATTTGGTCCCACCATATGGCCATATAGTGCTCAAGCCCACCACTGCGTCAAAGTACCCCATTATTGTCAAATGTGTGGTCAACCTTCCGTAGTGCGACTTGTGTTCAAGGGCAGAGGGGGTATAGCTCAGTGGTAGAGCATTTGACTGCAGATCGAGAGGTCCCTGGTTCAAATCCGGGTGCCCCCTGGAATACCCTAGCCCTGCATCCAAATGGAGAAGAGCAAAAAAATTACAAAAACAAGTATTGCAAGGGAGACTTGATGGAGCATTTAACCCCACTGATAATGGGGTACTTTGACGCAGTGGTGGGCTTGAGCACGATATGGCCATATGGTGGGACTAAATCCCCATTTTTATTTATGGATTGTCTCCATATTTGATAGTCATTTCTTTTGCATGTGTGCACTATTCTTTTTTAATATACATGTTGCTTGGTCCATAGCTGCACCGGCTTTAGATATACATGTTCAGGATTTGCTCCCCCAATTTTTTGCTTGTTTATGATACAAGAGTTGATCAGAAACTGTAAGCATGGCATAAGCATGGTATACGAGATGGTCAGAGACTGTGGACCTGATATATAAGATGGTCAGGGACTGTGGACATGATACAAGAGGTGGCCATAGACTTTGGGATGGTTTATTAGATGGTCAGAGACTACGGACATGGTATATGAGATATTAAAATATTGTGATCCCCGTGCTATGTAGTGTGTGGAGTGCGTTTACTAGACTGCTGCTGGGATGTAAGGTGTATATCCCTCTCAGGTATATTTTATGTGTGTACCCAGCGCTGTCTAACCATAAAGTGCTTAATTTGTATCTCTAATCATTATTTGTGCAGAAACATAATATTTAAATCACAATACATAATATTAAAAATTAAAGTGCAATCAGTGCAAAAAATGTGCATGAACGATAAGTCCTTTCAAGTGCTGGTTATCTTATTCTTCCAGTGCCAGTATGTTCCAACAAGTCACCGACTACTAGTGATGGGTAGAGATGTATAGAACAGTTCCCGGCGAACTTAGCATGTTCGCGTTTGCCGCTGCCGGCGAACATATGCGATGTTCGGTCCGCCCCCCATAAGACATCATTGAGGCAAACTTTGACCCTGAACTTTACAGTCAGCAGGCACATTTCCAGCCAATCAGCATACCTCCCTCCCACACCCTCCCACCTCCTATAAATAAGCCAGGGCAGCATCCATCTTAGATCATTCTGAAGCAGTGTGTGTAGTGAGAGTAGGGAGAGAGCTGCTGCTGCTGCTGCTGCTGCTGCTGTTAAGCTAGGGACAGTTAGTCAGTGTTCCTGGTCTTGCAGTGTTCTTGGTCCACTACTGCTGTAAGGACAGCACCCCAAAAAGCCCTTCTAAGGGCTGGTATTTGTGTAATTTTTTTTTTTATATATATATATCTATCTATCTAGTGTCCCCAAAAGCCCTTTTAAGGGCTGGTAATTGAGGTTTTTTTTTTTTTATTTATATATATACATATATATATATCTAGCGTCCCCAAAAGCCCTTTTAAGGGCTGGTAAGGTAATAGAGTTTTTTCTATATATATATATATATATATATATATATATATATATATTGTACACTGTGACTGCAGTTGCCTGCCCGCTGTGTGTGAGAGGCCACAGACCTACCACAGACTGTACTGTGTGCACACCACACTCATTTCGGGTGGCACAGGCACAGTACCTGGCATTTTAAAAAATATTTTTTTTTCCTCTGTCATAATTGCAGTGAGTGCTGTGTCAGGTCCACAGAGTGCACTGTACCCACTGCAGTGCACTGCCCACCACTGATATATATACGGTGGCACAGCATCTTGTTGCAATAAATTGAAAAAAAAAATATTTTTTATTATTGCAGTTGCCTGGGCTGCCAGTGACTGTCAGGTCCACAGAGTGTACTGTGCCGACTGCAGTGCCACTGTGTGCCCACCCACCACTGATATATAAGGTGGCACAGCAGCTTGCAAAGTAAAAAAAAATATATATATTTTTTAAATTGCAGTTGCCTGGGTGCCAGTGACTACTGTCAGGTCCACAGAGAGTGTACTGTGCCACTGCCCACCCACCACTGATATATAAGGTGGCACAGCAGCTTGCAAAGTAAAGAAAAATATATATTTTTTTAAATTGCAGTTGCCTGTGTGCCAGTGACTGCTGTCAGGTCCACAGAGAGTGTACTGTGTCACTGCCCACCCACCACTGATATATAAGGTGGCACAGCAGCTTGCAAAGTAGAAAAAGAAAAAGCCAGCCGCAGAGAAGCCATATTCCTGAAAATATAAGAAAAATGCTGTTTTTTAGGGGTTCTGGACATTCTACAGAGTTGAAACTTGACAGGTACACTTTTTAGACCCCCCAGACACTAAATACAAAAAATGACATGCCTGCCTAAAAAAATGCCCGCTAAATGCCTGCAAGAGAAAAAGCCAGCCGCAGAGAAGCCGTATTCCTGAAAATATAAGAAAAATGCTGTTTTTTAGGGGTTCTGGACATGCTACAGAGCTGAAACTTGACAGGTACACTTTTTAGACCCTCCAGACACTAAATACAAAAAATGACATGCCTGCCTAAAAAAATGCCCGTTAAATGCCTGCAAGAGAAAAAGCCAGCCGCAGAGAAGCCGTATTCCTGAAAATATAAGAAAAAATCTGTTTTTTTAGGGGTTCTGGACATGCTACAGAGCTGAAACTTGACAGGTACACTTTTTAGACCCCCCAGACACTAAATACAAAAAATGACATGCCTGCCTAAAAAAATGCCCGCTAAATGCCTGCAAGAAAAAAAGCCAGCCGCAGAGAAGCCGTATTCCTGAAAATATAAGAAAAATGCTGTTTTTTAGGGGTTCTGGACATGCTACAGATCTGAAACTTGACAGGTACACTTTTTAGACCCTCCAGACACTAAATACAAAAAATGACATGCCTGCCTAAAAAAATGCCCGCTAAATGCCTGCAAGAGAAAAAGCCAGCCGCAGAGAAGCCGTATTCCTGAAAATATAAGAAAAATGCTGTTTTTTAGGGGTTCTGGACATGCTACAGAGCTGAAACTTGACAGGTACACTTTTTAGACCCCCCATACACTAAATGCAAAAAATGACATGCCTGCCTAAAAAAATGCCCGATAAATGCCTGCAAGAGAAAAAGCCAGCCGCAGAGAAGCCATATTACTGAAAATATAATAAAAATGCTGTTTTTTAGGGGTTCTGGACATGCTACAGAGCTGAAACTTGACAGGTACACTTTTTAGACCCCCCAGACACTGAATACAAAAAATGACATGCCTGCGTAAAAAAATGCCCGCTAAATGCCTGCAAGAAAAAAAGCCAGCCGCAGAGAAGCCATATTCCTGAAAATATAAGAAAAATGCTGTTTTTTAGGGGTTCTGGACATGCTACAGAGCTGAAACTTGACAGGTACACTTTTTAGACCCTCCAGACACTAAATACAAAAAATGACATGCCTGCCTAAAAAAATGCCCGCTAAATGCCTGCAAGAGAAAAAGCCAGCCGCAGAGAAGCCGTATTCCTGAAAATATAAGAAAAATGCTGTTTTTTAGGGGTTCTGGACATGTTACAGAGCTGAAACTTGACAGGTACACTTTTTAGACCCTCCAGACACTAAATACAAAAAATGACATGCCTGCCTAAAAAAATGCCCGCTAAATGCCTGCAAGAGAAAAAGCCAGCCGCAGAGAAGCCATATTCCTGAAAATATAAGAAAAATGCTGTTTTTTAGGGGTTCTGGACATGCTACAGAGCTGAAACTTGACAGGTACACTTTTTAGACCCTCCAGACACTAAATACAAAAAATGACATGCCTGCCTAAAAAAATGCCCGCTAAATGCCTGCAAGAGAAAAAGCCAGCCGCAGAGAAGCCGTATTCCTGAAAATATAAGAAAAATGCTGTTTTTTAGGGGTTCTGGACATGCTACAGAGCTGAAACTTGACAGGTACACTTTTTAGACCCCCCAGACACTAAATACAAAAAATGACATGCCTGCCTAAAAAAATGCCCGCTAAATGCCTGCAAGAGAAAAAGCCAGCCGCAGAGAAGCCGTATTCCTGAAAATATAAGAAAAATGCTGTTTTTTAGGGGTTCTGGACATGCTACAGAGCTGAAACTTGACAGGTACACTTTTTAGACCCCCCAGATGCTAAATCCAAAGAAATTTTTTATTTTTATTTTTTTTTAATTTTTCCAATAATTGGCTCTCTATCAAAAAATTATAATTTTTAAGAACTTTTTTTTGCGTGATCCCTCTCCGGCATGCCACAGTCCAGGTGTTAGTCCCCTTGAAACAACTTTTCCATCACTATTGTGGCCAGAAAGAGTCCCTGTGTGTTTTAAAATTCGCCTGCCTATTGAAGTCTATGGCGGTTCGCCCGGTTCGCCAGTTCGCGAACATTTGCCGATGTTCGCGTTCGCCGTTCGCGAACGGCGAATTTTAGGTTCGCGACATCACTAGTGATGGGTTTAAAGCCTGTGCTTCAAAAATAATCCTCCAATGGCAAAAAATGTTTTTTTTTTTTTTTAAGACCCCGTTCACACTGGGGCGACCTGTCAGGCGACCTGGTCACCTGACAGGTCGCCGTAGGTCGCCTGCCATAGAGAAGCTGTGGACCCGTTCTAATAGGAGCTACACAAGTCGCTCCGACTTAAAAAAAGGGTCCGGAGCTTCTTTGGGGCGACCTGGAGCGACCTGCATTGACTTCAATGTTATGAAGTCCGTGCGGGCCGCTCCGAGGTCGCGGTGTGAGCTGCGCGCCGCGACCTGTGAGGTCGCCCCGGCAAGTCGGATCGCCCCAGTGTGAATGGGGTCTAATTCTTTATATTTTTATTATTTTCCATCAATAAACAAAGATATGACAGATATATATATCACATACAAAAATATAATAAACAGTGAGTCGTCCCTTTTATCCTCCTCCAGGCGTTCCAAAGAGCGGACGTGATGTAACCGGAAGAAAGCGGGTGGATACTTCCAGTTAAGTCACGCCTGCTCTTTGGAACGCAAACCGCGACTTTTGAATTCCAGAGCGGCGTCATTACATGCTCACATACAAGAGGAGAGGTTTCTAAGTGCGCAATCGGCTTTTATATGTTTTTTTAATAATAAAAACTGAATTTTTGTAAAATCTTACCTGTAAAATTCCTTTCTCTGAGTCCTCCGACAGTCGCCGCCACCTCTAAGTCATCACTGTTGGGTATTGACTTCCCATCCGCAGGAATAGCTAGGCATATAGACTTAGTCCAAAGACAAAAGGCATTAGCATATACACACCCATGGGGGCTGTCCCATCTGGTCAATACCCCCCCTGCATCACCACTCCCAACTCAGTTTGGTATCATAGCAGTAGTTAATAAGAACCCCAAAAGAGGGGCGGGGGCAGGGACTGTCGGAGGACTCAGAGAAAGGAATTTTACAAAAATTCTGTTTTCTCTTACGTCCTCCGACAGTCGCCGCCACCTCTAAGTCATCACTGTTGGGATGTCCCAAAGCAGTATAGACATGAGGGGTGGGAGACGCAACCGTAGAAAAGGCAACGCAGTACCCACATCAGAGAAAGGAACCTTACAGACACTGTAAGAGAACCAACTGGGCAACATAAAAAATACGCTCAACAGGAGCAACAGCCCAGGAAAGCAAATGCCAACAGCCAGGGACCCAGAAACAAACAAGGGTCCATCATGGCACTGCCGCACTGAGAACTTTGCGGCCAAAGGAAGCATCAGCCGATGCCTGAACGTCTACTTTGTAGAATGTGGAAAAACGTGTGCACCGACGACCAAGTCGCAGCCTTGCACACCAGGGCCACCGAGGCCCGATGCCAATAGGCCCAGGACGCACTCACAGAGCTGGTGGAGTGTACCGTAACAGGGAACGGCGGAACCCGTTCCTTCAAGGCGTAAGCCTGTGCAATGGTCTGTCTGATCCATTTGGCGATAGTGGCTGCAGATGCAGCCATGCCCTTCCGAGGTCCCTCGGGAAGGACAAAGAGGGAATCCGTCTTCCAAAAGGACTCCGTAGACGACAGGTAAACCCTGATCGCCCTGACAACATCCAAGGAATGCAGAGCAACCTCCTTAGGATGCTTAGGCTTTGTACAAAGAGAAGGCAGGACAATGTCCTCATTAACGTGGAACTCAGAGACCACCTCAGGAAGAAAGGAGGGATGCGGACGCAAAACCCCTTATCCCGGTGAATCACCAAGTACGGAGAACGGCAAGATAACGCTGCCAGTTCAGACCCCCTGCGAGCCAAAGTGATCGCCACCAAAAAGGCAACCTTCTCAGACAGCAGAGGCAACGATATTTCCCTAATGTTTACAAAGGGAACAAGCTGTAAGACGGACAGAACCAAGTTCAAGTCCCATGGAGGTAAAGGCTTCTTCCAGGGAGGAGTCAAACGTCGCACACCTTGAATGAAGGTGCGAACCAAGGAGTGAGACGCCACAGGGCGTTGAAAAAGAATGGCCAGTGCGGACACCTGGCCTACAAACGTGGCCAGCGCCAAGCGCCGGTACACCCCCAACAGGAGGAAGGTCAACACTCTGGACACCGAGTACGAGCGAGGGGAGAACCCCCTGGACTCATACCAGGCAAAATAAGCCTTCCAGGTATGGTAACAAAGTATATCAGAGGAGGAGATCCTGGCCCTGATCAGGGCAGGGATGACCCCCGGGGAGAGACCCTAGTCCTTCAAGACCAGGGTCTCAACAGCCAGGCTGTTAAAGCCAACGACTGTAAGCAGGATGGAAGATCGGACCCTGAGACAGGAGATCTTCCCGCAGAGGCAGACGCCACGGAGGCGCCACTGCCAGGTGAACAACGGTGGCGTACCAGGACCGGCGCAGCCAGTCCGGAGCCACCAGAATCCCCACGTGCGGTTCCGAAACCATCGGCGGAGGAACCGGGATAGGAAACGAAATGTGGGGAAAGGCATATATCAGATGATACTGATTCCAAGGGGCTACCAATGCATCCGAGGCATCCGCCAACGGATCGTGCGGTCTTGCCACGAACCTTTCCACCTTTTGGTGTAGCCGGGATGCGAACAGATCCACGTCCAGGGATCCCCACTTCGCACACAGCATTAGGAAGACCTCCGGGTGTAGGGCCCATTCCCCCTGGTCCAGGGTCTGGCGGCTCAAATAGGCGGCCCGCCAATTTTTCACACCCGGAATGTGAACTGCTGGGATCGCCGGGACATGAGTCTCGGCCCAAGACAGAATGTCGGTCACCTCTCGGGCCGCTCGAGAACCCCTGGTGCCCCCCAGCACATCCATCGGGAAGGAGGACTCCTCCCCCGACCAAGTGCCCTGGGCAGACAGGTTTCCCAGGACTCCACCCCAGCCCGGCAGGCTGGCATTCGTGGTAACCACCGTCCACACCAACGGACGGAAGGATCTGCCTTCCGCCACCGACGGAGACTGGAGCCCCCACAGAAGGGCCAATCTGGTATGACGACTCAATGAGACATCCAGATCCAAGGACTGAGACAGTCCGTCCCAACCTGCCAGGATCTCCGCCTGGAGAGCCCGCATGTGGAACTGAGTAAAGGGTATTGCCTCGAAGGCTGAAACCATCAACCCCAGGCCCCGCATACAGGTCCTGAGTGACGAGGACGGGCTGTTCCTGAGGGACCTGAGCTCGTCACGCAAAGTCCGGAGCTTGCCCTCCGGCAAGAACACCTTTGCCCGGAGCGTCTGTACCGTGATGGACAGAACGCGCACAAGATCCTGGCCGGCACGCAGGCTGGCATTCGTGGGAACCACCATCCACACCAACGGACGGAAGGATCTGCTTCCGCCACCGACGGAGACTGGAGCCCCCACAGAAGGGCCAATCTGGTCTGACGACTCAATGAGACATCCAGATCCAAGGACTGAGACAGTCCGTCCCAACCTGCCAGGATCTCCGCCTGGAGAGCCCGCATGTGGAACTGAGCAAAGGGTATTGCCTCGAAGGCTGAAACCATCAACCCCAGGCCCTGGATACAGGTCCTGAGTGATGAGGACGGGCTGTTCCTGAGGGACCTGAGCTCATCACGCAAAGTCCGGAGCTTGCCCTCCGGCAAGAACACCTTTGCCCGGAGCGTCTGTACCGTGATGGACAGAACGCGCACAAGGTCCTGGCTGGCACGTGATCTTAGAAGCAGAAGCAGATCGTCTAGGCAAACCAAGACCGCAATGCCCTGGACCCTCAACAGGCCCAGAACCGGCGCCAATACCTTGGTAAACACCCTTGGTGCCGAAGCGAGACCAAAAAGGTAACGCCACAAAACCGGAAAGGTCCTCTGCGATAGAAAACCGCAGGTACCGCTGACGGCCCTCAAAAATGAGGACGTGCAGGTACGCGTTCTTCAGATCTAACTAGGCCAGGAAATCTCCCGGACTCAAGGAGACCACAACCGAACGGAGAGACTCCATTCGAAACTTCCGAACACGCACAAAGCGGTTCAGAACTGTCAGGTCCAGACAGGACGCACTTTGCCCTCCTTCCTGGGCACAGTTAACAGATTCGAAGAAAGCCTCCGAAACCTGTCCCGATGAGACACCGGGACAAACACCCCCTGAGAAAGCAGGTCCAGCACCGCTTGATGCAAATCCCGCAGGCGCCCCGGAAGCAGATGAAGAATGGAGGGAAAGAATCTGTCCGCCGGCCGGGAAAGGAATTCGATCTTGTAACCCGAGCGAACAATTTCCTGAACCCACCTGTCCGATAGCCGGAGCAGCCAAGGTTGGAGGAAACCGCGCAAACGTCCCCCCACCCCTGAAATGGGTGAGGGCGCCCCTTAAGGTAGAGGCGGATTGCCCCGCCGAGCCGGCATTGCCGGACTCTTGCTTACCCGCCCAGGGCTTCTTCTGGGTGCCCTGGGCCTGGAAGGGCTTACCCTTGGGATGGGTCCGAAAGGCACGAAAAGACCCCTGATTGGAACTAGACGCAGAACCCCGCCTGCCTCGAAAAGACTTGGTCTTCGGGTTCTGGGGCAGCATAGTGCTCATGCCCCCCGTGACGCCTGTTACCACGGTGTCCAATGCCTCGCCAAAAAGGCGAGAGCCAGCATAGGGAGAATCAGCAACAGTGTCCCTTGAGGACTGGTCGGCCGACCAGCTCTTCAGCCATATCAGTCACCGTTGAAGCACCACGACACTAGAGAGACGAGCCACTAAGGAGGCCTCGTTCAAGGCTGCATCACACAAGTACATAACTCCTTGATGGATCTGATCCACCAACTTCAGCCGGGCAGGTGTAACACCAGCAGACACAAGATTGCGCCTAAGCATCTTAGTCCAATCAGCAGCCGCCTGAGCCACCAGGACGGACGCGAAAATGGGTTTGAGCAACGAACCCGCCACCGTATAGGAATGGCGAGATAGGGACTCCAACCGCCGGTCTGTGGGACCCCGGAAAACTGGGGCATCCTCAGTAGGAACCAAGGTAGCCTTGTTCAGCACGGCCACAGTGTGATCTACCTGTGGAGGCACACACCATCGTGATTCCGTAGCCGGATCAAAAGGATAAAGCAACCTAAACCGACTAGGTACCAGGAACGGACGTTTTAACATGCGCCACTGTTTATTAACAGTGTCATGGAATTCTTCTGGGCAGGGAAAAACCTGCACAGACTTGCGGGTCCTGTGCGTCCCAAACAGGGACACAACGCCCGGAGGACAGGGCTCATCCTCCAAATGTAAGGTGTCCTTAACAGACACAATCAACCCATCTATGGTCGCCTGTTCTTCAGGTGACCCCCGGGACCGGGCATCAACCCCTTCCATCTCAGCCTCCCCCTCAGACCCCAGGGGGTCCAAAGATGAGCGGGACCCTGAAAAGGGCACGCTCGCAGCAGCAGCAGCCATATCCCCATCTGAATCAGAAGATAGAGACAACCTGGGACTCTTTCTCGCAGCCCGTTCAGACATCAGCAGTTCCATATTCGCCACAGCAGCCAGATCGGGGCCCAGCGGGGCCAAAGGAGAACTGGGGCCCCCCACTAAAGCTGGAGGAAACTGCTTTCCTGAGAATCCATGGCTCAAGTTATCAGACAAACTACAGTGCAAAAAACAGTGTACTGTCCCCTTTAAGAACGCTGCGGTGTGCGCAGCCCACCGCTACTGCAACAGTGATGAAAGACCCCCAAAAGGAGAAGAGAAAACTGAGCCAGAAGCGATATACAGAGGGAAATATGAGAGTGATAACCTGCAGAGCCCGCAGAGCGTTGCTACCAGTGTCCTTGCTGCTGATGGAAATGCTGCTGGAGAGGGCTGGACTATAAGCCAGACCCCGGGAAAATGGCTGCCCCATAGGGATGCATTGGAGGCCACGCCAAAATGGCCGCCGACATGCGGCCGGACCGATCGTTCCACCGCCCACAAAATGGCGGCGGATGGCGCCAAAACGACATGCAGGAGCGCCCCCAGAGGAGCTACACATGTGTGCCCATAGCAAAGATGGCGGACCGCGCAGGGAGTCACACAGGCACAGACATGGGGACACACAGCAACACAGACTGCCACCCCAGACAGAGGCCCCACACAGAAAAGTACTTACCTGTACCAGATGGCGTGAGGGAGCCTCTATGCACGGAAAACCTCTGTCCTCATTTTACAGGGAGTGCCGTGAGCCAGGGACATGACGCTGCAGCACCGCAGACGAGTCCTGTGAGGTAGCCACCTCACGGCTGCATCCCTGTAGCGAACAGGGATGGGTCGTTCATAATGCCAGGGCGAACCATAGCTGAACGCTCGATGGCGGGCTGGGGGTCCATCTGACCCTCTGTGCCCTGGAAAACCAGGGCAGTCAGTCCGAATCCCAGCACCGCATGATCCATCTTCATCCAAAGAGAAGACTAACACTAGAGCTGACAAAATAACCAGCTAGTAAAGCAAGAGAAAAAACTGACATTTTCAAAGAAAATCAAATAAAAGATTAGGAAGGCTGAGACTGAAGCCCCAGCACAAGGGAAGCCTGACTATTCCTGACGCTAGGCAGATTAAAAGTTGGGAGTGGTGATGCAGGGGGGGTATTGACCAGATGGGACAGCCCCAATGGGTGTGTATATGCTAATGCCTTTTGTCTTTGGACTAAGTCTATATGCCTAGCTATTCCTGCGGATGGGAAGTCAATACCCAACAGTGATGACTTTTTGCCACTGGAGGATTATTTTTTAAACACAGGTGTTTAACCCATCACTAGTCGGTGAGTAAGGGCACAAAAGGGGGGGAGGAGCACAACGGCACTTGTTGGAACATACTGGCACTGGCATAATAAGATAACCAGCATTTTAACCACTTCTGCCCCGGAAAGGATTTTCTCCTTAACCACTTAAGCCCCGGAGGATTTGGCTGCTAAAGGACCAGGGGTTTTTTTGCGATTTTTTACTGCGTGACTTTAACGGACAATTGCGCGATCGTGCGACGCTGTACCTAAACGAATTTGACGTCCTTTTTTTCCCACAAACAGAGCTTTCTTTTGGTGGTATTTGATCACCTGTGCGATTTTTTGATCACGCGCTATAAACAAAAAAAGAGCGTAAATTTTGCAAAAATAACAATATTTTTCACATTTTTTTATATGAAATTCCCCCAAAAAAAAAGTAAAAATCAAAATTTTTTAACATTTTTCGGCCAATTTGTTTTATGCTACCTATGTTTGGTAAAAAAAAATCGCAAAAAGCGTATTTTGATTGGTTTGCGCAAAAGTTATCGCGTTTACTAACAAAGGGAAAGATTTTTGTCATTTTTGGTGTTTTTTTTTTTAACGCGTAATGGCGGCGATCTGCGATTTTTTTTCGGTACTGCGACATTGCGGCGGACAGATCGGACCCTTGACTGACATTTTTGACACTTTTGGGGGTACCAGTGACATTACTGCAGTAATCAGTGCTATATATATGCACTGTTACTGCAAAAATGACACTGGCAGGGAAGGGGTTAACTTTATTGGACAGGGAGGGGTTAAGTGTGTCCTAGGGGCGTGATTCTAACTGTGTAGGGACATTCCTATTGGTGTAAGAGCAAAGATCAACCGTTCTACATAGTAGAACTGACAGATCTTCACTTTTACACAGGGAGAACTGACAGGCAGCTTGTTTACACAAGCTGCTCTGTCTTTCTCCCTTCACAGGAGCGATCGCAGTGTGACTGGCGGACATCGAGTCCGCCGGTCACACGCACTGACTTGCCTGTGAACGAGCCGCGGCGGGCGCGCGCCTCGGCGGGCGCGCGCCCGCCCGCGATAGGCTCGCAAGTCAGTGACAGGCGAGTGACGTACCGATACGTCACTCTGCCTGGCCGGGGCTGACCGCCGCAGTATATAGTCGTGCGGCGGTCGGCAACCGGTTAATGACCAGGCCATTCTTCTTTGTATGGCCAATTCTTTGGCCAATTTGCATTTTGCTAAATATTTTTGGTAACCAAAATCCAGCCACATAATATAAAATATACCTGAATGGTATATGAGATGGTCAGAAACTGCAGACATGGTGCACATGAACAAACACATGTAAAGGTAACTTAGAAAAAAAAAAGGTAAATCAAAATAAACAAATCAATTATTCCTTATAAAGCACTGCAAACCTGCATGCAGAAAGGTACAGTAAATGCAGAAATTGTGATGTAAATGAGCCTTTAATGAGTGACCCGGTATATATACATAGCACTGATCCCTGTATGTGTATTAGTCCAGTCCTCCTCATCCAATCACCATTAAAGCGGTAGTATCCCGCTTTTTGACACTTTTACCTACAGGTAAGCCTATAATAAGGCTTACCTGTAGGTACAATTAATATCTCCTAAACCGGCATGGTTTAGGAGATATTTACAGTGCATGCAGCCGCTCGCGCGAGTGGCGCAAGCGCTCTGAAGGTCCGGGGGGACCTTCAATTTAGTTTGCCGGGAGCATGCGCGGGAGTGACGTCATCCCGGCTCCGGCCAATCATCGCGCCGGAGCCGTCTCTTCTGGCCAATCACCGCGCCGGAGCCGCCGAACCCGGAAGAGACGGCGAGGGATCATGGCAGCGCCCGCAGCGATGTCCGGGGGTCCGTGTCGGGGCTTCGTTCTAAGGTAAGTTACACATAATGGGCTAGTATGCAATGCATACTAGCTCATTATGCCTTTGTCTTGCAGGTTTTTTTTTTTTTTAAGGGTGTACAACCGCTTTAAAATATCCATAGGCAAAAAGAATAAATAAATCTGTTTATATCAATTGTACATCATTTCACCAATCTATGTATTGTACCAAAAATGGCATTGAGGTGTCCTCATTTAAAAAAAAAAAATACAATTTACTTTAAAGTTGAAGTAATTTAAAATTACTTTAAATATAGATACAATGTGCAGACCCTCATAGAGCTGTTATACAAATATAAAGATTTGAATTTTCAGCCATGTGTTATTTTCAAATGTAATCCCCAGCTCAAAATAACTGACATTGTTTAAAAAAAAAAAAAAAAAACAATGTTATGCTAATTTTGAATTGAGTCTGTTGACAGACTTGTTTACACACCTGCATGGTCATGTGACTTTAAGCCCCTCCCACTGCACATCCCCGTCCACTGCATGGTCATGTGACTAAGCCCCGCCCACTGGCACTGTGAGTCTATATAAGGAGCTGTGCGTCAGTTGGTGGTCATTCACTCTGTGTCTTGTGATCAGAGAGGAAGCGATCGCTGTGTGTCGTGTTTTCTATTATCTGATATCGCTCAGAATTGGAGAATGACATTTTATCGCAGAATAGAGAAGGAAGAAAAGGTTTCTCTGAACATCACCAAAGAGAAACCTGCAGATATAATTGATTCCTTGTTAGAGGATCACCAGCCCGCTGAAATGCCAAACGCTACGACCCCCCCAAAAAAGGGGAAGTGGCGGGCGTTTAAGCGCGGAGCAAGGAGAGTTTTTAAATGTGTTTTCCCATGTTTTGGGAAAAAAGAGAAGGAGGAAATTACAACAGGTGAGGATGGTGAGTGAAATCTAATAACTCCGACATCCACTGACTGAGCCCCACCATTACCATTACAATATCTGTACACAAAATAAACCAGAAATGTACATCATTTATATATAATGTCACCAAACATGTCATTTATGTGTCCCAATGGAGAACACACACATTATAGAAACATATTACTATTTTAGGCAACATTCACAAAGCTATGGGAGTCTCATTTTCAAATCTCACTGGACTCAACTGAAAATAACTGACATTTTTCTAAAATTACCATCCCCCATCCTGCTGTGTTATCTTTATAATCGGAGACTCTGCAATGTACTGGGGTCACTCCTGTATACATAACATGGACATTGCTATATATAAATATACTAGGATCATTCCTATATACCAGGATCACTGCTATATACACATACCGGAATCACTGCAATTACAATATATATATACCAGGATCCCTGCTATATACATGTACTGGGACCATTACTATATACACATACCAAGATCCCTGCTATATACACATACTGAGATCACTGCTATATACACATACCGGGATCATTGCTATATACACATACTGAGATCACTGCTATATACACATATCGGGGTCACTGCCTTATACATATTGCGGGATCACTGCTAGATAAATATACCAGGACCACTACTATATACACATACCGGGATCACTGCTATAAACACATACCGGAATCATTGCTATATACACATACCGGAATCATTGCTATATACACATACCGGGATCATTGCTATATACACATACCGGGATCATTGCTATATGCACATACCAGGATCACTGCTATATACACATACTGAGACCATTGCTATATACACATATCGGGATCTCTGCTATATACACTTATTAGGATCACTGCTATATACACATATCGGGATCCCTGCTATATACACATACCAGGATCACTGCTATATACACTTACCCAGATACCTGCTATATGCACATACTGGGATCACTGCTTTATACACATACTGGGATCCCTGCTATACACATACCGGGATCACTGCTATTTGCACATACCGGGATCCCTGCTTTATACACATACTGGGATCACTGCTATATACACATACCGGGATCACTGCTTTATACACATACTGGGATCACTGCTATATACATATACCGGGATCACTGCTATATACACATACTGGAACAATTGCTACATACACACACTGGGATCCCTGCTATATACACATACCATAACCACTGCTATATACACATACCGGGATCACTGTTATCTACACATACTGGGATCCCTGCTATATACACATACCGGGATCACAGTTATATACACATATTGGGATCCCTGCTATATACACATACTGGCATCAATGATATATACACACTGGGATCACTGCTATATACACACACCAGAACCATTGCCACACAGACACAGACACACACACACACGGATCCCTACTATATACACATACGAGGATCACTGCTAGCTTAAATTCCACACTCCAAGATCTGGCTCCCAGGTCCAAAAACCACCATTTTACCCATGTATATGGAATGTTGCATACCAGAAACAGGTCATATACAGTAACACACATGAATTAGATGATTTATATGATGCAAAGTTAAGTTAAATGCTAACAATGTGAATTTTTCATTCTCTCCCTAGAAAAAAAGGATGCCTCATCCACTAGCATCAAGAAGCCATCGGATCCAGCTATCAGTGGCAAGATACCAATTCCACAGACATTGGATCCAGCTATCATTGACAAGAGGACATTGGCTTCAGGCACCAGTGATAGCAAGAAAGACAAAATTGATGAACCTATCAGAACCAGCAAACCATCCCTACCAGCCCCATTCATCAGCATTGGGTCAGGTCCTTTAACCATGGACAGCTTTATATTTCATCATTTACTGGGACAGGGAGGTTTTGGAAAGGTAAGTTATTAGGCTGATTTTCCTATAGTTTGGTCATGCATTTGTCCACCATGTGGATTGTGGATTTATGTTCATGGCAAAATGTACCCATTCCTGCATGTTCCTTGTTCACACTTGATCCTAGATCCAAAGCATGCTAGAAATGATCCTTGCAGCTTATTTCTTTTTAACATGCATGCACTATACATGAATCTAGTGTGTATTAAGCTGGCCATGTATGAATCAACATTCGGCTGGTTGAGCATGGACTGGCCGAATGTCAATCCATGTGTGGCCACTGCGGTTTAACAGAAGTTGCTTTACCGATCGGCTTCTGTTCACTTGCCCCACCACATAAAAGCGGGCAATAGTCTGAAGTACTGATCTGTGTATTCTGACAATGGAGGAGTCACCCCGCTGTTAGAAAACAATAGCCAAGCAGGGAGGATTCCCTCATCCACCTCTAATGCGTGAATGGGGGAATTGGTTCTGTTTTTTTGGGGGGGCTGAACAAAAACAAGCTGAACCATGTAAGGACAGCTTAAGCCCTAAATATCTGTGAACCCTGCAGATAATAGACTTAATATCTTATGATCATGGTTAGCTACCCCTAGACAACTTGGGGAGCACATGCTGGATATGTGGTACTTGACAAAAAGCAATCACCATCCTGCACTATTATTGCACCATACTTATTATGTTCCTCTTTCTTCTACAGGTTGTATTAGCGTCTCATGCTGCCTATGACCATCCGCTTGCTGTCAAGTTGGTGCAAAAGAGACATCTGGCTGGAAAAAAAGAAAATGAAGTCCTGATGGAGCGTCAATTGCTGGAGAAGACCAGACACAACGTCTTTTTCACCCATCTATTTGGTGCCTTTCAGACAAATGTAAGTCGTCTTTCCCATTCTCACCATATTAGGAGAATGTTATATGGGCTTGACCACACTGCATGGTCTGCCTTTATAAATTACCCCACCAAATCATGAATGTCCATAATTTAACCCTTATCTTTATCCCTTATTTTCACACAGGACTATCTCGTATTTGTGATGGAGTATCTGAGCGGAGGAGACCTAAAGATGGTCATAGAAGCTGTAGCACCATTTCCTGCAAGAGCCATCCAAATCCTTACATCAGAAATATTATGTGGACTGCAATTCCTCCACAGTGAGGGTATCATACACAGGTAAGGATTGGAAACATATGATTAACTATGGAGTAAATGAAGGGTGACGTCACCAAAATTGCTATCTTTAGTTATGGGTAAAATAGTAAAATCACCCCCTGGCTTCTTCTGATTCATAGATAACATAATGACAGCATTTCCTATTCCTGTCCCTTATAAAATCTACAGAAGTCTTAGTGCTCCTGTTTCATTTTCAATGAATGATGAATAAAATCCCAACTGGGCAAGTCAGACTTCCCCATAACCACAGTGGCATAGAAGAAGCTGTGATCCACCCATTACTAAATTTCCGTATCTATACTGTATATATATATATATATATATATATATTTTTTTTTTTTTATATATATATATATATATATATATATATATATATATATATATATATATATATATATATATATATATATATATATATATATACATATACAGTATATATATATATATATATTTTTATTATTTTAATATATATATATATATATATATATTTTTTTTTTTTTTTCTTAATTATAAATATTTAATTGTATCTTTTCATGTGACATCACTTAAGAAATGACACTTTGCTACAATGTCCCAAAGTGTCATTTCTTAACTGTTGTCTCACTAAAAGATATAATAAAATATTTACAAACATTTGAAGGGTTTACTCACTTTTGTGAGATACTGTAGATATATATATATATATATATTATCTTTTACCCTCAGACAGTGGTCTCCAAACTGTGGACCACAGGACAAATGTGGTCCTTTGCTAACCTTCATCTGACCCTTGGGGCACTGATGCAAAGCACTATTCCTGCGGATGACATCAACAAGGAAGCGCCATTCCTCCTACTGACACCAATGATGGGACACTATTCCTCCCACTGACACCAATGATGGTACACTATTCCTCCCACTGACACCAATGATGGAACACTATTCCTTCCACTGACACCAATGATGGGACACTATTACTCCCACTGACACCAATGATGGGACACTATTCCTCCCACTGACACCAATGATGGGACACTATTCCTTCCACTGATACCAATGAGGGGGCCAGAGGCGTACCTAGGGTCTCCAACGCCCTTGGTGAGAAGCTGTATCGGCGCCCCCCCCCCCCATCATTAAAGAGTTAGATATTCTGACATCAAGAATGGGACACTATTCCTCCCACTGACACCAGTGATGGGGCACTGTTCTTCCCACTGGCACCAACCATAGGATACTATTTCTCTTACTGACTCCACCGAGGGGATACTATTGCTCCCACTGACACCAATAATTGGGCACTATTCCTCCCACTGACACCAATAATGGGGCACTATTCCTCCCACTGACACCAATAATGGGGCACTGTTCCTCCCACTGACACCAATAATGGGGCACTGTTCCTCCCACTGACACCAATAATGGGGCACTATTCCTCTCGCTGACACCAATATTGGGAAACTATTCCTCCCACTGACACCAATAATGGGGCACTATTCCTCTCGCTGACACCAATATTGGGAAACTATTCCTCCCACTGACACCAATGATGGGGCACTATTCCTCTCGCTGACACCAATATTGAGAAAATATTCCAATGATTGGGCACTATTCTTCCCCCTACTGAGTACAGCCGCAATGTCATTTTTTTTATTCTCACTGACCACTAAGACTGGACCAAGTCTGCTCCCCTCTCACCCCCCAAGTCTAAAGAACAGTAAACTGGCCCTTTCTTTGGAAAGTTTGTAGACCCCTGCCTTAGGATCATAGACTTTTGATAATTGCGATATTGTGTGATATGTACTAACTGTTTCTTCTCCTTACAGGGACATTAAGCCAGAAAACATATTCATGACCAGCATAGGCCATGCAAAGATCGGCGATTTTGGACTGGCAATGACGGGCGTCTTTGAACCAATGAGTATTACAGGACAGTATAAGGGCACCCGATTATATTGGGCACCAGAGGTAAGAAACAGTCTGCTGACTTCATTTTAGTGTCTATTTAGATACACAGCTCTTTGTTATTGGGTATAGAAGAGTTAAAGGGGCTTTTAGTGAAAAATGTCTCCTTTCGTTTCCTGGGTGTCCCATATCATTGGGTTTCTGGGCTAGGACTAAATAACCAACAAAAAGTGGGAAGTGTTGAATCCTAAAGAAGCGTTGGAGTTCCTCTGCAGGGGAAATTGAGGTTACATGTACATTTAGACCTTTTTTTTGTATCCCAGCATCAGCTCCATTGTTATCTACTTTGCCAGATAATGATCCAAGCTAGAGATACAAATAAGGTGGAGGCTTTTCACTGCAGTCCTTACTTATTATAACATGGTAAGAAAGTTGAGCCATTGGACTCAGTATACCTCGTCTTCCCTCTGCAAAGGGACAATTAAAGTGTGCGTAAAGCCAAAATGGATTGATTGAGGTTGGAGTGGAATGAGTGGGAAAAGATTAGAACCCCTTTCAGGTTTTTATTGCTGTTCATATCCCCCACTGGGGAGATTTATCCTCTCTATTTGTCCTGGTGACACAGGAGGTGAAGGAAAGTCTTCCAATGGGTAAATCTGTTCTGGTGACAGTCATCTAGGATGGGATAGGCACTCCCTTTGGAGAGATATTCTCATACTTCCTGTTGTGTCTTTGGGACAGGAAGTAAAGGGAAATTTCAGAGAAAGATTTTTTAAAAAACGGGGTTTTAGTCACTTTTCTAGTTTTGGATCTACATACACTTTAAGCTCCAAGCCTATCCTCAAAAATTGCACCTAATTTGGCTTTAAAACCATAAGAAAAAAAACAAAAAAACCCGGGGAGATCAAGACACTTGGGAGGCTAAATACATCACCTATGCCAGCATAGTACCATCTCTGTCCCATGCCTGGCATGACAGCTTTCTCATCATTCTTCTCTTTTCTTTCTACAGCTTTGGTTACGTCTGCCGTATGGTGCCATGATCGACTATTTCGCACTGGGACTTATAATATATGAAATGGCGGTTAGCGTATACCCATACGTTCCATTTTGCATCAACAGAAAAAGTCTGAAGTTTGCGCTTACTGAAGTTAATCCTATATATCCCCGAACGATGGAATTCGAGCTTAGGAACCTTATTAGCAAGGTAAGTACAGGAAATTATGATCTTTATACCAAGGAAACACAGATGGAAAAAGAAGCATTGTGGGAATTTTTCGCAGGGCCAGCTAACAATAGCATATGTGGCACCCCATACCTAATGCAGTGATGTATTTTGGTTTTGAGCTGCCCTAGGCAAGACTAAAATTGGACGCCCCCCTCCCCCTCCTACGTAAATTTTCCCCACCCCTTCCTGTTTAACGGATGTGACTCCCTCCAAAATTGAAAGACTACAAGTCCCAGCAAGAACCCCTAAGATCTTACGAGGGGGGGGGGGGTGAGGGGGGGTGGGAGAGAGAGAGAGGGGGTTGGGTAAGGGAGGGTGAGGGAGGATGAGAGAGGGAGAAGGTGGTGGGGGAGAGAGAGAGAGGGTGATGGGAGAGAGAGAGGGTGTTGGGAGAGAGAGAGGGTGTTGGGAGAGAGAGAGAGGGAGAGAAAGAGAGGGTGTTGGGAGATAGGGAGAGTGTTGGGAGAGAGAGGGGGGGGTGTTGAGAGAGATAGAGAGAGTGGGATGAGAGAGAGAGAGAGAGAGGGAGAGAGAGGGGGGATGAGAGAGAGAGGGGGGTGAGATAGAGAGGGGGATAAGAGAGAGAGAAGGGAATGAGAGAGAGAGAGGGGGGATGAGAGAAAGGGGGGGGGGTGAGACAGAGAGGGGGGATGAGAGAGAGAGAGGAGGGGATGAGAGAGAGAGAGAAGGAGAATAGAGAGAGAGAGAGAGAGAGAGAGGGGGTGGTGGGAGAGAGAGAGAGGATGGGAGAGACAGGAAGAGGGGGTGGGAGAGAGAGAGGAAGAGGGGGGTGGGAGAGAGAGGGAGAGGGGGTGGGAGAAGGTGTGACATTACTGGTTGCTCTAGCAACCAGTGGCTAATAGAGTCTTAGATGGAGGCGGGGGTGGCTATTTTGCTGCCCCCCCGCAAAGTGCCGCCCTAGGCCTGGGCCTGGGCCTTGTCAGCCTAGGCCAAAATACAGCACTGACCTAATGGAAGAACTGTACTGCCTGCCGAGTACGACAGTGGAGATAAGTTTTGCTTAACCACTTAAGGTCCAGGCTTTTTCTGGCACTTTATTTTACATTTAACAATCAGCTTTTTTTGCTAGAAAAATACTTAGAACCCCTAAACATTCTATATATATATATATATATATATATATATACACAGTATATATAATGGCATCACCCTGGTACAACCACTTGAAGACCAGTGAGGTACCATAGCCCCCCCAACTGAGGCATAATAGAAAGTCTTCCATACTGTACAATACTGTCATAATATAAAAGTAGGCTGATAGGCATGGACGGGGGGGGGGTTTAATAATAAGTATTAGAGACCATGTTAAAAAAGGGATTATATTGTCCAGTTATTGCTAGTTCATGTTTATAATTATGTTTCTCTCGTTACAGCTTCTTCACAAAGACCCGCTGTGCAGGCGAAAGCTCCTGAAAGATATCAGAGAGCATCCATTTTTCAAGGAGATCAACTGGATTGAGGTGGAGGCGGGGAAGTCACCTGCATTATTTCATGTACGACCTGTAAGTATAAATTTAAGAGAGAAGTTTGGGCACATTTAAGGGGCGTGGAGGATTTAGGGCTCGTTCACACTAGAGCACGGCATGGGAAACCCACAGGTTTCCTGCACTGCCTTCAAAACACACTGCACTTGCGATCTGCAGTGGGTGTCAATGCAATGCTAACGACACCCAAAGCGCAGGTCACATATTCCAGTACCAGATTGCATTGTACAAAAGTACCATGTGATCTGGTTGCATTGCGTTTTTTTTTTTTTTTTATATTAGTGCATGCACTACTTTTGGTGCAGTCCAGTGTGATTCCAGCCGATTCAAATAAATAGGCTGACTGTGCACTGCACTCAAAGTGCACAGGAATCGCACAGGAAACGCAAGCGGGTATATGAAGTGCACTAAAGTTTGCGATCAATTGTATTAACTAGTGATTTTAATGTTTATATTTCTTTCTTTTCAGGAATTGTGGACTCCAGTACTCAGTATTAGACTCGATATGGCTGATCTTTTGTCCTCAGAAGACCTGGATAGTCCCGTATTATTGGAAGACCAACAGCACTACAGCCATTTTTCATTTGCCAGTGAAACATTGAAGATGGAAACATCACCTCAAACATCCGAGTCACCACCACCAGTCTCACCCGCATCACTCAGCACCTCATCCGACTCTTCAGACTATTTTACTGCCGATGAGGGCAGCAGCGGGTCATCAGATCAGATCCACGTCATGGAGTGTACAAGACCTAAGGCAGACCCGAATGCTTGCCTGTCTAAATCGGCACCCAGTCATTATAGGAGACCCATGGAGTCTACGATCGGCTTCAGCAGTTGGGAAGGAATTCTTTCCCTTCGGCAAAGCATGCTTTATAAGATTTTTGGCCTGGATCGACTGGAGCTATAGTTCCAGCTGTATCTTGTCTACAGTGTAGGGGAGCCCGGAGAATAGACCACAGTACAGGGGGGGAGGGGAGATATAGGGGAAAACCGTATAGGGGGCCAGCAGAGCATAGTAAGGGGGGGCAGAAGGGAAAATTACAGGGGGGCAAGAAGGGAACAGTATGGGGGGGGGGGGGCAGGAGAAAACAGTATAGGGGTTCAGGAGAATACAGCACAGTACAGGGGGAAGGGGTTAGGACAGAACAGTACAGGGGGTTAGAAGGGAACAGTACAGGGGGTCAGGAAGAAGCAGTATAGGGGGGGGGGGGGCAGGGGAGCACAGTATGGAAGGCAGTTGGGAAAAGTACAGGGGGCTAGAAGGGAACAGTACAGGGAGACAGGAGAATAAAGTATAGGGGGACCAGCAGAGCACAGCAAAACAAGGGAGGTAGGAGGTGTATACTGTATATACATGTGGTAAAAAAGTAGTGGTCCCAGCATGCGATACTTAAGGAACTGGCAGCCGGCAGCATCCTTAACAATTCCAAG
Organism: Pelophylax lessonae; assembly: GCF_965119305.1. Taxonomy (NCBI): domain Eukaryota; kingdom Metazoa; phylum Chordata; class Amphibia; order Anura; family Ranidae; genus Pelophylax; species Pelophylax lessonae. The sequence goes on along the minus strand of NC_138770.1, from coordinate 55,940,484 downwards.
CTATGCAGTGGAATACCTTCCTTACAGGATGTTTCCAACTTACAAGCTGACCTCAATGCACTGTTTCATTTGGCAACTATGTGGCAAATGAGGTTTAATGTTGATAAATGTAAAGTTATGCACTTGGGGGCTAAGAATATGCATGCATCATACATACTAGGGGGAGTAGAACTAGGGGAATCCATAGTGGAGAAGGAGCTGGATGTTCTGGTAGATCCTAAGCTTAATAAAAGCATGCAATGCTAAGCTGTGGTTTCCAAAGCAAGCAAAGTATTTTCTTGTATTAACAAAGGCCTGGACTCCAGAGAGAGAGAGAGAGAGATAATGTTTCCCCTGTACAAATCATTAGTAAGACCTCATCTGGAATATGCAGTTCAGTTTAGGGCACAAGTTCTCCAAAAGGATATCGGGGAACTGGAGAAAGTGCATAGAAGGGCAACCAAACTGATAAGCGGCATGGAGGAGCTCAGCTATGAGGAAAGATTAGAGGAACTGAATTTATTCTCTCTTGAGAAGAGGAGATTAAGGGGGGGATATGATCAACATGTATAAATACATATAAGGGGTCCATATAGTGAACTTGGTTTTGAGTTATTCACTTTAAGGTCAACACAGAGGACAAGAGGGCACTGGGAAATGAGATTTAGTCTCCAGTTTCTAGCACATAATATAAATGGGTACTAATATTTATGGGTAAAGTTGATCCAGGGACTATCCGATTGCCTCTCGGGGGATCAGGAAGGAATTTTTCCCCCTGCTGTAGCAAATTGGATCATGCTTTGCTGGGGTTTTTCGCCTTCCTCTGGATCAACTGTGGGGGGGGGGGGTTGGTGGGGGGGATTGTGTATATGGGATTGTATGGTTGGGTTTTCCCTCCTAATGGGCATTACTAAAAAGAGTGAGTTGTGGTCATATTGGTCCACTGACCCAATTCACCATATGCCCGTGTTTTCTGCTGCCATGGCCAGGACTAGATACGGGCAATTCTTGACAGCTGAATGTAAATAGAAAAAATGCCTGCAATAAAAAATAAGAAAAAAAATAGTGTGCCCCTCCCCCAAATCCATACCAGGCCCTTTGGGTCTGATATGGATTTTGAGGGGAACCCCAAACCAAATTTTTTTTTCAAAATGGCGCGGGGTCTCCCCCAAAGTCCATGCAAGACCCTTATCTGAGCATGCAGCCAGGTAGGTCAGGAAAGGGAGGGGACAAATGAGCGCCCCCCCCTTCCTGAACCATACCTGGACACATGCCCTCAGCATTGGGGGGTGCTTTAAAGGCATGTGGCCTGGAATGGTATGGGGGGACGTTCTTTCATCCCCTCCCTTTCCTGACCTGCAAGGTTGCATGCTCGTATAAGGGTCTGGTATGGATTTTGAGGAGGAACCCATTCCATTTTTAAAAAAGAATTTGGCGTGGGGTTCCTCTCAAAATCCATACCAGATCCAGAAAGCCTGGTATGGATTGGGGAGGGGCCACACCAATTTATTTTAGTTTTATTGCCGGCATTTTTTTTTTACATTCAGCTGTCAGCTAGACCTTAATGGTTGTTAAGGACACTGCAGCCGCCCTCTTTATATATATAGATACGTTTACATTTTCTTTTCAGTTAAAACATAAAACTGTAAAAAGTAAAAAATAAAAAGTCAAAAATAATTGTTGTTTTATTGAGTTTATGTTCTGTTCTTACTGTTTTACTGTACCTCATACTATACTGCTATACTGTAATGTTTTATTGTTCCTGTGTTTTTTTGTTAGCAGCACTGATCTGTTTATTCTGACAGCAACAGGGTTTGCTTTCAGTATACGTAAATCAGTGACTAAAGCACTGTAGGAGGTGATTTCACCACCGCAGTTAAAAAAAAGAGCATATATGCCGAAGCATAGGGGTTGGGGTGGACAGAGGGCGGATCATCCCTATGCTTCTGCATATTTTTCTTCATCCACATCAATCGATGTGAATGGAGTTATCTGTTAGGTTCTCTTTTTTAATTTAACCTACAGGCTGCATAAAAAAAGAACATTTCAATATATGCCCAACAAGGACCAGCAATGTACTAGTACGTTGCTGGACTTTGAGTGGTTGTACTGAAATGATGTCTGCAAGTTTAGAAATCACCTTGGTATTGTTCTTTTTCAGTAGGTGGTCAACTTTTATGTAAAAGCAATGCAATTCAAGCAGTGAAAGGGGACGCCCCCCCCCTTCCGCCACCTTTCACGGTTTTCTCTGGCTTTTCTGACCCCCCCGGGAACCCAAGAATGCAGCAGGTGGTTCCGCCAACTGACCGTAGAGTTGATCAGAGATCAGAACTGCTCCAATCATCTCTATGGCTACGAATATTTCATCACTTTGGTTTCACCAGATATAAACAGCGCCGTTTTTTAGTTGGGAAAACATCTTATCACACCGATCTTGGTGTGGTCTGATGCTTTAAGGGCAGAGGAAAGATCTACAGTCTAATAGACCCCATATTTTTTAAAAAAGAGTACCTGTCACTACCTATTGCTATCATAAGGGATATTTACATTCCCTGTGATAACAATAAAAGTGATAAAAGAAAAAAAACATTTAAGTGATGGTGTAAAAATAAAATAAAAAAGCAAAAAAATAATAAAAAGAATAATAAAAAGAATTAAAGCACCCCTGTCCCCCGTGCTTGCCACAAAGGTAAATGCAAGCATCGGTCTCATGTTGTATGTAAACAGCAATTGCACCATGCATGTGAGGTATCACCGCAAATGTCAAATCAAGGGCAATAATTCTAGAAGTAGACCTCTTCTGTAAATCTAAAGTGGTAACCTGTAAAGGATTTTATATGATTTTAACCACTTGCCGACCGCCTGCCTCAGATTTACTGTGGCAGGCTGGCTCGTCTGTGTGAACGTAGCCCTACGTTGGACACGGGCGGTGCTGGGGGGGGGCGAGCGCGCGCTGCCGGTGTCGTGCTTCCGCCCCCTCTAGGCAGCGGGAATGCTGATCCAATGGACCAGTGGCCGCGATTGCCGCTGGGCACCCGCGATCGCTCCCTGGTGAGAGAGAAGGACGGTCAGCTGTTTTAAACACATCTGACCGTTCTTCTCTCTGAAATGATCACAGAGGGCCTGTGATCCTGCTATATAGGATCACAGGTCACTATGATCATTTCACAAGTCTCTCCCCCATACAGTTAGAAAACACTCCCCTAGGCTCACACTTAACAGTATGATCGCCCCTAGGTTAACCCTTTCCCTGTCAGTGTTATTATTACAGTAACAGTGCATATTTTTAGCACTGATTACTGTAGTAATGTCACTGGTCCCCCCAAAAGTGTCAAAAATGTCAGTTTAGGGTCTGATCTGTCAGCCGCAATGTTGCAGTCCTGTTAAAAATCGCAGATTGCGGCCATTACTAGTAAAAAAAAAATACATAAATAAAAAGGACATAAATCTTTCCCCTAATTTGTAGACGCGATAATTTTTGCGCAGACTAATCAAAATAAACTTATTGCAGAAAATAAATTGGCCTAAAAGGATGAAAAAGTTTGATTTTTGCATTTTGGGGGGGGGGGGGGATGTTATATAGCAGAATGTGAAAAATACTGTTTTGTTTTCAGAATTATCGCACTTTTTTTGTTATAGCGCAAAAAATAAAAATCTCAGAGGTGATCAAATACAACCAAAAGAAAGCTGTATTTGTGGAAAAAAAGGACATAAATTTTGCACGACCGCGCAATTTTCCGTTAAAGTAACACAGTGCCGAATCGCAAAAAATGGCCTGGTCATTAAGGGGGCAAATCCTTCTGATCCAGAACTGGTTAAAAATGTATGAAGTTTGTCACCGCTGCACGGGCGTGCACAATGTTAAAGCATGTTGTGTTTGGTATCTATGTACTCTGCATAAGATTATCTTTTATATTTTAACAAACAATTGGACAATATATTGTGTTTTTCGTGCATTAAATTAAAAAAAATTGTTTGGAAAATCGCTGCACAAATACTGTGACAAAAAAAAAAAAACTGCAACGCCCACCATTTTATTCTGTAGGCCCTCTGCTTTAAAAAATATATAATGTTTGGTGGTTCAAAGTAACTTTCAAGCAAAAAAAAAAAAAATCTATTTTTCAAGTAAACAAAAAGTGTCAGAAAAGGCTTGGTCTTTAAGTGGTTAGAAGAGTGGGTGATGTGTGGCATAAGCTTCTAATGTTGGACATAAAATTCCAGGACAGTTGGAACACCCCCAAATGACCCATTTTTGGAAAGGAGACACCCAAAGCTATTTGCTGAGAGGCATGTTGAGTCCATGGAATATTTTATGTTTTGCCACAAATTTCTGGAAAATTACATTTTTTTTTATTACACAAAGTTGTCACTGATATATTGCTCACACATGCCATGGGTATATGTGGAATTACACCCCAAAATACAGTCTGCTACCTCTCCTGAGTATGAGAATACCACATGTGAGAGACTTTTTGGCAGTCTAGCTGCATACTGGACCCCAAAAACCAAAACATCAGCTTTCTAAGAGTGTAAATTGCTAATTTCACTTCCTCGCTACCTATAAGTTTTGGAGGCCCTAAAATGCCAAGATCGCACGAAACCCCCCAAATGACCCCTTTTGAGGAAAGTAGACACCCAGCGCTATTTTCTGAGAGGCATAGTCAGTATTTTTCAGGTCTCATTTTTTGCCACAACTTTTTGGAAAATGAAGAAAGAAAAGGAAAATTTATTTTTTCATTTCTTTTTTCAATTTGCAAAACCTTGTGACAAAAAGCGAGATCTGCAAAATACTCAACATGCCTCTCAGCAAATAGTTTGGGGTGTCTACTTTCTGAAAAGGGGTAATTTGGGGCGTATTGTGCTATCTTGGCATTTCATTGCCTCTGAAACTGTAATAGGTAGTGAGGAAGTGAAATTAGTAATTTACGCCCTTGGTTTTCCGGGTCCTGTACCTGGCTAGACTGCCAAAAAGTCTCACACATTGGGTATTCCCATACTCAGGAGAAGCAGCAGAAAATATTCCATAGACTCCACATGCTTCTCAGCAAATAGATTGGGTGTCTACTTTCCAAAAAGGGGTCATTTGGGGGGTGGGGGGATGTGCTTTCTTGGCATTTCAGGGCCTCCGAATCTCTGATAGGTAGAGAGGAAGTAAAATGAGCAAAATCCTGAAGACGGTGATTGGTTTTCGGCACTTGTAAGCAGCTAGGCTCCTAAAAAGTCTCACACATGGGGTATCCCCATACTCAGGAGAAGCAGCAGAATGTATTTTGGGGTGTAATTCCACATATACCCATGGCATATGTGAGCAATATATCATTTCAGTGACAACATTTTTTTTTTAAAAACGTGACAAAAAACAAATAAAATATTTAATGGGTTCAACATTCCTCTACTTTCCAAAAAGGGGTAATTTAAGGGGGTTTTATACTGCCCTGCCATTTTAGCGCCTCAAGAAATGAGATAGGCAGTCAGAAAGTAAAAGCTGCGTAAGTTCCAGTACTGTATATACACCATAGTTTGTAGTCGCTATAACTTTTGCACAAACCAATAAATATACGCCTTATGGGATTTATTTTACTAAAGACATGTAGCTAAATACATTTTGGCCTAAATGTATGACTAAAATTAAATTTTTTGGATGTTTTTTTATAACAAAAAGTACAAAATATAATTGTTTTCAAATATTTTTTTGTTTATATGGCAAAAAATAAAAATCCCGGTGGTTATTAAATAGCACCAAAAGAAAGCTCTATTTGTGGGGAAAAAAGAACCTAACTTTTGCTTGGGTACAGCTTTGCATGACTGCGCAATTACCAGTTAAAGTAACATAATGCCAAATTGCAAAAAATGCTGTGGTTAGGAAGAGAATGAAATCTTACAGAGGTCAAGTGGTTAAGCAATATCTCCCCAGTAAGCGTGCCAGATATGGGGTCAAACTGTATAAGCTCTGTGAAAGATACCCAGGCTATACATATTATTTTAGAATATTCAAGGGAAAAGAATCAGCTGGAGCCCCCTGGATGCCCAGACTACATGAGGAGCAGTGGCAAGAAAGTATGGGACTCGGTGTCACCCTTGTTCCTAAAGCGGTATCATTTGTACGTGGACAACTTTTATGCAAGCTTGCTACTTTTTTTGACATTTGTTCATTAAAGCAATTCACTGCTGTGGCCCTATATGACCCAGTCACAGGGGCTTCCCCAAGCGGCTTGTAAATACCCAACTTAGAAAGGGGGAGAAAGCCTGCTTGCGGAATGATGAACTACTCACAGTGAAGTGGAAGAACAAACAGGATGTAATTATCCCGTCTTCCATTCACCAAGACACAACGGCCCAACTAGCACAGCATCTGCTGTTACTGAAAAGCCTCTCTCTGCCCACAAATATAGTCCTTATATGGGAGTAGTAGACTTTAACAACCAAATGATGGAGCCGTATTTAGCGTTCTGCAGAGCTAGACACCGGTACAAGAAAGTATCTATATTTTTATTTCAGTTGGCACTATATAATGCTTCTGTTATTTGCAAAGCAACTGGATCCTTCCTAAAATTTCAGGAAACAATCCTCACAGCTCTTTTGTATCCAGAAGGTGACGTGGCCCAAATCCAAAATCCAGATGCAGTTACCTGACCGCATGTTTTCGAAAAGGCACCTTGGATAACAAACCTGTTACACTGGCAAGTATTTATAGTCCTAATACCAAACATATCACATTCTATCGCTGAGTTGAAAGACTGCTGGCCTCTTTCACGTCGAGCATGGCGATTCTTGAGGGCGACCTGAATGTCCCGCTCAACCCCCTGTTGGACACGTCCAATGGGGCCACCTCCATTCCCTACAAGGCCTACAGGTTATAAAAGGACAGCTTCAGTCACTTATGCTTTATGACACATGGTGCTTCCTATATCGAACAACAAAAGTTTTAATTTACTTTTCTCTCTCTCACTGTACTTCTTCATCTCACAGACTTACCTATCTTGTGTTCGGAAAGTGAGTATTGAGTCATTGTTTTTATCTGACCATCACCCAATTACTCTCATGACTCACCTTTCTGACGTCATCTATTGTTCTAAAACATGCCGTTTCAATCTGTCGCTCCTGAATGACCCTGTTGCACGTCAATCCTTGTTTCAAGCCCTCATTGACTACTTTCGGCATAACACTGCCTCTGACATCTCTTTGCTGATTAGGTGAGAGGCCCACAAATGCGACCAAAATGAATAAGGCCCACCAAGCCCACGTTACTACTCTGCTTACATGGATCCAGAAGCAGTGCATAAACGCTCCCCAGCGGCACACACTCTGACAGCTTTAACATAGCCCTGAAAAGCTCTCCAGGAGGTGCTGGGTATACAAACCTTATGTAGGTATAAAAAGTATAAAGGGGATAACCGCGCTAACAATGTAATAAAAAGCTGCAGCTTCAGGTGAGACAGCACCAAACACAGGTAATAAATAGAAAAAAGCTGCGCTAATGAGACCTGATGGGTGTATGATACGCCAATCACAATATTTGATAATAAAAATCTGTTGGAGAAGACAATGATAGCATCAGGTGCTCGGTGAGCACCCAAGGCAATAAATAAATAAAACAAACGTCTGCTAGGTCATATGCATTGGTGGATGAACCTATACATAATTGAATATTACACAATACACAGTGAATTAATTCTGGCCAGGAATCAAAAACACACAGAGTTCATATAGAGTCTTCATAAAGTCCCAGAAGTGAGTTCCAAGATCAGTGGAGTGAAAGGAAATTCCAGTATGGCTATTCACCACGGTGCTGCACACAAGTGACATGCATGTCTCCTTACCAGATAAAAAATGTAAATGAGCGTCTATAGTTGATTCCTCACAGCGCCACTCAGAAAGGATCACAACAGCAACAAGCCTCCAGAACACAGCCAATAAGATGGTGATACCGATACTGACCACAGGATGGAGCTCAGTGCGCCAAAGAGAAAAGAAGGGGACTGGATAGTGTAATACCGTACAGCCTTTATTAAGTGAATATTAAAATAACACTCACATGGTAGATGAGAAAGAATCTCATATAAAAAGCCGGCCGGCTCTCAAGTAGCCTGTTCCTCGGGGGAGCGTAGTGACGTCAGCACGCCGTACCCTACGCGCTCGTCTGCAAAGACTTCTAATGGGTAAGGCTTCTCCAAAGAAAGTCCATTTAGCTAAAGTCAAGTCCTAGTTTCAAGGAGAATCCCAGAACGGCGACCCACGAGGGGCCAGGTGCTCTAGTAGGAATACGTGATGCAGCAGTCCTTCCTCCAAAATCCCATGTGGAAGAGAGCAGCCTCGAGGAACAGGCTACTTGAGAGCCAACCGGCTTTCTATATGCGATTCTTTCTCATCTACCATGTGAGTGTTATTTTAATATTTAATTAATAAAGGCTGTACGGTATTACATTATCCAGTCCCCTTCTTTTCTCTATGGCGCACTGAGCTCCATCCTGTGGTCAGTATCGGTATCACCATCTTATTGGCTGTGTCCTGGAGGCTTGTTGCTGTTGTGATCCTTTCTGAGTGGCGCCATGCGAGGTATCAACTATTAGACGCTCATTTACATTTTTTATCTGGTAAGGAGACATGCATGTCACTTGTGTGCAGCACCGTGGTGAATAGCCATACTGGAATTTCCTTTCACTCCACTGATCTTGGAACTCACTTCTGGGACCTTATGTAGGTATGCTTTGAGTCACAAGTTCTTTTATGAGCATGCAAAAAAATTGGCAGGCTTCTTGCAAAAATGGCTCAAGTTAAATGAGCTGAGTTAGATATACATTCTATCCATGATACACTGGTAAAGCTTATCACATGGCGGTTGATACCACAAAGCAAATCACTGTCTATTATAGGTTGCTTTATAAGATCAGCCCTACCAATCCCTTGGAACAGAGCAAGGCCAATCGCCAATATCTGATTTCCACGTATATCTCTCCAACAACAGCATGCCCATATTATCGCAGCACTTTCATTTCTGCCATGAAGGATCCTCTTACCCCTGAGAAACTTGGCCAGGCACTCAAACAAATGAAACTTGGCAAGAGCCCCGGACCAGATGGCCTTACCACCCAATTATATAAAGGCTTTCTAGAGATCCTAGCCCCACATTTCCTGGCAGCTTTTAAGTTGGTCGCTGCAGGCAGTGTCATTCCAACCCAACTTCTAGAAGCCCACATAATCATGATTCCCAAGAAGGACAAAGACCCTACCCAAGTCACCAATTACAGACTGATATTATTGCTTAACATCAACTTGAAGAAATATGCCAAAATTCTCATGAACAGACTCCTCCCTTTACTACTTCATTTGATCTCTTTGGACTAAATGGGATTTACCCCCGGTAGAGAGGCACAAGACAACACCATAAATACCCTTAAAGTCCATCACTGGTTCCCCAGCAGGGTCAGACGGGGATTCTTTTTCTCTTTAGATATGACAAAGATGTCGATAGTGTGGCCTGGGATTACTTGGCAGCAGTTCTCCCCTTGCTGATCCTCAGTGAGAGGATGCATTCCAGAATTCTGGCCACCTATAGAACATCTTTTCCATCAGTAGGGGCACTAGACAGGGCTGCCCCCTCTCTTCAACCCTATTTGTCCTTAGCATGGAACCCTGCCTTAGAGCAGATGTTAGTTTACGAGCCATTGAGATTACTGGCAAAGAATATAAAATGGTAGCTTACGCAGATGATTTTCTCTTATTCCTCCACAAAACCCTCACAAACCATTCCTACTTCCTTCGCAACCTCAAATTGTTTGGTGCTGTCTCCAACCTAAAAATAACTCCAAATCCACGTGCTTAATGTCTCTTCCCCCCAACCTTAGTACCTCAGTGTAAATCCCTTTTCCCATTCTCCTAGAAGACTGACGCAATTACCTATCTGGGCATCCAGTTACTGGCCCTTACATACATCCCTCTCTTGACTGCCTTTCAGAGAGATACAGTTACATGGAACAAACCTTCCTTTTCATGGTTTGGCAGAGCCGCAATAGTAAACATGACAGTGTTACCCAGAATTGTATATATTTTACAGGCTGTACCCATTGAAGTTCCTAGCGCCATTCTTTTGCACCCTACAGAAAACTAACTTCTAACTATTTGTGGGCTAAAAGACACCATAGGGTTAGTTTACAACAACTCGTGTGCTCTAAAGTGCAAGGAGGCATTGGCCACCCCAATTTTCTTTGAGTACCTGTCCTCCTCCATGTGCCTAATTGTTGCTGGTGGTGCAAAGCGAAGTAGGGTATTTTTCTCCACATTTGGTGGAGTTGCCCCTATATACAATTCTATTGGCAGACTGTTCATAGAATTGTGACCAAGGTCTCTGCATTCACCCTGGAGTTCACATTAGTTCAGTTTCTGTTCCAGCATTCCGTGGTTATGGGTCCCAGATTTTACAAATCCTTAGCTATGCACCTAATAAATGCTGCTCCAGGGCCGGCCCTACCATGGGTCCCGGTGGGTCCATGGGATCCAGGCGGCACTTTAAGAGGGGCAGAAACGGGGGTGCACAACCCAAGGACCCGAGGCTCCCTCTCCCTTTAGCGTGCAGTGTCATCCTTGCATAATGCTCTGTTCCACCCCCCAGCCCTGCCCCGCTCTGCTTCCCAGCAGTATAAGTTGTATTGTTGGGGAGCGAAGCGGGGCGGGCGGGGGATGGAGCAGCTCTCCTGAATCCCAGAACAGCACAGGCTTTAATAGCAGGAGGACCCGCCGACACTGCAGTGCTGCTGTCACCACATGTTGCTTCACTGAGGCTGGATATGAGTGTCATTGGTCGGTGGTGATGAGCAGAAAGAGGGGAGCTTTCTTGGTGCTGTACAATTCTTATACCTGTGAGCTGAGCTGATGTTTTTAGGCATGTCTCTTTGCTGGAGGGCACATGTCTTTTTGCTGGAGGGGGCTTGTCTCTTTGCTGGAAGGGGCATGTCTCTTTCCTGGATTGGGCATGTTTCTTTGCTGGAGGGGACATGTCTCTTTGCTGCATTGGGCATGTCTCTTTTCTGGAGGGGGCATGTCTCTTTCCTGGATTGGGCATGTTTCTTTGCTGGAGGGGACATGTCTCTTTGCTGCATTGGGCATGTCTCTTTTCTGGAGGGGGCATGTCTCTTTCCTGGATTGGGCATGTTTCTTTGCTGGAGGGGACATGTCTCTTTGCTGCATTGGGCATGTCTCTTTTCTGGAGGGGGCGTGTCTCTTTGCTGGATTGGGCATGTCTCTTTTCTGGATTGGGCATTTCTCTTTTCTGGATTGGGCATGTCTCTTTCTTGGAGGGGGCATGTCTATTTGCTGGAGGGGGCATGTCTCTTTTCTGGAATGGGCATGGCTCTTTGCTGGAGGGGGCATGTCTCTTTGCAGGAGGGGGCATGTCTCTTTGCTGGAGGGGGCATGTCTCTTTGCTGGAGGGGGCATGTTTCTTAGCTGGAAGAGGCATGTAAACACCCAACATTCAGCCTCCATGATGTAATTCACTTCTCTCTTCCATTCAGTTAGTGTTGGACAAGTGACCTGTTTCCAATATCTTGGGATCAGGTATTTGTCAGCGTTCAACAAATAGGGAGTTACACTTTGTTTTGTACCGCCTGACGAAAGACCTAACATCATGGAAGAGGAACTGAAGTGGTGCATGCTTAACTGGTCATATAGATGTTTTCTGAATCCAAGGAATATTGAGTCCCGAAAAGCCCTAATCTTTGGACAATCCCACCAAAGATAGAGGAATGTACCATGTTGTGTGCATCCCCACCAACAATTGAGGTCAGACCCTGGAAACATCTGCGCGAGAGGAGAGGGTGTGCTATACCACCTAGTCAGAAACTCGGATTCTTGAATGCGAATACTGATGGAGGAAACGTTGGCTGCATGCATAATTTTCTGAATCTGTGGAGGATAAAATTCAGTCCCCATCACCTTCTCCTATTCTTTAATAAAGTATGGAGTCATCTGTAATAAATGCGCCCCAAGCACCAACTTGTACATGTGCGATAGCAAATGTTTCGAGTCTAAGGGCCGTACACACCAGGATTCGAAGGGGGATAATGTACCACTCAGTATTGCATCAGTCCACTAGTATCTACAACGTAGAAACAAAAAAAAACTAAAAATAGAGCAGATCATCCAAGATTGGGTCATTAAAATTCATCATAAATGGTTTTAGTATATTAAATTGAAAAAATAAAACCCACCCACACTACTTGCAGCATGTGATAAAACGTCTGGAAGCTCTGCTTATGCATTTCATCACTATAGTACATGTAGATGGCGTTTTTCTTTTTCATTTATTGTACATTTTTGTCAGAGGTCCATTCCTGAATTCTATATAGGGGTTGAACAATACTCAAGCAAATATTGACCTCTAGGCTCTGAGGTCAACCCTGGAGAACCAAAGAAAGTGCAGAGAAGTACAAGCAAACTGATAAGAGGCATGGAGGAGCTCAGCTATGAGGAAAGATTAGAGGAACTGAATTTATTCCCTCTGGAGAAGAGAAGGGGATATAATCAACATGTATAAATAAATAAGGGGGGATATGATCCCCATGTATAAAGACATAAAGGGGGATATGATGAACAGGTATAAATACATAAAGGGGATATGATCACCAGGTATAAATACATACAGGGGGATATAATCTCCATGTATAAATACATAAGAGGGGATATGATCACCACGTATAAAGACATAAAGGGGGATATGATGAACATGTAAAAATACATAAGGGGGGATAGATCACCATGTATAATACATAAGGGGGATATGATCAACATGTAAAAATACATAAGGGGGGATATGATCACCATGTATAAATACATAAGGGGGGATATAATTACCATGTATGAATACATAAGGGGGGGATATGATCACCATGTATAAATACATAAGGGGGGGATATGATCCCCATGTATAAATACGTAAGGGCTGATATGATCACCATGTATAAATACATAAGGGGGGATATGATCTCCATCTAGGAATACATACAGTAAGGGGGAATATGATCACCATGTATAAATACATAAGGGGGGATATTATCACCATGTCAGGGGCGTAACTACAGGGGTTTCAGGGGTTGCAATTGCAACCGGGCCCTATGCTCCAGGGGGCCTGTGCGGCTCCCCTGTACACCTGGATAGGAGGGGAGGCGGGGGCAGCATGTAGAGAAATCACTGTGCTCCTTTATCCTCCTGTAGCTGCAGGAGGAAAATGGAGGAGATTGGTTCCTCTTATGCTGCCCCCGCCCCTCCTCCTATCCAGTTCACTTGTGTTCTGCTGTCTCTGGGCCCCTGTGGTCTCCCCTAGTCTCCCCCCCCCACTGTGCTCCCTCCCCTCTCCTGCCGGCTGCTGCAGGGGATGTGTCACAATAGAGAACCAGGAAGGGGTCGGTAAATATGTAATTTACCAGCTCCTTCCTTTTTTGAATGGACAGAGTCATAGTCAGTCACATTGTAAAAAAATGAAATAAAATGATAAAAAAATAATACAATTAAAATACCAAAAAATAAAAACTACTGACACCAGTGGGTGAACCTCCAGGATCGCAAAGGTCACACTTGCCACCGGCCCTGGCATTCCACCACCGTGGGGAGGCCCCAAGATGGCAGGAAGGGGGCCCACTGCAGAACTTGTGAAAGGATCCCACAGTGGGGCCGTAATAAAGGGCCCCGCAATGAGAGTAAAGGGCCCCAGGATCAGTGGGAAGAGCCCCAGGCTTGAAGGGAAGAGCCCCGGCCAGGGGTCTGGGGGGCCCTTCATGGTTTCTTGCACCGGGCCCTGAATTTTCTAGTTACGCCTCTGCACCATGTATAAATACATAAGGGGGATATGATCACCATGTACACCTCCTGTATTAGCGCGCCCCCACTCTGGATGAAGGACCACAGGGGGCCCCTTTGGATAGCAGCATTGTCAGACTGGGGGGGGGGGGGGGTGAGTGTTAGGTGGACTAGCAGATTTAGATGCAATAACAAATTTAGGCCACGCTCTAGCTAACAATTTATAAGCAACTAGACATTAAGCCCGTTAAATTAACGGGCGCTAGAACATATGGCTAACTGAGCGGCTCTCGCTTATCTCTTTTTTTTTCTAACAACGCGAGAGCCGCATGACGTAGCCAGCTCTGCGCATAGCGTCCCTGTTGCCCTAGCAACGAGACACGCGCAGAGCTGACCGAGCGGCTCTCGCGTGCGAGCGCGTACCCGCTGCGTGCCCGCGCACACCTGCCACTTCAAGAGTTTTGGCCGGCTGCCCGACTGGGGTGTATGTAGGATATCAATCTATATTAATAATATGCAAGTGTCTCTGCGTCCGCTTTACCTGTGACATTGGGATTGCGCTACTGCGCATGTGCCCCACGGACAGCCGTTGGGACTGGGGGCGGGCAACATGTCAGGGGCCCCAGAAGTAAGTCACACTGACCTGTGTAGGATGGGGAGCTCCTCTGTGTCGGAGGCCGGGTCCCGGGTGTTGGGGGTCACCCCCCGATAATGGTGCTCTTCAGGGAAGTTCCTCTGAGCAGGCGGCTCCGGACCAGATCCATATTCCCCGGAGAGTCTACACTCACCCGAATGCTGTAGCCGGGCAGGAGCACCCCGTCATGGGTCAGGAGAAGGGGAAGGCGCCAGGGGATCTGGATAGAGCCACTAGAGGCCATGACCGGCCACACACACAATCCGCACACCGACCGACCAAACTCACTGACAGCTCCGAGTCCGGGCAAAGAGCAGCAAGACTACAACTACGGAGAGCGGCCGGAGACAAATCATCTCCGCCTGAGGAAACCACCGCCATCTTGTGATATCCTACATACACCCCAGTATTATCACCTCATCATATACTATACACCCCAATATAATCACCTCATCATATACTATACACCCCAGTATCATCACCTGATGATACTGGGGTGTATAGTATATGATGAGGTGATTATATTGGGGTGTATAGTATGTAGGATATCACAATATATGATGAGGTGATTTCTGTCCTCAGCCCTGTGAGGTGAATTCCCAGTTGTAATACTCACAGTTGGCCAGTAGATGGTGGTGGTTTCCTCAGGCGGAATGATTTCTCTCCGGCCGCTCTCCGTAGTTGTAGTCTTGCTGCTCTTTGCCCGGACTCGGAGCTGTCAGTGAGTTCGGTCGGTGTGCGGATTGTGTGTGTGGCCGGTCATGGCCTCTAGCGGCTCTATCCAGATCCCCAGACATCAGACAGAAGCCGCGGCCTTCTCCATACCACAGCCGCGGCCTTCTCCACCACATAGGTACGTTTCCTTCCAATACTGAGGCGGATGTTGAAAGGTGGGCGGGGATCCGCTCATATACACGCCCACCCAGCGCCAGGCTCTGTGTCCCAAAGGCTGTCCATGCGGCACATGCGCAGTAGCGCATTTCCACGGACACAGGGAAAGCGGACGCAGAGACACATGGCTTTTATTAACCACTTGCCCACTGGGCCAGACCAATTTTCAGCTTTCATTGATCTCACATTTTGAATGACAATTACTAAGTCATGCAACACTGTCCCCATATGAAATTTCCGTCCTTTTTTTCACACAAACAGAGCTTTCTTTTGGTGGTATTTAATCATAATTGGGTTTTTTATTTTTTTGCGCTATAAATGAAAAAAGACCGAAAATTTTGTAAAAAAATTCATTTTTCTTCGTTTCGGTTTTAAATTTTGCAAATTTAGTCATTTTTCTTCATAAGTTTTGGCCAAAATTTATACTGCTACATATCTTTAGTAAAAATAACCCAAATAAGTATACATTTTTTGGTCTTTGTGAAGGCTATAGAGTCTACAAGCTATGGTACCAATCATTGAAAATTGATCACACCTAAAGTACTGATGGCCTATCTCATTTCTTGAGACCCTAACAATTCAGTACAGTAAAAATACCCCCCAAATGACCCCTTTTTGGAAAGTAGACATTCCAGGGTATTTAGTAAGGGGCATGGTGAGTTTTTTGAAGTTGTCATTTTTTCCCACAATTCTTTGCAAAATGAAGATTTTTTTTAAAAAAAAAATATTTTTCACAAAATGGTCATATTACGAAGTTATTTTTTCACACACAGTATAGGCATACTGGCAACTACACCCCAAAACACATTCTGCTACTCCTCCTGAGTATGGCGATACCACATGTGTGAGACTTTTCCACAGCCTGACCACATACAGAGGCCTAACATGCAAGGAACACCGTCAGGCGTTCTAGAAGCAAAAATTACACATATAATTTTCTGACGACCTATCACACTTTTGAAGGCCCTGGAGCACCTGGACAATAAAACCCCCCATAAAATGACCCCATTTTGGAAAGAAAACACCCCAACACATGATCTAGGAGGCATAATGAGTCTTTTTTCTAAAAAAAAAAACAAAAAAAAAATAATGAGTCTTTTGAACATGTCATTTTTTTCCACAAATTTTTGGAAAATGTGGAAAGAAAACCAAAACGCTTTTTTTTACACAAAGTTGTCCATTTATAAGACGTTTCTAACACATACAATGTACATAGCAAAAAATGACACCCCAAAATACATTCTGCCACTCCTCCTGAGTATGACGATACCACATGTGTGACACTTTTCCACAGCCTGACCACATACAGAGGCCCAACAAGCAGGGAGCACCGTCATTTCCTGACTTCCCATTACAATTTTGTGAGGCTCTGTAGGGCACTGATAAGCATTGTAGTGGCACTGATGTGGCATTGATGTGGCCCGGATGAGCACTGATGTGGCATGGATGTGGCCCGGATGAGCACTGACATGGCATGGATGTGGCACTGATGAGCACTGACGTGGCATGGATGTGGCACTGATGAGCACTGACGTGGGATGGATGTGGCACTGATGAGCACTGACGTGGGATGGATGTGGCACTGAGGAGCACTGATGTGGCATGGATTAGCCCTGACGTGGCATGGATGTGGCATGGATGAGCACTGACGTGGCATGGATGAGGCACAGATGAGCACCCTGACATGGCATAGATGTGGCACAGATGAGCACTGACATGGCACGGATGTGGCATGGATGAGCACTGACGTGGCATGGATGTGGCACGGATGAGCACTGACGTGGCATGGATGTGGCACGGATGAGCACTGACATGGCATTGATGTGGCATGGATGTGGCACGGATGAGCACTGACGTGGCATGGATGTGGTACGGATGAGCACTGATGTAGCACGGATGAGGCACTGATGAGCACTGACGTGGGATGGATGTGGCACTGATGAGCACTGATGTGGCATGGATTAGCCCTGACATGGCATGGATGAGGCACAGATGAGCACCCTGACGTGGCATGGATGTGGCACAGATTAACACTGACAAGGCATGGATGTGGCATTGATGTGGCACTGACGTGACATGGATGAGCACTGACGTGGCATGGATGTGGCCCGGATGAGCACTGACGTGGCATGGATGAGGCATGGATGAGCACTGACATGGCACGGATGAGCACTGACGTGGCATTGATGTGGCATGGATGAGCACTGACGTGGCATGAATGAGCACTGAAGTGGCATGGGTGTGGCATGGATGAGCACGGACATGGCATGGATGAGCACTGACGTGGGATGGATGAGCATGGATGTGGCATGGATGAGCACTGAGGTGGCATGGGCAGGCACAGATGTGGCATGGATGTGGCACAGATGAGGCACGGATGAGCACGGATGTGGCATGGATGAGCACTGAGGTGGCATGGATGAGGCACTGATGGGGCACGGATGAGGCACTTATGGGGCACAGATGAGGCACTGATAGGGCACAGATGAGGCACTGATAGGGCACAGATGAGGCACTAATAGGGCACAGATGAGGCACTGATAGGGCACAGATGAGGCAGAGGAGGCACTGATAGGGAACAGATGAGGCAGAGGAGGCACTGATGGGGCACAGAGGAGGCACTGATCCAGGGCACAGATAAGGCAGAGGAGGCACTGATCCAGGGCACAGATGAGGAAGAGGAGGCACTGATCCAGGGCACAGATGAGGCAGAGGAGGCACTGATCCAGGGCACAGATGAGGCAGAGGAGGCACTGATCCAGGGCACAGATGAGGCAGAGGAGGCGTGCAGCTGCAGTTTCTCTCCTCTCCTCGCACGCTGTACCGATTGCTGTGTACAGCGTGCGAGGAGAGGAGAGAAATGAACCGGACATGCGCCGGTTTGTTGTGAAGTGATCGCTCCGTCATTGGATGACCGCTCTCATTGGCCCTTTACCGCGACCTGTGATGCGTCGGGTCCCCGGCACCCGGCGAGCACGGACACTCCCGTGTGCGCGCCCCAGCCCAGGGGGCGCGCGGGAGCGCGATTCTGGGAGGACGTTCATGTACGCCCTCCCAGAACTAGAAAACCACGCTGTAGCCATCTTTCGGCTATGGCCCGGTTGGAAAGTGGTTAATATAGATTACAGCAACATTTTTTTCCTTTTGGGATAAAGGTTTTACATGTATAATTAAAAGCCGATCATTGTAAGCCCCCCCTGTCAGTGGCAAATGGTTTTGTCTCTTCACTGTAAATTGATACATTTGCAGGAAAGCTTGTTCTTTTGAAAAACAACAGACGTACTGGCCAGATCACTAGGTGAAAATAAAGGAAATAAAACCTAAGAAGAAGATAACTAGTGCAGCCATCACATCTAAGAATTGGTAAGCTGCGATATAATAAATGCTTGCCTTTGGATTTATTACTGTAATAAATGTCTTTGCTCCACAGTGCACTGCTGAAAAATGACCACAAGATGGAAGCAGAGCTCCATGTTTCTTTAGCAGCCCTGAGAAATTGTAACATGTTAATAATATAAATAAAGATTTCTGGGCGGAAAAAAACGCTGTCTCTAATGGCGGAGCTCTATGTACCTCTAAATACAACCTGCAGATATTTTTCATGTTTTTGAGGCTGCAATTGTATTAGAAAATAAAATCAGAATGTCCAGCATGCTTTGTTTTCTGTGCCTGCCCAACGGTAACCCCTTCAGCTCTCACCCCGCAGCCAACTATAGGCCTGAAAGGGCTTGAATTTCATATTTATTTGCCCCCAAAATAACAGCAGCTTTGTCAGCTTGCTGTATCTGCCCCTTCAATTGCCTGTTGGGCTTTTTTTTTTTTTTCCATTAACAGTTTTTTTTTTTTTTTTTTAAAGTAAAGTCAGATAACATATAATTAAACAGGGTGTGTATATAAAAACTGGAAGGTCCCACGTACACACTAGCAGCGCTTAAGGGTTACTCTCCATGAGCCCTACGTTAGACCAAAGATATCAAAATCAAAAATCGGCACTGCACATGTGCAATAATGCCAAATGGTTATAATATCTTGGCCACTTCACTTATATATAAACATAATAGTCCCCAAAAAGTGTCATGAAATCCTCTTCAGTATTTCAAAACTTAAGCGCAGATGGTAAACACCTCCACCACACCTCCATGAGCCCCTTAGGTAGTGAAAACGTACCCTTATGACATATGTCTGGCGCTGCTTTCTGTAATCATATGAACTTGGCTCTCCCCATCGGTCTGCTTGCACACACCCCGATTAAGAACCTCAGTTGAAGTCCGTGATGACAAAACGCGTCAGAGCGTGAGCACGCGGTCACCTAGGCAACCCGCAAGCGTCCGAAGTCACGCCCAGGAAACCTGGAAGTCCTGTGTGCTGGTACCAAGCCTCGGGCTGCTAGAGGAAACTACAGTGGCGGTAGAACGTACGGCTGCAAGGGTGTGTCTAAGCTCTTTACATGCCATGATTACAAGTGGAGAAAATGTGAGTTTGTTTTATTGATTTGATGTAATAAAGTTCCTTTTATAAGACGGATCTTACTATGAGTTCCCCTTTATGATTATATGTGGCCACGGGTACTGAGAGATATCTGGAGGAGTGCTGGCGACTTTGTAGAGGAGGTTCTTGATCGGGGTGTGTGCAAGCAGACCGATGGGGAAAGCCAGCACTCCTCCAGATATCTCTCAGTACCCGTGGCCACATATAATCATAAAGGGGAACTCATAGTAAGATCCGTTTTATAAAAGGAACTTTATTACATCAAATCAATAAAAAACAAAGTCACATTTTCTCCACTTGTAATCATAGCATGTAAAGAGCTTAGACACCCTTGCAGCCGTACGTTCTACCACCACTGTAATTTCCTCTAGCAGCCCGAGGCTTGGTACCAGCACACAGGACTTCCGGGTTTCCTGGGCGTGACGTCGGACGCTTGCGGGTTGCCTAGGTGACCGTGTGCTCACGCTCTGACGCAGTTCGTCATCACGGACGTCAACTGAGGTTTTTGATCGGGGTGTGTGCAAGCAGACCGATGTGGAGAGCCAGGTTCATATGATTACAGAAATCTCCAGACATATGTCATAAGGGTACGTTTTCACTACCTAAGGGGCTCACAGAGGTGTGGTGGAGATGTTTACCATCTGCGCTTACGTTTTGAAACACTGAAGAGGATTTCATCACACTTATTTGGGACTATTATGTGTATATATAGATATATATATATATATATATATATATATATATATATATATATATATATATATATATATATATGTATATGTGAAGTGGCCAAGATATTACAACCATTTGGGATTATTGCACATGTGCAGTGCCAATTTTTGATTTGGTGATATCTTTGGTCTAACGTAGGGCTCATGGAGAGTAACCCTTAAGCGCTGCTAGTGTGTACGTGGGACCTTCCAGTGTTATATACACACCCTGTTTTATTTTGTATCAATTATAGCAGCTGCTGCATATTGATTTGTTAGTGAGTATTGTCAGTATATATATATATCACTAACATTAGTTGACTCCACAAGCGCTGAGTGGGTAGGTATTGACATTTGAGTTCTTATACTTGCTCAGTTTTTTCTAAAGATAACATATAATTATTGCAACATTTGACGGTACTCACCATCACTGGGAGTGAAAGACAGATACTTAATGGTTTGGATTGCTTCAAGTGGGACAGTAATATCTGTCAGCAATATCTCTCGAGAAATATGAAGATTTAATCCCACTTTACACTGTGAGATCTATAGACTGTTGCCATGAAGTCTGTGACTCCTAAATAATCATAGAAATACGTAGATGTGTATTCCATGGACTTCAATGTAGGAGACGGACAGACTGTCATTGGCAGTCTTGTCCTATTGTCTGTTTTGAGGTGGGATGTGTATTGTGTTAAGTCTGCCTGTTCCATTGTTAAATGTTAATGAGCCCATATTGTTCTGTCCAGATGGCTAGATAATTAGTTCGGGTTAGTTCTTTTTCTGTATACAGTTTCATCTGCATATGATAATGTAATCAGGCAAACCCTGACCTGTGTGTGGTAATTTGATCAGGAGGGGGATGTGCCCATGCTGTATATAAATTCTGTGTGACTGTTCAATAAAGTGTGATTCCAGTACAAAGTTGTTGGCTAGCTTTGTATGAGGGCGGCTGGGAAAATCTGGTATATATGTTCATGACTGCAAGGAAGCCGTATACTGACGGAAGTCCACAAACACAGTGTGGGTCGGTGGTTCCATTACACAACATATGTAAGGTTACAGAGAAATCTGCCATGTGGCGGTATGATGCATATAAACAATTACCCAAACTGTAGCAAAGGGGTTTTTTTTGTTATAGAGTCTACAAGGTAAGCAGATAAAAGATAGATCTCTATTGAGAGCGCTATTGAAATACAATATATATGGATATCAACTAACAAGAACAAACACAAAAGAAAAAAAAAACAGAACAGCTATCGCTTGACAGTGCAATCACCACACTAAACAAACAAGTTAAAAGAGGAGAGAATAGTGAAGTGCTTCAGTATATATACTGTATATATATATATACACACACACACACACACACACACACTATATTACCAAAAGTATTGGGACGCCTGCCTTTACACACACATGAACTTTACTGACATCTCAGTCTTAGTCCGTAGGGTTTAATATTGAGTTGGCCCACCCTTTGCACCTATAACAGCTTCAACTCTTCTGGGAAGACTGTGCACAAGGTGGTGTGGAGTTATTTTTCAGGGGTTGGGCATGGTCCTTTAGTTCCAGTGAAGGGAACTCTTAAGGCGTCAGCATAACAAGACATTTTTAAACAATTTCATGCTCCCAACTTTGTGGGAACAATTTAGGGATGGCCCCTTCCTGTTCCAACATGACTGCGCACCAGTGCACAAAACAAGGTCCCTTAAAGACATGGATGAGCGAGTTTGGGGTGGAGGAACTTGACTGGCCTGCACAGAGTTCTGAGCACAACATGATAGAACACCTCTGGGATAAATAAGAGCAGAAACTGGGAGCCAGGCCTTCCCATCCAACATCAGTGCCTGACCCCATAAATGCCCTTCTGGAAGAATGGTCAAACATTCCCATAGACACACTCCTAAACCTTGTGGACAGCCTTCCCAGAAGAGTTGAAGATGTTATAGCTGCAATGGTTAGGCCAACTCAATATTAGTCAACGGACTAAGACTGGGATGCCATTAAAGTTCATGTGCGTGTAAAGGCAGGCGTCCCAATACTTTTGGTAATATAGTGTACTGTATATCTATATATATATATATATATGTATACAGTATCTCAAAAAAGTGAGTACACCCCTCACATGTTTTGTAAATATTTTATTCTATCTTTTCATGTGACAACACTGAAGAAATGACACTTTGCTACAATGTAAAGTAGTGAGTGTACACCTTGTATAAGTGCCGGTTGACAAGTAGCGGCCCATGCTGTGCAATGGAACCGTTCTAATAGGAGCGACTCAAGTCGCTCCAACTTAGAAAAAGGTTCCTGCACCTTTTTTATGCGGAGCGACTTGCATTGATTTCCATTATGTGAAGTCGTTGCAAGCCGCACCGAAGTTGCGGTGCACAGACGACTTCATTAGTCACCCGAAGTCGGGGCGACTTCGAGACGGATCAGTGTGAACCGACTGTGACAGTTACTGTGACAGACTGTAAATTTGCTGTCCCCTCAAAATAACTCAACACACAGCCATTAACTCCTTCCGGACCACCCGCCTCCTTTTTACTGCAGCAGGGTGGCTCTCCTACGCAAACCAACGCAGACCTACGTCGGTCGCGCGCGGGAAGCTAGGGGGCGAGCGCGCGCCGCCGGCAGGGCTCTCCCGTCCCCCAATCAGCAGCGGGGAAGCCGATGCACGGGTCAGGCAGCTGCGATTGCCACCTGACACCCGCGATTACTCCCCGCTGAGGTAGAAGGACGCTCAGCTGTTGTACACACAGCTGACCATTCTTCTCCCTGAAATGATCACAGAGCTCATGTGATTCTTCTATATAGGATCACAGGTCTCTATGGTCATTTCACAAGCCACGCCCCCCACAGTTAGAATCACTCTCCAAGGCTCACATTTAATACGATGATCGCCCATAATGTTAAAGCCTTCCCTGCCAGTGTCATTATTACAGTAACAGTGCATATTATTAGCACAGATTATTGTAGTAATGTCACTGGTCCCCCCAAAAGTGTCAAAAATGTCAGTTAGGGGTCCGATATGTCCGCCACAATATCACAGTCCCGCAAAAAATCGCAAATCACTTTTTACTAGTAAACAAAAAAAACAATAAAAATTACATATATCTTTCCCGTAGTTAGTAGACATGATAATTTTTGCACAAGCCAATCAAAATACACTTATTGCAATTTTTATTTTTTTTTTACCAAAAATATGTAGCAGAAAACAAATTGCCCTAAAATGTTAAAAAAGTTTTATTTTTAAATTTTTTTTTTGAGAATGTCATATAGCAGAATGTGAAAAATATTGTTTTTTTTTCAAAATTGTCGCTCTTTTTTTTTGTAGCGCAAAAAAAATAAAATTTGAACAGGTGATCAAATACCACCAAAAGAAAGCTCTATTTGTGGGAAAAAAAGGACATCAATTTTATTTGAGTACAGCGTCGCACGACCGCGCAATTGTCTGTTAAAGTAAAGCAGTGCCAAATCGCAAAATACGGTAGGGCCTGGTCATTAGGGCGGCAAATCCTTCCGGTCTTAAAGTGGTTAATGTCTAAACTGTTGGCTGGGTGACTTACACATAAGAGGGGCCTAGGGGGTGAGAGAGGTATTTCCCAACCTCTCTAAGGTAAGCTGTGTTCCACGGGCCCCCCAACCAAAGTGACTCCCGTCACAGGCTCAGTTAGCCATTTTTCCTCCCCACTATCATGCGACTCATTAGTGTTACAAGGTCTCAGGTGTGAATGGGGAGTAGGTGTGTTAAATTTGATGGTATTGCTCTCACTCTCTCATACTGGTCACTGGAAGTTCAACATGGCACCTCATGGCAAAGAGCTCTCTGAGGATCTGAAAAAATAATTTTTGCTCTACATAAAGATGGCCTGGGCTACAGGAAGATTGCCAAGACCCTGAAACTGAGCTGCAGCACGGTGACCAAGACCATACAGCGGTTTAACAGGACAGGTTCCACTCAGAACAGGCCTCTCATGTTCGACCAAATGTCCGGCGTTTGTGTGCAACGACCGACACACACGCCGGGCGGACTTCCTTCTCTGTCTATGTTATCCTTCGGGATCCACTCCCTGTCCCTCCCAGGATTTGGCCAAGTGGCATTCCATTAGACCGAGCGGGACCCCCACAGCACCCTCATGTGATGCAGAGGACCAGTTGACCGGTGGTTGGTTTGTGGATTTTATTGATTACTTCCAATAAACTTTTCAATCGTCATTATGTACTGACTGTTCCTTATCTAGAGGTATTAGTCCCACGTAACATCGATATGCGCCATCCCTCCTTCCAGTCCTTCCATTTCATGCAACTCATCCTGTGCTGAGGGATTTGGCAGCACTGCGTGTGGCATTTATTTCAAAGTATTTTTCCTGTCATTGCCTCCATCACTACACTGTTGTGGGTTATGGCTCCAGTAGTTCCATAGGTGGTTGTACGGAGGACCAGCGCCAGGACTTTTTTGGTTGCCTGTGTAAGTTCGCCTGTGTAAGTTTGTCAGCCTATCAGTCGCTACCGCGATAGACTCTTGGATTTCCAATGTTTGGGTATTAGGGATTTAGCTGCATTTAGTAAGTAGCGTACTAATGATTTCTTGTAGGAGTGAGGTTGAAGATCAGTAATATGCGATAGGCAGCACTCAGGAGTAAGTGATAAAGAGGTGTTGGTAATCTCTCGGATCAGGTCCCAGATCTGAGTCCAAAAGCCAGAAATCCTGGGGCAATGCCACCAAATGTGAAACAACGTGCCTGGAGACTGGCCACATCTCCAGCACGAGTTAGAGGTTTGAGGAAACCATCTGTGAAGTCTGTCTGGAGTGAAATACCAATGGATAAGAAGCTTATAGGCCTTTTCCTGAAAACGTGTGCTGATAGAGCATTTGTGAGCTAAAGTACAAGAATTTGACCAGTGTCGGTCAGAGATAGAAATATTCAATGCTGCTTCCCATTTTCTCAGGTGTACTCACTTTTGTGAGAAACTGTAGATGTATGTATGTATGTATGTATCTATCTATCTATGTATGTATGTATGTATGTATGTATGTATGTATCTATCTATCTATCTATCTATCTATCTATCTATCTATCTATCTATCTATCTATCTATCTATCTATCTATCTATCTATCTATCTATCTATCTATCTATCTATCTATCTATCTATCTATCTATCCAGGGCCGGACTGGCCTAGCGGGATACCGGGAGGTTTCCCGGTGGGCCGCTGGCCCTGGGGCCGCTTTAAGGGCCGGCGCAGCCGCATCGCCGCTTTAAGGGCCGGCGCAGCCGCATCGCCGCTTTAAGGCCGGGGCAGCCGCATCGCCGCTTTAAGGGCCACCGCAGCGAAGCTTTAATTACTGGGGTCCACTCGTGTGACGTCAGCCGCTGTGAGCCGTCAGGATGCCGACGGTCACGGGGGCGGGGCGGCTCAGCGGCAGGAAAATTGACTAGCTGAGTCAGTGGAGGGAGGCTGGCTGAGCGTGCGGGCGAGGCTGCGAATGCGACCCGACTGGTAACTGTCACGGCACGCCGACACCGATTATTATCCTTCCCTCTGCACTCATCCCCACAGTCCCTCCTCCCCGATCCTAAGGGTTTTTGTGTGATGCCAGGTGGGAAGGCAACACAGGACTCAGAGAGCCAAGATATGTCATGTGGGTTTGCCACTGCACCTTCTTTACCTCACTCTGCAGTACAAGACATCTGTGCCCTTCTAACACCCCAGCCCTCCTGTACCCCAGTGCCATCACCTCCAGACCCCCGGCGCCATGCCCCACCTAAACCCCCAGTGCCATACCCATGCCCTCCTGAACCCCAGTGCCATCACCTCCAGACCCCCGGCGCCATGCCCCACCTGAACCCCCAGTGCCATACCCATGCCCTCCTGAACCCCAGTGCCATCCCCTCCAGACCCCCGGCGCCATGCCCCACCTGAACACCCAGTGCCATGCCCATGCCCTCCTGAACCCCAGTGCCATCCCCTCCAGACCCCCGGCGCCATGCCCCACCTAAACCCCCAGTGCCATACCCATGCCCTCCTGAACCCCAGTGCCATCACCTCCAGACCCCCGGCGCCATGCCCCACCTGAACCCCCAGTGCCATACCCATGCCCTCCTGAACCCCAGTGCCATCCCCTCCAGACCCCCGGCGCCATGCCCCACCTGAACACCCAGTGCCATGCCCATGCCCTCCTGAACCCCAGTGCCATCCCCTCCAGACCCCCGGCGCCATGCCCCACCTGAACCCCCAGTGCCATACCCATGCCCTCCTGAACCCCAGTGCCATCCCCTCCAGACCCCCGGTGCCATGCCCCCTGAACCCCAGTGCCATCCCCTCCAGACCCCCGGCACCATGCCCCACCTGAACCCCCAGTGCCATGCTACTGACCCCCAGCACCATGCCCTCCCTACCCCCAGCGCCATGTTCTCCTGAACACCCAGCACCATGTTCTCCTGAACACCCAGCGCCATGCCCTCCTGAACTCCCAGCGCCATGCCCTCCTGAACTCCCAGCGCCATGCCCTCCTGAACTCCCAGCGCCATGCCCTCCTGACCCCCCCCAAAGCCATGCCCTCCTGAACACCCAGCACCATGCCCTCCTGAACCCCAGTGCCATGCTCTCCTGACCCCCAGCCCCATGGCCTTCTGACACCATAGCACCATGCCCTTTTGACACCGCAGTTTTCTTGACACCCCAGCCCTCCTGATCCCCCCAATACCATATCCTCCTGTCCCCCCGGTGCCATGCCCTCTTGACACTCCAGCCATCCTGACCCCCCAATACCCTGCCCTCCTGACCCCCCCCCCCCCTGCACGGTGCCCTTCTGATCCCGTAGTACTGTGCCCCCTTACCCCAGCCCTACATACTGATGACCTCTGTACACTGCCCTATATGCTACCTCTGTACACTCCCCTACATACTACTGACCCCTGTACACTGCCCTACATACTACTGACCTCTGTGCCCTGCCCTACATACTACTGACCTCTGTACTCTGCCCTACATACTACTGACCCCTGTACACTGCCCTACATACTACTGACCTCTGTGCACTGCCCTACATACTACTGACCTCTGTACACTGCTCTACATACTACTGACCTCTGTACACTGCTCTACATACTACTGACCTCTGTACACTGCCCTACATACTACTGACCTCTGTGCACTGCCCTACATACTACTGACCTATGTACACTGCTCTACATACTACTGACCTCTGTACACTGCCCTACATCCTACTGACCTCTGTACACTGCCCTACATACTACTGACCTCTGTACACTGCCCTACATCCTACTGACCTCTGTACTCTGCCCTACATACTATTGACCTCTGTACACTGCCCTACATACTACTGACCTCTGTACACTGCCCTACATACTACTGACCTCTGTACACTGCCCTACATACTACTGACCTCTGTACACTGCCCTACATACTACTGACCTCTGTACACCGCCCTACATACTACTGACCTCTGTACACTGCCCTACATACTACTGACCCCTTTACACTGCCCTACATACTACTGACCCCTGTACACTGCCCTACATCCTACTGACACTGGCCAGAAATCAGAGCACATAGCCAGGCTTGAAACTAATCAAGAAAATCCGCTTGCAGTACCAGATGTTCTGCCTTCATGATGGACTCCGGCATCTGACTTGTGGGGGCAACCAATTACCCCCCCCAGACTAGACAAAAAAAATGTGAATGAAAGTGAATGATGAGATTCTCACTGAAGCTAACTTTTAAGGTAGGCTAAGTTTATATTTTTACAGTGACATTAGTTTTAGTAGTTTTTTCAGGGTTTTCTTTATGCCATCTTTAATTTTTATTATGGATTTGCTAGTTAATTTGAAAAAAAATAAATGATAAAAAGGGGATTCTAAAAAAGGTAGCTCTGCACCCCAGTGATCTTTGATCTCTTCAATGTTGTTCAGGTAGATCTCCATCTTTTATAGGTTGCCTACCCCTGCTTTAGAGACTCAGTGCTACGTTAGACACGATTATCAGCAAAGATATGCACTTTCCCCGATATATCGGAGGTGGCCAATATTGCCGATATTTCCGGAAAGTGCGTTTACCGGAGTGATGCCTGCAGCTTGAGGCATCACCCCGGTACCGGCGTCCATAGCCGACGGTCAGCTGTTTATAATGACAACCGATGCTGAGAGGCCACTCGGCTGTCGTTACAAGGAGCGGGAGGGGAGCCTTCCGCAGCTCGTCCAGGTCTCCCGTCCCACTGGGAGACCTGGGCAACCAGCCTGCACGGCTGTCGAATACCCGATCAAAGCCACATTCGGCTCTGATTGGGTCTCCACGCAAAACCCCGGAAGTGATGTCATGAGTAATATCACTTCTGGGTACTGTCTGGCGCCAGATTAAAAAAAATGACGGCATTCAAAACAGCCAAACTTGGCGTTTTGAATGCATTTAAGTGCAGAGGAGGGGTTCCTCCTCTCCCAGATCCCTCCACAAAAGTACTTTTAAAAAAAAAATAAAATAAAACATTTTAAATGTACAAAAATATCATCCGATACCGATATGCATTGGCTAAAAGATCGGTATTGGCAACGAAAAACCTATATCGGTCGATCACTAGTATGAACGTTTACTGGAAGGGGATACAGAGGGTATATTGGGAATCTTAGTGACGAGCGGTATGTGCTCCATATCTCTTTTATAGATGGGGATGTAATACAATCTATGATCACCTGAAAACAGGGTGAGGTGACGTTAAGCTGTTGGGCTGGTATAATAATGTTATGGGGCTGGTATGAAATTATTTCCAGGGCTGGTTTTTATCCCCAGTCCGGCCCTGTATCTATCTATCTATTGCCCTCCTAGATAGGTGCAAGGATCTTGGTAAATAGAATTAGTTTATGTTTTGATAGGAAAATTTAGTTGTCACATTGTGGTCTGTCTGACTGTATCCAGGGAACTTGAGACGTTTTTGGATGATAGGTGTGGAGCTATGCAGATGGCAGCATGAATTTTGATACAGCCCTGGGCTATCCCAGAGAGGTAGGCTCCGAAGGCATATTGGAAGACTGAATATATTCTGTGAGCACACTGACATCAGGGTCTTTTCCTGGAGAGGATTAGTCCAGCCTGAAGGGCACTCCACCCTCCTAGGCAATGCTGCTATGTCTGCTGTCGTTTGGCCTTAGGTGGGCGACCTGGGGGCATGGATGCTGAGATCCTGAAGTTAAAAAGAGCTGACTAAGGGGGGCTATCCGCTGAAGATCTGGTCTGGTATCACTGGAGTAAGGTGTCACTTGGAGGTTAGAAGATGGCAACCAGCTGTTCCTTAGGCCTTGTGTGAGTACAGACGCTTTGAGAGATCTTGAGGACCTTTGTGCTTTAGCCACCCCTCTGGTGATAGAGAGTCAGCTGTGGGTCTAGTTAAAGGGGAAACCAGCTGATGTCCTGAAGAGCTAACTTCTACTAAACTAAACTTCTACTTAAAGGTACTTTGCTCTTGTGGCTCCAAGGAAGGAATTTAAAGTTAACTATTACTACTACTACCTTGAAGCTCAAGTTTAGTGTTTGCAACAAGCACAAACTTTAATATAGCTTGTTCTGAAGAATACCTAAGTCCTCAAGTTGTACATAGTTTTTGTTTTTGGATTATCCCACCTAATTCCCTCAACCCTATCCAAGTTCTCTAAAAATAAAAACACCCCCCCCTAGACTGGTCACTGAAAAAAACGTGTGAATGAGCGAATGAGCCTGTGTGCCTGGCTGCGGGGAAAAGCTTGTGGTGAAGACCTGGACAGTAATCCTGCAGCTCCTACAGGAGTAACCCTATATATATATATATATATATATATATATATATATATATATATATATATATATATATATATATATATCATATTTTTTTTTACATATTGTTGCCAGAGCAATTTCATTGTCACTATGGTGACATTATACTGCTGTGGCGGTGAGCATAAGCAATGGCTGGCTGCTCTGATATCACTGTATGTCACTGCTGCCAGCCGTTATCTCTGATCACTGCCACAGCAGTACAGTGTCACCAGACCAGTGCTACCAGTCAGTTTCCCTAATTACCACCACATCAGTCAGTGTCTCTAACCCCCACTACACCAGTCAGTGTCCCTGATCACCATCACCCATTCACAGTGTCCATTATCACCTCTGCACCACTCAAAATGTCCCTGATCACTGCCACACTGTATTTTGGTAGATGTTACATTCGGAGGGACGTGCTGAGCCTGCGTCCACTCCACCAGTCTAGTGTACTTCTCTTACCTCACTCCCAGTAACAGAATAGGGTCTCGCCGAGCACATAGCGCAGACCTCATGCATGCTCTTAACTCCTTCCTTCCTGTACCTCCTGACCAGGCCATAGATCTCCATAACGCGTGTTCGGTTACGGCTGCTATTGGAGACCGACCACTAGAGAGGGAGCCAGAAAAAGATCCCCTCGCTACCAGAGGACCTGTCACCTTACCAGATACCAAGCCAAACAACTGTTTTCTTAGTGTCTTGAACTTGTGCTTGGTTACCTTTAACCACTTAAGCCCCGGAGGATTTGGCTGCTAAAAGACCAGGGTTTTTTTTGCGATTTTTTACTGCGTGACTTTAACGGACAATTGCGCGGTCGTGCGGCACTGTACCGAAACGAATTTGATGTCCTTTTTTTCCCACAAACAGAGCTTTCTTTTGGTGGTATTTGATCACCTGTGCGATTTTTTGATCATGCGCTATAAACAAAAAAAGAGCGTAAATTTTGCAAAAATAACAATATTTTTCACATTTTTTTATATGAAATTCCCCAAAAAAAATGTAAAAATCAAAATTTTTTAACATTTTCGGCCAATTTGTTTTATGCTACCTATGTTTGGCGTATTTTGATTGCAGGGATCTTTTCTACCAATAAATATGATACACTGCTCAAAGAAATTAAAGGAACACTTTGAAAACACATCAGATCTCAATGGGGAAAAATATCATGCTGGATAGCTATACTGATATGGATTGGGTAATGGGTTAGGAACAAAAGTATGCCACATCGGTTGATGGAAATGAAAATTATCAACCTACAGAGGGCCAAAATCAAAGACACCCTGAAAATCAAAGTGAAAAAATGATGCAGCAGTCTAGTCCATTTTGCCAAAATTTCATTGCAGCAACTCAAAATGGTAAGCTTGTATACATGCCTGACAATGTCAGGGCATGCTCCTAAAGGAGACGACAGATGGTGTCCTGGGGTATTTCCTCCCAGATGTCAACCAGGGTATCACTGAGCTCCTGAATAGACTGAGGTGCACCCTGGCGGCATCGGATGGACCGAAACATAATGTCCCAGAAGTGTTCTATTAGATGTAGATCAGACAAGCGTAAGGGCAATTCAATGGTATTAATTCCTTCATCCTCCAGGAACTGGCTGTATACTCTCGCCACATGAGGCCAGGCATTGTCGTGCACCAGGAGGAACAAAGGACCCACTGCACCAGTGTAGGGTCTGACAATGGGTCCAAGGAGTTCATCCCGATACCTATCGGCAGTAGTTAGGGTGCCATTGTCTAGCCTGCAGAGGTCTGTGCCTCCCTCCATGGATATGCCTCTCCAGACCATTATTGACCCACCATCAAACCGGTCATGCTGAAGCATTTTACCAGTGTTGGGGTAGTTACTCAAAAAATGTAACTAGTTACTAGTTACTTCTGTAAATTGTAATGAGATTACTTTACTAGTTACTGCATTTGAAAAGTAACTTCACTACTTATTACTTTACTTTCCTCTTTCTTAATTGACCATGTAGAAGAAGATATATGACACTCTTTCTGCATAGAGTTTATTGTATAAACACAGGCTTTGGGAAACATGAGAACAAAAGCTGAAAAAACTGAATAAAACATAAAGTGCAACAAAAATTCATAAACTTCATCCCTCTCTATTCTTCGAAATAACGATTGTATCGCATGGCTTGGGTAACGCAGGAAAGCGCGTTCCTATAGCCTAGTAGAGTAGTGTAGTTACCTCCTATAGCCTAGTAAAGTAGAGTAGTTACCAATATTAGTATTGTAACTAGTTACATTACTTAGTTACCAAAAAAAGTAATGTAGTTACTGTAATCAGTTACTTTGTAACTAGTTACCCCCAACACTGCATGTTACAATCAGCATAACGCTCGCCACGGCTTCTCCTGACCCTTTCACGTCTGTCACATGTGCTCAGGGTGAACGTGCTCTCATCTGTGAAAAGTACAGGGCGCCAGTGGCGGACCTGCCAATTCTGGTGTTCAATGGCAAATGCCAATTGAGCTCCACGGTGCCGGGCAGTGAGCACAGGGCACACTAGAGGACGTCGAGCCCTCAGGAAACCCTCATGAAGTCACTTTCTGATTGTTTGGTCAGAGACATTTACACCAGTGGCCTGCTAGAGGTCCTTTTGTAGGGCTCTAGCAGTGATCATCCTGTTGCTCCTTGCACAAAGGAGCAGATGACAGTCCGGCTGATGGGTAAATGACCTTCTACGACCCTGTCCATCTCCCCTAGAGTAACTGCCTGTCTCCTGGAATCTTTTCAATGCTCTTGAGACACATCAAACCTTCTTGCAAGGGCATGTATTGATGTGCCATCCTAGAGGAGCTGGAGTGCCTGTGCAACTTCTATAGGGTCCAGGTATCGCCTCATGCTACCAGCAGTGACAATGACCCTAGCCAAATGCAAAACTGGTGAAAAACAGTCAGAAAAGATGAGTAGGGAAACAGAATTTAAGTGGCCTCCATTTTTAAAACCATTCCTGTTTTGGAGGTTGTCTCATTGTTGCCCATCTAGTGCACCTGGTGTTAATTTCATTAACACCAAAGTAGCTGAAACTGATTAACAACCCCCTCTGCTACCTAACTGACCAGATCAATATCCCAGGAGTTTAATTGACTTGATGCTATACTCTGATTAAAAAGTGGTCCTTTAATTTTTTTGAGCAGTGCACCTTTTAATATAATGTAATGTTTACTCTTTGAGCCTTTAAAGTCCTATTTCCAAACTGGGGAAACCTTTTATCTAAATGGTGATGGATAACATAAGAAGGTGGAAAAAAAAATATGATAAAGAAAAATAAGGACAGATTGAAGATAAAAGTCCAGAAAAAAAGTTTGATAACATTTTGGAATATGGTTATTGTGGATGATATTTTGGAGACTTCTGCACACATTTGACTGCATAAACTGGAACCATTACTAGGTGTTATTACTGCATAAACTGACACCGATACTGGGGGCTATTACTGCATAGACTGGCACCAATACTAGCGGCTATCACTGTGTAAACTAGCACCAATACTAGGGGCTATTACTGTATAAACTGGCTCCAATACTAGGGGTTATTACTGTATTAACTGGCACCAATACTACGGGCTATTACTGTCTTAAATGGCACCAATACTACGGGCTATTACTGTGTAAACTGGCACCAATACTAGGGGTTATTACTACATAAACTGGCACCAATACTAGGGGCTATTACTGCATAAACTTGCACCAATACAAGGGGCTATACTGCATAAACTGGCATAAATACTAGGCTTTATTACTGTGCAAGCTGGCGCCAATACTAGGCTTTATTACTGTGTAAACTGCCATCAATATTAGGGGTTATTACTGTGCATACCAGCACCAATACTAGGGGTTATTATTGTATAAATTGGCACCAATACTAGGAGTTATTACTGCGTAAACTGGCACCAACACTAGGGGCTATTACAGCGTAAGCTGGCACCAATACTGGGGGTTATTACTGCATAAACTGGCACCATTCCTAAGGGTTATCACTGCATAAACTGGCACCAATACTAGGGGCTATATACTGCATAAAGTGGAACCAATAATAGGGGCTATTAATGCATAAACTGGCACCAGTACCAGGGACTATTACTAAATAAACTAGCACCAATACTAGGGGCTATTACTGCATAAACTGGCACTAATACTAGGGATTATTACTGTGTACACTGGCATCAATACTAGGGGTTATTACTGCATAAACTGGCACTAATACTAGGGGTTATTACTGCATAAACTGACATCAATACTAGGGGTATTACTGCATAAACTGGCACCAATACTAGGGGCTATTACTGCATAATCTGGCAGCAACACTAGGGGCTGTTACTGCATAAACTGGCACCATTACTAGGGGTTATTAATGAAGATAGGGGGAAGGCGGAAAGAGGAAGAAAGGAGAAAACTCTTGAAAACTTGTCAGTGTTAGGTTAGTACAATAAAAAGGCATCAGTATATACTGCATTACTGTATTTTTGAACCTCTTTATATATACTTATTTCGTTTTTTTCAGGGGTATGATATAGTGGTGAAAATTATGAGTGCCCCCCCCACCTGAGTTTTGCCTGAGGTATCTTATGTGCTCCCCCTATATATTGTTCCTAGAGTAGCCACTGCACAGGTGTAATGATTAATCACAACTTTATTATGTGAAATGCATCTACCTAGACTATTTGTTGGTGTCCTGCAGTGCCACCTTGGGTATATAAATAAAAGGCATTTGTAACTAATGTGATGTGCAGTTGTTTCTTCTTACCCTGATACTATCCAACGAGGCGAGTTGAGGCTAGCACTCATACGGAGGTTCCATCAGGCTCATTTATTCCACCTGGAGCAGTGGGTTTTCTTTACCTTGGCACCACCTATACTGTCTGCATTCTGAGCATTCTTCCCTGGGCACATACTGCCCTTAATGTTAGTAGCACTTAGTGCACCATCCAGCCACATGATATAAGAGATGGTCAGAGACTGCGGGCATAGTATAGGAGATGCTCAGAGACTGCAGACATGACACAAGAGATGGTCAGAAACTGTGGACATAATAAAGGAGATGGTCAGAGACTGCGGACATGGTAAATGAGATGGTCAGATAATGCAAACAGGATTTAAGAGATGGTCAGAGACTGTGGACATGGTATATGAGATGGTCAGAGACTGCAGACATGGTATATGAGATGGATAGTGACTGCAAACATGAGACTTAAGAGATGGTCAAAGAATGTGGATATGGTACATGAGATGGTCAGACACTACAGACATGACACATGAGATGGTCAGAGACTACAGACATGATATAAGAAATGGTCAGAGACTGTGGACATGGTACAGGAGATGGTCAGACACTGCAGACATGACACATGAGATGGTCAGAGACTGCAGACATAGTATATGAAATGCTCAGAGACTGCACACATGACACAAGAGATGGTCAGAAACTGTGGACATAATAAAGAAGATGGTCAGAGACTGCAGACATGGTAAATGAGATGGCCAGAGACTGCAGAAATATTATATGAGATAGTCAGAGACTGCAAACATTGTATGTATGATGGTCAGAGACTGCAAGCATGATACAACAAATGTTTAGAGACTGTTGACATGCCATATGAGATAGTCAGAGACTGCAGACGTGATACTATAGATCACGGGTGGCAAACACAAGGCCCGCGGGCCGAATACGGCCCGCCAGGCCTTTTCATGGGGTCCGCGTAGCGGCCGCTGACTACCACCTCTTTATCACTTTCTCGCACACAAATACATCCTCCGGCGCCGCCTGTGCTTGTGCGCATGCGCGGCCGTCCGGTCTCCAAGGTGATATCTCTCGTTCCCTCTGTCCTTCTAGCGGCGCCGGCTGATTGAGCTGAGCGCATGCCCGGCCGGCCAGTTTCCTGCACTCTCTCCCCAGTCCCTAGTGTCCCTAGTGTTAGTGTCAGTGTTTTTTTTTTCCTGTCAGTAAGCTGCCCCCTGAGAGCGGGCTTTTTGCCCAATACACAGGCAGGGGTTATTACTGTATTAACTGGCACCAATACTACGGGCTATTACTGTATAAACTGGCACCAATACTATGGGCTATTACTGTGTAAACTGGCACCAATACTAGGGGTTATTACTACGTAAACTGGCACCAATACTAGGGGCTATTACTGCATAAACTTGCACCAATACAAGGGGCTATACTGCATAAACTGGCATCAATACTAGGCTTTATTACTGTGCAAGCTGGCGCCAATACTAGGCTTTATTACTGTGTAAACTGCCATCAATATTAGGGGTTATTACTGTGCATACCAGCACCAATACTAGGGGTTATTATTGTATAAATTGGCACCAATACTAGGAGTTATTACTGCGTAAACTGGCACCAACACTAAGGGCTATTACAGCGTAAGCTGGCACCAATACTAGGGGTTATTACTGCATAAACTGGCACCATTCCTAAGGGTTATCACTGCGTAAACTGGCACCAATACTAGGGGCTATATACTGCATAAACTGGAAACAATAATAGGGGCTATTAATGCGTAAACTGGCACCAGTACCAGGGGCTATTACTAAATAAACTAGCACCAATACTAGGGGCTATTACTGCATAAACTGGCACTAATACTAGGGGTTATTACTGTGTAAACTGGCATCAATACTAGGGGTTATTACTGCATAAACTGGCACTAATACTAGGGGTTATTACTGCATAAACTGACATCAATACTAGGGGTATTACTGCATAAACTGGCACCAATACTAGGGGCGCCGGCTGATTGAGCTGAGCGCATGCCCGGTCAGCTGGCCAGTCTCCTGCACTCTCTCCCCAGTCCCTAGTGTCCCTAGTGTTAGTGTCAGTGTTTTTTTTTTCCTGTCAGTGAGCTGCACCCTGAGAGCGGGCTTTTTGCCCAATACACAGGCAGGGGTTGTACCAGAGCTGGGACAGATAGGAAGGCAGGAGAAAGCAAAGATGTGAGAGAGTTTTTTTTTTTTTCGGGGGGGGGGGGGGCGAGGGCTGTGGAGGCAGGTGGGAGGATGGGAGCAGAGCGCACTCCTGAGCCCCGCACTCCGTACCCAGCGCACACGAAAACTCCGCACGCAACCCTACACTCCGCACTCCGCACGCAACCCCGCACTCCAGAACTCCGCACTGCGTATGCAATCCCGCACTCCTGAACTCCGCACTCCGTATGCAACCCCGGACTCCTGAACTCCGCACTCCATACGCAACCCCGCACTCTGTACCCAGGCAACTCCTGAACTCCGCACTCTGTACCCAGCACACTCTTGAACTCCACACTCTGTACCCAGCGCACTCCTGAACTCCGCACTCCATACCCAGTCCACTCCTGAACTCCGCACTCCGTACCCAGCGCACTCCTGAACCCCGCACTCTGTGCGCAGCGCACTCATGAACCCCACACTCCGTACAACCGGCCCTTTGAGGGCAACTATATTGCTGATGCGTCCCCCAATGAATTTGAGTTTAACACCCTTGCTTTAGATGGTCAGAAACTGCGGACATAGCACATAAGATGGTCAGAGACTGCAGACATGATACAAGAGATTATTAAAGACTGTAGACATGGTATATCAGATGGTCAGATACTGTGGACATGGTATAATGGATGGTCAGAGACTGCAGGCATAATACAAGAGTTGGTCAGAAACTGTGAGCATAGTATCAGCATGGTATATGAGATGGTCAGAGACTGCGGACCTGATATATGAGATGGTCAGGGACTGTAGACATGATACAAGAGGAGGCCAGAGACTTTGGGCTGGTATATCAGAGACTGCGGACATGTTATATGGGATGGTCAGAGTATGCAGACGTGGTATATGAGATGGTCAGAGACTGTGGACATGGTACAGGAGGTAGTTAGAGACTGCAGATGTGATATAGGAGATGGTAAAAGACTGAAGACATGATACAAGAGTTTGCCAGAGACTGTGGGCATGATATTTGAGATGGTCAAGGACTGTAGACATGGTATTTTAGATGGTCAGAGACTGCAGGCATGATACAAGAGTTCATATTAAACAAGCAAAAAATTTGGGGGAGCATACCCACTTATTTCTAAAGCTGGTGCAGCTATGAACCAAGAGACATGTATATTAAAAAAGAATAGCGCACACATGCAAAAGAAACTACCAAATTTGAAGACAATCCATAAATAAAAATGGGGATTTGGTCCCACCATATGGCCATATAGTGCTCAAGCCCACCACTGCGTCAAAGTACCACATTACTGTCAAATGTGTGGTCAACCTTCCGTAGTGCGATTTCTGTTCAAGGGCAGAGGGGGTATAGCTCAGTGGTAGAGCATTCGACTGCAGATCGAGAGGTCCCTGGTTCAAATCCGGGTGCCCCCTGGAATACCCTAGCCCTGTATCCAAATGGAGAAGAGCAAAAAAATTACAAAAACAAGTATTGCAAGGGAGACTTGATGGAGCATTTAACCCCACTGATAATGGGGTACTTTGACGCAGTGGTGGGCTTGAGCACGATATGGCCATATGGTGGGACTAAATCCCCATTTTTATTTATGGATTGTCTCCATATTTGATAGTCATTTCTTTTGCATGTGTGCGCTATTCTTTTTTAATATACATGTTGCTTGGTCCATAGCTGCACCGGCTTTAGATATACATGTTCAGGGTTTGCTCCCCCAATTTTTTGCTTGTTTATGATACAAGAGTTGATCAGAAACTGTAAGCATGGCATAAGCATGGTATACGAGATAGTCAGAGACTGTGGACCTGATATATAAGATGGTCAGGGACTGTGGACATGATACAAGAGGTGGCCATAGACTTTGGGATGGTTTATTAGATGGTCAGAGACTACGGACATGGTATATGAGATATTAAAATATTGTGATCCCCGTGCTATGTAGTGTGTGGAGTGCGTTTACTAGACTGCTGCTGGGATGTAAGGTGTATATCCCTCTCAGGTATATTTTATGTGTGTACCCAGCGCTGTCTAACCATAAAGTGCTTAATTTGTATCTCTAACCATTATTTGTGCAGAAACATAATATTTAAATAACAATACATAATATTAAAAATTAAAGTGCAACCAGTGCAAAAAATGTGCATGAACGATAAGTCCTTTCAAGTGCTGGTTATCTTATTCTTCCAGTGCCAGTATGTTCCAACA
Organism: Pelophylax lessonae; assembly: GCF_965119305.1. Lineage (NCBI taxonomy): Eukaryota > Metazoa > Chordata > Amphibia > Anura > Ranidae > Pelophylax > Pelophylax lessonae. The sequence goes on along the minus strand of NC_138770.1, from coordinate 55,901,026 downwards.
AGTCACCGACTACTAGTGATGGGTTAAACGCCTGTGCTTCAAAAATAATCCTCCAATGGCAAAAAATGTTTTTTTTTTTTTTAAGACCCCGTTCACACTGGGGCGACCTGTCAGGCGACCTGGTTGCCTAACAGGTCGCCGTAGGTCGCCTGCCATAGAGAAGCTGTGGACCCGTTCTAATAGGAGCGACACAAGTCGCTCCGACTTAGAAAAAGGGTCCGGAGCTTCTTTGGGGCGACCTGGAGCGACCTGCATTGACTTCAATGTTATGAAGTCCGTGCCGGCCGCTCCGAGGTCGCGGTGCGAGCTGCGCGCTGCGACCTGTGGGGTCGCCCCGGCAAGTCGGATCGCCCCAGTGTGAACGGGGTCTAATTCTTTATATTTTTATTATTTTCCATCAATAAACAAAGATATGACAGATATATATATATCACATACAAAAATATAATAAACAGTGAGTCGTCCCTTTTATCCTCCTCCAGGCGTTCCAAAGAGCAGACGTGATGTAACCGGAAGAAAGCGAGTGGATACTTCCAGTTAAGTCACGCCTGCTCTTTGGAACGCAAACCGCGACTTTTGAATTCCAGAGCGGCGTCATTACATGCTCACATGCAAGAGGAGAGGTTTCTAAGTGCGCAATCGGCTTTTATATGTTTTTTTAATAATAAAAACGGAATTTTTGTAAAATCTTACCTGTAAAATTCCTTTCTCTGAGTCCTCCGACAGTCGCCGCCACCTCTAAGTCATCACTGTTGGGTATTGACTTCCCATCCGCAGGAATAGCTAGGCATATAGACTTAGTCCAAAGACAAAAGGCATTAGCATATACACACTCATGGGGGCTGTCCCATCTGGTCAATACCCCCCCTGCATCACCACTCCCAACTCAGTTTGGTATCATAGCAGTAGGTAATAAGAACCCCAAAAGAGGGGCGGGGGCGGCGACTGTTGGAGGACTCAGAGAAAGGAATTTTACAAAAATTCTGTTTTCTCTTACGTCCTCCGACAGTCGCCGCCACCTCTAAGTCATCACTGTTGGGATGTCCCAAAGCAGTATAGACATGAGGGGTGGGAGACGCAACCGTAGAAAAGGCTACGCAGTACCCACATCAGAGAAAGGAACCTTACAGACACTGTAAGAGAACCAACTGGGCAACATAAAAAATACGCTCAACAGGAGCAACAGCCCAGGAAAGCAAATGCCAACAGCCAGGGACCCAGAAACAAACAAGGGTCCATCATGGCACTGCCGCACTGAAAACTTTGCGGCCAAAGGAAGCATCAGCCGATGCCTGAACGCCTACTTTGTAGAATGTGGAAAAACGCGTGCACCGATGACCAAGTCGCAGCCTTGCACACCAGGGCCACCGAGGCCCGATGCCAATAGGCCCAGGACGCACTCACAGAGCTGGTGGAGTGCGCCGTAACAGGGAACGGCGGAACCCGTTCCTTCAAGGCGTAAGCCTGTGCAATGGTCTGTCTGATCCATTTGGCGATAGTGGCTGCAGATGCAGCCATGCCCTTCCGAGGTCCCTCGGGAAGGACAAAGAGGGAATCCATCTTCCGAAAGGACTCCGTAGACGACAAGTAAACCCTGATCGCCCTGACAACATCCAAGGAATGCAGAGCAACCTCCTTAGGATGCTTAGGCTTTGTACAAAGCGAAGGCAGGACAATGTCCTCATTAACGTGCAACTCAGAGACCACCTCAGGAAGAAAGAAGGGATGCGGACACAAAACCCCTTATCCCGGTGAATCACCAAGTACGGAGAACGGCAAGATAACGCTGCCAGTTCAGACCCCCTGCGAGCCAAAGTGATCGCCACCAAAAAGGCAGCCTTCTCAGACAGCAGAGGAAACAATATTTCCCTAATGTTTACAAAGGGAACACGCTGTAAGATGGACAGAACCAAGTTCAAGTCCCATGGAGGTAAAGGCTCCTTCCAGGGAGGAGCCAAACGTCGCACACCTTGAATGAAGGTGCGAACCAAGGAGTGAGACGCCACAGGGCGTTGAAAAAGAATGGCCAGTGCGGACACCTGGCCTACAAACGTGGCCAGCGCCAGGCGCCGGTACACCCCCAACAGGAGGAAGGTCAACACTCTGGACACCGAGTACGAGCGAGGGGAGAACCCCCTGGACTCATACCAGGCAAAATAAGCCTTCCAGGTATGGTAACAAAGTATACCAGAGGAGGAGATCCTGGCCTTAATCAGGGCAGGGATGACCCCCGGGGAGAGACCCTAGTCCTTCAAGACCAGGGTCTCAACAGCCAGGCTGTCAAAGCCAACGACTGTAAGCAGGATGGAAGATCGGACCCTGAGACAGGAGATCTTCCCGCAGAGGCAGACGCCACGGAGGCGCCACTGCCAGGTGAACAACGGCGGCGTACCAGGACCGGCGCGACCAGTCCGGAGCCACCAGAATCCCCACGCGCGGTTCCGAAACCATCGGCGGAGGAACCGGGATAGGAAACGAAACGGGGGAAAGGCATACATCAGATGATACTGATGCCAAGGGGCTACCAATGCATCCGAGGCGTCCGCCAACGGATCGCGCGGTCTTGCCACGAACCTTTCCACCTTTTGGTGTAGCCGGGATGCGAACAGATCCACGTCCAGGGATCCCCACTTCGCACACAGCATTAGGAAGACCTCCGGGTGTAGGGACCATTCCCCCTGGTCCAGGGTCTGGCGGCTCAAATAGGCGGCCCGCCAATTTTTCACACCCGGAATGTGAACTGCTGGGATCGCCGGGACATAAGTCTCGGCCCAAGACAGAATGTCGGTCACCTCTCGGGCCCCTCGAGCACCCCTGGTGCCCCCCTGGTGGTTCACGTAAGCCACCGCAGTAGCATTGTCCGTCTGTACGCGGACAGGCAGGCCCCGGACACGGTCCAACCACTGGAAGAGGCAGAGTTAGATCGCCCGCAATTCCAGCACATCCATCGGGAAGGAGGACTCCTCCCCCGACCAAGTGCCCAGGACTCCACCCCAGCCCGGCAGGCTGGCATTCGTGGTAACCACCGTCCACACCAATGGACGGAAGGATCTGCCTTCCGCCACCGACGGAGACTGGAGCCCCCACAGAAGGGCCAATCTGGTCTGACGACTCAATGAGACATCCAGATCCAAGGACTGAGACAGTCCGTCCCAACCTGCCAGGATCTCCGCCTGGAGAGCCCGCATGTGGAACTGAGCAAAGGGTATCGCCTTGAAGGCTGAAACCATCAACCCCAGGCCCTGCTTACAGGTCCTGAGTGATGAGGACGGGCTGTTCCTGAGGGACCTGAGCTCGTCACGCAAAGTCCGGAGCTTGCCCTCCGGCAAGAACACCTTTGCCAGGAGCGTCTGTACCGTGATGGACAGAACGCGCACAAGGTCCTGGCTGGCACGTGATCTTAGAAGCAGATCGTCCAGGCAAACCAAGACCGCAATGCCCTGGACCCTCAACAGGCCCAGAACCGGCGCCAATACCTTGGTAAACACCCTTGGTGCCGAAGCGAGGTCAAAAAGGTAACGCCACAAAACCGGAAAGGTCCTCTGCGATAGAAAACCGCAGGTACCGCCGACGACCCTCAAAAATGAGGACGTGCAGGTACGCGTCCTTCAGATCTATCTAGGCCAGGAAATCTCCCGGACTCAAGGAGACCACAACCGAACGGAGAGACTCCATTCGAAACTTCCGAACACGCACGAAGCGGTTCAGAACTGTCAGGTCCAGACAGGACGCACTTTGCCCTCCTTCCTGGGCACAGTGAACAGATTAGAAGAAAGCCTCCGAAACCTGTCCCAATGAGACACCGGGACAAACACCCCCTGAGAAAGCAGGTCCAGCACCGCTTGATGCAAATCCTGCAGGCGCCCCAAAAGCAGATGAAGAATGGAGGGAAAGAATCTGTCCGCCGGCCGGGAAAGGAATTCGATCTTGTAACCCGATCAAACGATTTCCTGAACCCACCTGTCCGATAGCCGGAGCGGCCAAGGTTGGAGGAAAACGCGCAAACGTCCCCCCACCCCTGAAATGGGTGAGGGCGCCCCTTCAGGTAGAGGCGGATTGCCCCGCCGAGCCGGCATTGCCGGACTCTTGCTTACCCGCCCAGGGCTTCTTCTGGGTGCCCTGGGCCTGGAAGGGCTTACCCTTGGGATGGGTCCGAAAGGCACAAAAAGACCCCCGATTGGAACTAGACGCAGAACCCCGCCTGCCTCGAAAAGACTTGGTCTTCGGGTTCTGGGGCAGCATAGTGCTCATGCCCCCCGTGACGCCTGTTACCAGGGTGTCCAATGCCTCGCCAAAAAGGCGAGAGCCAGCATAGGGAGAATCAGCAACAGTGTCCCTTGAGGACTGGTCGGCCGACCAGCTCTTCAGCCATATCAGTCGCCGTTGAAGCACCGCGACACTAGAGAGGCGAGCCACTAAGGGGGCCTCGTTCAAGGCTGCATCACACAAGTACATGACTCCTTGGTGGATCTGATCCACCAACTTCAGCCGGGCAGGTGTAACACCAGCAGACACAAGATTGCGCCTAAGCATCTTAGTCCAATCAGCAGCCGCCTGAGCCACCAGGACGGACGCGAAAACGGGTTTAAGCAACGAACCCGCCACCGTACAGGAATGGCGAGATAGGGACTCCAACCACTGGTCTGTGGGACCCCGGAAAACTGGGGCATCCTCAGTAGGAACCAAGGTAGCCTTGTTCAGCACGGCCACAGTGTGATCTACCTGTGGAGGCACACACCATCGTGATTCCGTAGCCGGATCAAAAGGATAAAGCAACCTAAACCGACTAGGTACCAGGAACGGACGTTTTAACATGTGCCACTGTTCATTAACAGTGCCATGGAATTCTTCTGGGCAGGGAAAAACCTGCACAGACTTGCGGGTCCTGTGCGTCCCAATGTAACGCTCTAGCATTTGTTTAGAGAGTTGGATTTGCAGCTGCAGAATCTCCACTCAGTAGTCGTGCAGAGATGTGTTGAATCACCATGTCCAACTCTCCAGACTCATCATTGTGGCCAGCCTGCTTCAGCATACAATATACAAACACTCAATAAGATGTTCCTGGAGTGATAGGTTGTATATGATAGTATAGAGGTGATGTGCTGAAAGGACAGGCGTGAGTTGTGATAGCAATGATGAGTACTCAATAGTAATGTTCAGGAGAGTAGTAGATGATGGTAGATAGGTTAGCAATCATGTGCAATAACAGGTGGTAGGGGACAGCAGATGGAGTGTACAAGAGAGGCTAACTTAGTGCAAGGATATAGATGGTAGTAGAATCAAGAGCTAGCAATCTATGTAACAGTGCAGATGATAGAAATAGTAATGCATAGATAGTAACAGTCCTTAGTATGCAGAAGTAGATAGTGTAAGTTTGATAGGAAGGAATCCCCTGTGGGGTACTTATCACTAGTTAGATTAGTAAGCTGAAGGGTCCGGTAATGAGTGAATGATCGGGTAGCGAGATACGGGATCAATAGCGAGGTTCCGGTCTATCCAGGTATGGCAATAGCTGGAGGCTCCGGCAGCGTAAGACAAGGCTGTATACCATGCGGTTTGAACGAACAATTTGTGAGAGAGAAGCCGGCGATTGAAATAGCCGCTCAGAGCGGCGCTTAGTGATGACGTCATGCGGCTTAAAGGTATATGCGTTCCACCTAGCTGAAAAGGTGGGGCGCAATATGAAGAAGGAAATGACCTATAAGGGTACCGAAGGTACCAGAATCTTACAGTACCCCCCCCTTAAGGCCGGCTCCGGAAGGCCTATAGTACTGGTCTCTCCGGGTATTTGGAGTGAAACCTTCGTATAAGCCTGGGTGCGTGAACGTCAGAAGTATCCAACCAGGTGTCGTCTTGGGGTCCATAGTTCTTCCATCTTATGAGATATTGGAGTTTTCCTCTGTGGATACGAGAATCCAAAATCTCCCTAATCTCAAATTCCTCTCCGCCTTCAACTTGTACTGGAGGTGGAGGCGAGATGGTAGGCCTTATTCCTTGGTTGGGAACATGTGGTTTCAGTAACGACACGTGAAAGATGGGATGTATTTTAAGATCTGCCGGTAAAGTGAGTTGCACTGCAGCTCTTCCAATGAGCTTTTTAATTGGAAAAGGTCCGAGAAATAGAGGTCCAAGCTTTTTACTGGGTATCTTTAACCTCAAATTTTTTGTAGATAGCCAAACGAGATCCCCAATAGCGTATTGAGGAGAAGGTTTTCTACGAAGGTCGTAATACCTTTTTTGTTGGCTATGAGCATGTGAGATGGTGGTGTTAAAGAGGAAGTAAAGTAAAAAAAAAAAACGAGAAAAAAAAAAGCCCTGTAAAGAGAAAGGCATAATGAGCTAGTATGCATCGCATACTAGCTCATTATGTAGTACTTACCTTAAAACGAAGCCCCCGCCGTGCCGCCACCTCAGCGACAGGACGGCGACATGTCCTGCCGTCCCGCTTCCGGGTTCGCGTCCTCCGGCCATCTGATTGGCCGGAGGCGCGATTACATCACTCCCGCGCATGCGTGCGGGAGCCGCCGTTCACGGCACTGAGCTCTGAAGGAACGGCACGGGTGGCCGTTCCCTCAGAGCGCCTGCGCCGATGACGTCATCGGCAGTTTGCGCTGTAAATATCTCCTAAACGGTGCAAGTTTGGGAGATATTTATAGCACCTATAGGTAAGCCTTAATATAGGCTTACCTATAGGTAAAAGTTATACAAGAGGGTTTACAACCTCTTTAAGTAAACCCAAAGAGTCTTTTATTTGGGTAAGATAATCTGAGGCTACTGGGTTACTTGATGGAAGGATGCGTGGTGGAAGAAGTGTTGGATGAAACCCATAGTTTAAGTAGAACGGACTCTGCTTAGTAGTACTGTGGGTTGCATTGTTATAAGCAAATTCTGCCAGAGGGAGGAGGTCCACCCAATCATCCTGTAGGTATGAGGTGTAGCAACGTAGGTATTGTTCAATGCACTGGTTGACTCTTTCAGTTTGTCCGTTGGTCTGAGGATGGTAAGGAGAAGTGAGTTTTCGCTCAATACGTAGTATATGACATAGAACTTGCCAGAACTTGGAGATGAACTGTGAACCTCGGTCAGATAGAAGAGTCTTTGGAATTCCATGTAGCTTGCGGGTAGTATGGTGACTTTCAAAAGACTCTTAGACTTGCATCTCAAGGATCAGGAGATTAAAGGCTATGTTAGATGATTACAGTCACACACACCTACACAGGTTGAACTGGATGGACTATTGTCTTTATTCAACCTCACCTACTATGTAACTATGTAACTATGTAACATGTTTCACTAGTAATTCCGCTGTTTGTTTAGATGAAGGTAGTCTGCGAATAGAAATGAAATGTGCCATCTTTGTCAGATGGTCCACTGACACTAGAATGGTATTAAATCCCCTGGAAGGTGGTAATTCTACTATAAAGTCCAAGGATACAACTTCCCATGGAACCTGGGGTATTGGTAGACTGCAAAGTAGACCAGATGGTTTTGTAGTGTCAATTTTGGACCTTGCACAGATGTCACATGAGGAAACAAACTTTTGTACAGGTGTTTTCATATCAGGCCACCAAAACTGCCTGGTGAGCAAATTAAATGTCTTAGTCATACCCATATGTCCTGCCATAGGTATGTCATGTGATAATTCCAAGATCTTGGTACACATACTAGGAGGTATGTAGAGTTTGTCGTTAAAGTAGAGGAAGCCTTCTGCATCAGCACTTAGTTGTGGTGGAGGTGAATCCAGTCCTATACTGTGCAGAATCTCTTCCTTCAGGGAGCGAACAACACCAACAATACGATCATAGGGTATTATAGGAAATGAAGGGATTTCGGCGCAGTTATCTTCGGTTAATCGTGATAGCGCATCCGCTTTTTTGTTTTTGTCTGCAGGCGTGTAGGTCACTAGGAAGTTGAATCTTAGGAAGAATAGTGACCAACGTACCTGCCGGTGGGAAAGGGTCTTGTTAGTCTGAAGGTATTGGAGATTTTTATGATCTGTATATATGAGAATTGGCAATCGAGTACCTTCAAGTAGATGTCGCCAATTCTCTAGTGCCAGTTTTATGGCAAGCAACTCTTTTTCACCCACTGGGTAATTCACCTCTGGGTTGCTTAATGATTTAGAGAAGAAAGCAACTGGGTGAAGTGGTGAAGTATTTGTTGGTCGTTGGGAGAGAACTGCTCCTACTGCCATATTTGACGCATCTACCTCCAGTATATATTGGAGGGATGGGTCTGGATGGCGTAGTATGGGAGCGGAAGTGAAGCTTGATTTTAACAAGCGGAAAGCTCCATTGGCTTCTTCAGACCTTTTAAATGGTTTCTTTACACTTGTAAGTTGTGTGAGAGGTCTCACAATAGCAGAGAAGTTCTTGATGAACTTCCTATAGAAGTTTGAGAATCCAAGGAATCGTTGTAATGCTTTACGAGTTGTTGGTACAGGCCAATCCAGAATACACGATATCTTGCTCATATCCATTTTGATTCCGTTCTTAGATATGATGTATCCTAGGAATAGTACTTCTTCTTTATGAAATAGGCATTTTTTTAATTTTACGTATAAATTGTGTGCGAGTAATCTGGACAACACAAGTCTTACATGTTTTATATGTTCAGACAAAGATTGAGAATAAATGAGTATATCATCCAGATATACCACAACACAAACATCAAGTAAGTCTCTGAAGATGTCATTTATGAATCGCTGAAAAGCTGCGGGAGCATTACACAACCTGAAAGGCATCACAAGATATTCGAATAATCCGTATCTGGTTCTGAATGCTGTTTTCCACTCATCCCCGTCACGGATTCGGATTAGGTTGTATGCCCCTTTTAGGTCCAATTTAGAGAAGTAGGTAGCTCCGCGCACTTGTTCAATGAGTTCAGGAATGAGAGGTAAAGGATAGCGATCCTTTATCGTAATGGTATTTAATTGCCTATAGTCAATAATAGGCCTAAGACTTGAATCTTTATTGCGGACAAAGAAAAGTCCTGCAGCTGTGGAAGAAGTAGAGGGTCTGATGAACCCTTTCACTAAATTCTCATCCAAATATTCCTTGAGATGAGAAAGTTCATCCTGAGAAAGAGGATAAACATGACTGAAAGGTAATTTGCTATTAGGGAGTAGATCAATAGAACAATCATAGTCCCTATGGGGAGGCAACACTTGAGCGTTTTTCTCAAGGAAGACTTCTGACAGATCCTGGTAGCATGGTGGTGGTGTAATTTCATCTGACACCATAGACAGGATTTTTTTATATGATTGGAGGTTACACGTGATCTCGCAATAGTGAGAAGGGAAGGTTAGAGTCCGTGTCTTCCAATCAATGGTTGGTTGATGTATGTGTAACCAGGGAAGTCCCAAAATAATGGGAAAATGTGGTGAAGGTAATACATCAAAAGTGGTTGTCTCCGCATGAGACTCGTTAGCAGTAACAAGGAGTGCTTGTGTCTGATTGGTGATTGGACCAGAAGATAACGGGATACCGTTAATGAAACTAACAGAGACAGGTTTAGGTTTTGAAATAATAGGTATTTTATTTAAGGTAACAAAACGAGTATCGATGTAGTTCCCACAAGATCCTGTGTCGATCATAGCCTTGGTGGTGATCCTAATTTGGTCCCACTGTAGTGTCAAATGAATAAAGAGATAGGGATTAGAAAAGGAAGTCGTTAAACCCCCCAGCAAGACATGTGAACACTCACCGTCTTTTTTGCGGACAAGGGGACAGACGCTTATCAAATGATCCGAGGAGGCGCAGTACATGCAGAGGTTTTCGTATCTTCTCCTGGCTCGTTCAGTAGTCGATAAAGGTGGGCGTATCGTTCCTAACTCCATAGGAGTAGGGTCAACGGGCGAAACCCGAGAAGGACTGGACAATGGCATTCCCATCTTCTCAGCCTTTCTTTCTCGCAGTCGCCTGTCAATATTGATGCTGAGCTGTATTAAGGCATCCAAAGTGCCAGGTAGATCCGCTCGGGCGAGCTCGTCTTTAACGGCTTCTGATAACCCGAGTCTGAACTGAGTTCGCAGAGATGCATCATTCCACCCAGAATCAAGGGTCCATCTTTTGAACTCTGCTATGAAGTCTTCAACAGGTCTCCTTCCTTGTTTTAAAGCCCTCAATTGGCTGTCAGCAGTACTCTGCCTATTGGGGTCTTCATATAAGCTAGCAAGTTCCGCTATGAACAAAGGATAGGAGTTGAGAAGAGGGTCCTCTTTCTCAAAGAGAGAGTCTGCCCAAGCCCGTGGATCACCCGATAAATATGAAATAGTAGTACAGACTTTAATTTGGTCTGTAGTATAAGTACGAGGTTTTAAATTAAAAAGCAATTGACATGCGTTTTTAAATTCACTAAATTTTTTCCGATCACCTGTAAACCCTAGAGGAGGGTTTATTTTAGGCTCACGAGGTTGAGCAGCAGTGAGTTGTGAAACACGGGCTATCTGCTGTCTTAAAGTCTGATTTTCATTTTTTACTTCAGTAAGAGCAAGGATTAATGCATCTACCTTTTGTGTTAATTGTATCACTTGAGTGGCTAATTCTGCTGAATCCATTTTTTAAAGGTTCGTTCAATCTGTAACGCTCTAGCGTTTGTTTAGAGAGTTGGATTTGCAGCTGCAGAATCTCCACTCAGTAGTCGTGCAGAGATGTGTTGAATCACCATGTCCAACTCTCCAGACTCATCATTGTGGCCAGCCTGCTTCAGCATACAATATACAAACACTCAATAAGATGTTCCTGGAGTGATAGGTTGTATATGATAGTATAGAGGTGATGTGCTGAAAGGACAGGCGTGAGTTGTGATAGCAATGATGAGTACTCAATAGTAATGTTCAGGAGAGTAGTAGATGATGGTAGATAGGTTATCAATCATGTGCAATAACAGGTGGTAGGGGACAGCAGATGGAGTGTACAAGAGAGGCTAACTTAGTGCAAGGATATAGATGGTAGTAGACTCAAGAGCTAGCAATCTATGTAACAGTGCAGATGATAGAAATAGTAATGCATAGATAGTAACAGTCCTTAGTATGCAGAAGTAGATAGTGTAAGTTTGATAGGAAGGAATCCCCTGTGGGGTACTTATCACTAGTTAGATTAGTAAGCTGAAGGGTCTGGTAATGAGTGAATGATCGGGTAGCGAGATACGGGATCAATAGCGAGGTTCCGGTCTATCCAGGTATGGCAATAGCTGGAGGCTCCGGCAGCGTAAGACAAGGCTGTATACCATGCGGTTTGAACGAACAATTTGTGAGAGAGAAGCCGGCGATTGAAATAGCCGCTCAGAGTGGCGCTTAGTGATGACGTCATGCGGCTTAAAGGTATATGCGTTCCACCTAGCTGAAAAGGTGGGACGCAATATGAAGAAGGAAATGACCTATAAGGGTACCGAAGGTACCAGAATCTTACACCCAAACGGGGACACAACGCCCGGAGGACAGGGCTCATCCTCCAAATGTAAGGTGTCCTTAACAGACACAATCAACCCATCTATGGTCGCCCGTTCTTCAGGTGACCCCGGGGAGGGGGCATCAACCCCTTCCATCTCAGCCTCCCCCTCAGACCCCAGGGGGGTCCAAAGATGAGCGGGACCCTGAAAAGGGCACGCTCGCAGCAGCAGCAGCCATATCCCCATCTGAATCAGAAGAGAGAGACAACCTGGGACTCTTTCTCGCAGCCCGTTCAGACATCAGCAGTTCCATATTCGCCACAGCAGCCAGATCGGGGCGCAGCGGGGCCACAGGAGAACTGGGGCCCCCCACTAAAGCTGGAGGAAACTGCTTTCCTGAGAATCCATGGCTCAAGTTATCAGACAAACTACAGTGCAAAAAACAGTGTACTGTCCCCTTTAAGAACGCTGCGGTGTGCGCAGACCACCGCTACTGCAACAGTGATGAAAGACCCCCAAAAGGAGAAGAGAAAACTGAGCCAGAAGCGATATACAGAGGGAAATATGAGAGTGATAAACTGCAGAGCCCGCAGAGCGTTGCTACCAGTGTCCTTGCTGCTGATGGAAATGCTGCTGGAGAGGGCTGGACTATAAGCCAGACCCCGGGAAAATGGCTGCCCCATAGGGATGCATTGGAGGCCACACCAAAATGGCTGCCGACATGCGGCCGGACCGATCGTTCCACCACCCACAAAATGGCGGCGGATGGCGCCAAAACGACATGCAGGAGAGCCCCAGAGGAGCTACACATGTGTGCCCATAGCAAAGATGGCGGACCGCGCAGGGAGTCACACAGGCACAGACATGGGGACACACAGCAACACAGACTGCCACCCCAGACAGAGGCCCCACACAGAAAAGTACTTACCTGTACCAGATGGCGTGGGGGAGCCTCTATGCACGGAAAACCTCTGTCCTCATCTGACAGGGAGTGCCGTGAGCCAGGGACATGACGCTGCAGCACCGCAGACGAGTCCTGTGAGGTAGCCACCTCACGGCTTCATCCCTGTAGCGAACAGGGATGGGTCGTTCGTAATGCCAGGGCGAACCATAGCTGAACGCTCGATGGCGGGCTGGGGGTCCATCTGACCCTCTGTGCCCTGGAAAACCAGGGCGGTCAGTCCGAATCCCAGCACCGCATGATCCATCTTCATCCAAAGAGAAGACTAACACTAGAGCTGACAAAATAACCAGCTAGTAAAGCAAGAGAAAAAACTGACATTTTCAAAGAAAATCAAATAAAAGATTTGGAAGGCTGAGACTGAAGCCCCAGCACAAGGGAAGCCTGACTATTCCTGACGCTAGGCAGATTAAAAGTTGGGAGTGGTGATGCAGGGGGGGTATTGACCAGATAGGACAGCCCCCATGGGTGTGTATATGCTAATGCTTTTTGTCTTTGGACTAAGTCTATATGCCTAGCTATTCCTGCGGATGGGAAGTCAATACCCAACAGTGATGACTTAGAGGTGGCGGCGACTGTCGGAGGACGTAAGAGAAAACAGAATTACACTACGGATTCCTCGATTCTATCTCCCTACACTCATATGAGGTTCTGTAAACCTGCCTGGAGTCACAAAAGAAAGAAAAAAAATTTTTTTTGCCACTGGAGGATTATTTTTTAAACACAGGTGTTTAACCCATAACTAGTCGGTGAGTAAGGGCACATAAGGGGGGGAGCACAACGGCACTTGTTGGAACATACTGGCACTGGCATAATAAGATAACCAGCATTTTAACCACTTCTGGCCCGGAAAGGATTTTCCCCTTAAAGCGGAGTTCCACCCAAAAGTGGAACTTCCGCTTTAGGCAGTTTTAACCCCCTGACATACCAGATTTGGCATGTCATTTTTTTTGGGGGGGGGGGAGCGGGTACCTAGTTTTGACAGGCACCCGCTCCCACTTCCGCTCGGAGCGCCGCGGTGCCCTGAGCGGAAGTTCTCCTCTCCCCCTCCCTCCCTGCAATCTTCTGGGACATGTCAGAGGTCCCAGAAGATTGCCGGCCAATCACGACGCACAGCGCAACTCGCGCATGCACAGTGCGTACCCGGCTGTGAAGCCGACAACTGTCACAGCCGGGTGCCCACACCAGTGATGCCGGAGCCGCGGAGAAGAGCGAGGCTTCGGGCGGCCGCATCGCTGGACCGTTGGACAGGTGAGTGTGTGAGGCTGGAACTCCGCTTTAACCACTTTACGACCGGCGCACGACGATCTATGTCGGCACTCAGCCCCGGCCAGGCAAACTGACATAGGGCTACGTCAGCACTTACTGCCGGCCCTGTGCGTGCTCCCGAGCGCCCCCGCTGCCGCCGATGGCTCGATTGGGTTCAGAACCGATCAGTCATCAGGTCCAGGCCAATCATTTTTGGTCTGGACCTGTTGATCGGTCCTGCCCAATCAAATGTCACTCTAAGCCTGTGAAATGTAAACACAGGCTTAGAGGAGATGTACCCTCCCCCCACAACGGTCTTTTTGGATCCAGCGTGAGAGGAGAGCACATCTAACTGTGAGTATTGCACCAAGCACACCCACACACAGGTAGATAGGCACATTTCACCCCCGATCGCCCCCCGATTAACCCCTACAGTCCCTGACACAACACACACTGTATACAGCATATAGCATTTTCCTATATACCTGTATACGTGTGATTTGTGGTCAGGTGTAGCGCTTGCGACCCCCCCTTTTCCACTTAAATTACCCCCCCTAATAAAGATTTAACCCACTGATCCCCCCTGACCCCCCCTGATCACCGCCGTTAACCCCTACACCCTCTGTCACATCAGCACTAATACAAACGTAATATACGGTATTTTTGTATTTTTGTATTAGTGTCATTGTGATCAGAATTAGCGCAGGCGACTAAGTTTCTGTCCCAAGAAGGTTTAGGGTCCCCGCCACCCGCCCAATAAAGATTTAACCCCCTCACCCCCCCCCTGATCACCCCTACACCCCCTGCCATAACACACACCGTAAACAGTATATAGCATTTTGCTATATACCCGTATAAGTGTGATTTGTGGTCAGGTTTAGCGCTTGCGGCCCCCCTTTTTCCACTTGAATTACCCGCCACCCCTCCCAAATAAAGATTTAACCACTTGATCCCCCCTAATCCCCCCCTGATCACCGCTAGTTAACCCCTACACCCTCTGTCACATCAGCACTAATACAAACGTAATATACAGTGTTTTTGTATATTTGTATTAGTGTGATTGTGATCAGAATTAGCGCAGGCGACTAAGTTTCTGTCCCAAGGAGGTTTAGGGTCCCCGCCAACCGCCCAATGAAGATTTAACCCCCTGACCCCCCCCCCTGATCACCCCTACATCCCCTGCCACAACACACACTGTATACAGTATATAGCATTTTCTATATACCCGTATAAGTGTGACTTGTGACCAGGTTTAGCGCTTGCCACCGTTTCTTTTATCCGTAGGATACCCGCCAGCCCCTTCCAATAAAGATTTAACCCCCTGATCCCCCCCTGATCACATCCAGTTAACCCCCACACCCTCTGTCACATTAGCACTAATACACACATAATATACTGTTTTTACTGTATTTTGTATTGGTGTCATTGTGACTTGAGGTTGCGCTAGAGAGCTAGTTTCTTTCCCAAAGGAGGTTTAGGGTCCCCGCCACCCCCCCCCCCCCAGATCCCCGGCGCATAGTTTAGAAATAACCCCTTGATTACCACACACACACGCACGCACGCACATACACTTCCATTACTAGTATAGTGTTTGAACAGATCAATATCTGATCTAATCAGAACTATACTAGCGCCCCCATAGTTTAGGGTTCCCAAAACGCGGTGTTTGCACGATCAGCACTGATTCCGGCCAGCACCTGCGTTTAACCCTTTCACCCAGGCAAGTGTAGTAATCAATAGATTACTGTCACTTGCAAAAAAACACAACACACAAAACCGCTGTGTTAGCAGAGTCAGGCCTGATCCCTGCTAGCATTAGCAGTTTTTTTGGTAGCGCTTGAAATAGTCTTCGACAACCAGGTGCTTTTATTACCTATGAGTCGCATCACTGTACAGGTAAATTTAGTTACCAAAATGTCTAAACGTTTGTACAGTGATGAAGAGGCTTATAGTTATATGCTGACCGAGTCATCTGATAGCGATGGGGAAGCTACAATGACCGAATTAGTGTCAGTATATGAACCTGATGATGGCAGCGGCTCCCTGACAGATAGCTCCGACGACAGATGGGTCCCTGTTAGACCAAGGCGTACCCGACCCCATTCTGGAGTTGTTGAGATGCAGGAATTGCAGGGTGCTCGTATGGAGCAGAGTGTGGTTACTAGTGCCGCTCATTTTTCTGGCGACCTGGCAAGCGCCAGCGGCCTAGTACACCCTGGACCTAGTACAACCAGCACTGCAGTAACACCTGGTGACGTGGCGAGTCCCCTAAGTGCAGTTGAAGCTGGTGCGGTGGCTAGCACGAGTAGTGGCCCGCAGCCACCGCGTATTCGAAGACAGGCCCGTAGAGCCCATAGTGCCCTCCCTGATGCGCTGGCATTTCCTAATTGGCAACCCACTGATTCTACAGCGCCAGTACTTCCCCCATTCACCGCCCAACCTGGAATCCACGTGGAGACAGCTGGTTTTACGCACCTGAACTTTTTTGAGCTGTTCTTCACGGAAGATCTTTACAGATCTATCGTGGATCAATCAAATTTATAAGCACAACAATTCATCGCCGCCAACCCAAATTCGCACCTTGCCAGACGATTCGACTGGAAACCTATAACGGTTTCCGAATTTAAAATCTTTCTGGGCCTTTCCCTCCACATGGGCATAACTAAACAGAGTGAATTGCGGCTATATTGGTCCACTAGCCCAGTTCACCATATGCGCATGTACTCTGCCTCCATGTCCAGGGCGAGATATGAGCAAATTCTGCGATTTATGCATTTCAGCGACAATGAAATCTGTCGTCCTCGGGGAGACCCTGCATACGATCGGCTCCACAAAATTCGGCCCCTCATAGACCACTTCAATCAGCGGTTTGCAGCCTTGTTTACCCCCGAACAAGTTGTCTGCGTTGACGAGTCCCTGATTAAATTTACTGGCTGCCTTGCTATGAAACAGTACCTCCCCAGCAAACGTGCCAAGTACGGGGTCAAACTGTATAAATTGTGTGACAGGGCCACAGGCTATACAGTTAGTTTCCGGGTCTATGAGGGAAAAGATAGCTGTGTGGAGCCCCCCAACTGCCCAGACTACATAGGGAGCAGCGGTAAGATTGTTTGGGACTTGGTGTCACCCTTATCCGGAAAGGGGTACCATTTGTACGTGGACAACTTTTACACAAGCGTGCCACTATTTAGTCACCTGCTCGAATTACAAATTGGCGCATGTGGCACCGTGCGACCTAATCGCCGGGGCTTCCCCCAACGGCTTGTAGATTCCCGTCTTAGTCGGGGGGCGAGAGCCTGCTTGAAAACGGACAAATTGCTTGCGGTGAAGTGGAAGGATACACGGGATGTTTATGTTCTGTCCTCCCTTCACGCAGACACGACAGTCCAAATCCCTACGGCAACTGGCGTTATGGAGAAACCCCTCTGTGTCAACGAATATAACCTTAATATGGGAGGGGTGGACCTTAACGACCAGCTTTTGGCGCCGTATTTAGTTGCCCGTAAAGCCAGACGCTAGTACAAAAAAGTGTCTGTTTATTTATTCCAATTGGCGATGCTGAACGCCTTTGTCCTATACAGGGCGTCAGGACGAACTGGATCTTTCCGGGAATTCCTGGAAGAGATCATCCTTGCCTACCTGTACCCAGGAGGCATGCCTGTCCAACTTCCCCTTCCAGATGCAGTGAGCCGGCTGCATGAGAGGCATTTTTCACATGTCCTCCCGAGTACCCCTACCCAAAGATGGCCCCAAAGAAGATGTCGTGTCTGTAGCAGGCGCGGATTTAGGCGTGACACCCGTTATTATTGTCCCAAATGTCCTGACCAACCTGGTCTCTGCATCGGGGAATGTTTCGAGCGCTACCATACACTAGTGGAGTATTAGCGTAGGGTACAGCACGACACAGTGTAGGGCACACAAACACAGGGTCTCGAAGGATGTTGGATGTCCATCGACATTTTGAGAGACCCAAGCTGGAAGATCGCAGTCCCAAATCAAGAAATCAAGGAACAATTAGAAAGAAAAATAAAAGGATTCAAAAACTGTTGTGGTGTCAGTAATTTTATATGTCCTTCTACTCTTCCTACTGTACTTTTTTTAATGTCCTTTGTTTGTTTTTTCATTCTTTTGTGACCTGTTTCTCTTGCAGGTACTCGTCGGCTACCACGCATTGATTTTATATATTCTGACACAAACAGCGTTTGCGCTCAGCATATATGGATACCTTTGCTGATAGCAGCTGTGGTGATTTTCTGATTTCAGCACTGCAGTTAAAATCCTATTTTGGTATACGTGGATAGTGTCGTGTATACCCATCATTAAATTCAGTGGGTGGTTGTTTGGGCGGTTAATGATGAAGATCCAAAAACTGTTGTTGTCAGTCATTTTATATGTCCTTCTACTCTTCCTACTGTACTTTTTTTAATTTACTTTTTGTTTTTTCATTCTTTTGTGACCCGTTTCTCTTGCAGGTACTCGTCGGCTACCATGCATTGATTTTATATATTCTGACACAAACAGTGTTTGCGCTCAGCATATATGGATACCTTTGCTCATAGCAGCTGTGGTGATTTTCTGATTTCAGCACTGCAGTTAAAATCCTATTTTGGTATACGTGGATAGTGTCGTGTATACCCATCATTAAATTCAGTGGGTGGTTGTTTGGGCGGTTAATGATGAGTAATACTACGCATTATTCCTGTGCTGATTTCTGATAGGTTCTCTTTTTTTCCGTTCAGCCCACAGGCTGCATGAAAAAAAAATTTTTTATTTTATTGTTAGACATATAAACAAAACAAATATTTACAACTACAGTACATTACTCTGCACCAAAAAAAGTATTATCCATACATACAAACACAGAAAAAAAAAAAAAATAAAAAAAAAAAATTTGGGAGAGGAAGGGAAGGGGAATATCAATAAACCATTTTAGGGGCAGAAAAAGAAAAAAAATAAATAAATAAATAAATAAATATATAAAAGATATAATATATATAAAAAAAAAAAAATGGAATATCATCAATTAGTTAATAAGTTCCTGCTTCTATCCTTATGAAACAGGTGACATTGGCGTGCCTACAGCATCAATCCAGGCTGACCACACTTTATCAAATTTTTTTGGGCAGTTCCTACTACCGTATGTAAAACGGTAGAATGGAAGTGTCTTAGTAACGGCAGCTATCCAGGTTGATCGGGTGGGAGGTTCAGGTAACTTCCATCGCAAAAGGATTTCTCTCCTGGCATAAAACAGGGTATACATAATACACATTTTAGCATATTTATCCCCAACCACTTCTGTAAGGTTACTCAGTAGAGTTACCTTTGGGTCTAAAGGAATCATAGTGTCAAAAATTTCCCCAATAGTATCCGTCACCGCTTTCCAAAATGTTGCAAGCTCAGAGCACGACCAAACAACATGTAGAAAAGTACCAATTTCATGCCCACATCTGGTGCACGAGGGATCCTTCCTGGGATATATCCTAGCAAGACGTTGCGGCGTGTAGTATGCTCTGTGTAAGAATTTGAGTTGTATAAATCTGTCCCTAGCCGCTATCATTGAGGGGATATAATTATTAACCGACTCCTCCCAATCTTCAACAGTCAGGTCTGGGATGTCATCCTTCCACTTATTATAGGTTTTCTCAAGAGACTGACTATGATCTGTTGAGAGTATATAATATATAGCAGAGAGAGTTTTCCCTATTACCTTAAAAGTTAGCATTTTCTCCAAAGGGTCTGATTCCAAGACAACAGGGTCTTGGAACTGGGCCCGCATAGCATGACTAAGCTGGCGGTAACGGAACCCCATAGTGGGAGGCAATGAGTGGGTAGACTGGAGAACATCAAAGCCTTGAAGTCTTCCATCTTTAATAACATGTTTCATGGTCACAATCCCTCTGGCAGCCCATACCTGGGGATCAGGGAGTTGGTACAAATGTATTAGATTAGGATTACCCCACAGCGGAGTGTGGGGGGATATATGTAGAGGTGTGTTATATATCACCCGCGCCCGAGACCATATCCGCAGCACCGTCTTCATCACCCCGGAAAACCAGATTACTAAGGGCCGCATAGGAACCCAGCAATGCTGCTTCTAATGTAACTGCGGAGTTAGTTTTGGGCTGGGAGAACCACCACCGGACCGTGACCAGTACAGCCGCCCAAAAATACAACTTAAAGTTAGGAAACGCTAAACCTCCTCTTGCAAGAGGAAGATATAACGTGCGCCTTGCAACTCGTGGGGTACGCCCAGCCCATACAAAAGTTGTTACCATACTATCTAATCTCGAAAAAAAGGTTCTGGTCATATCAGTGGGGGAGTTACGAAAAAAATACAGAAATTTCGGAAGATAACTCATTTTTAATAAATTAATTCTGCCAACCGGGGACAAAGGAAGCATGCGCCATGACGCACACCTTTTATTTAATTGTGAAACGAAAGGGTCGATGTTATTTTGCTGGTACACATCCAGTGTTGGACCCACTTTGATACCTAAATATACCATATCCTGTACCCATTTCAACGGTGTCTGAGTATCAATTAAAGGTACCGATGGGCGTAGTGGAAAAAGGACAGACTTAGACCAATTAATACGTATACCTGAAAAACGACCAAAGATTTCGAATAATTGTAGGGCCCTATGTAATGAGGTGGAAGCGTCAGCCAAATAAATCAAGGTGTCGTCTGCATATAAGGACAGCTTCTCTTCAATAACCCCCACTTTAATGCCTCGGACTTGTGGGTCCGCCCGCAACATAATCGCGAGCGGCTCCAAAGCCAAGGCAAACAAGGCCGGGGATAACGGACATCCCTGTCGGGTGCCCCTCAGTAGAGGGAATTTATCCGACAGGGATGAATTAGTGCGGACTCTAGCCGTAGGATTCCTATAAAGAAGTTTAATCCATGAGACAAAGTTGGGGCCAAACCCGAAGCTAGCTAGGATCTTCCAAAGAAATGGCCACTCAACAGAATCAAATGCTTTCTCGGCGTCGAGGGAGGCGACCACACCTGCTCCCCCCCTGACGCCAAGGCCATATGTGTAAACAGTCTCCGGATATTAATATCCGTACCCCGTTCAGGTATAAATCTGGTTTGGTCCGGATGAATCAAGTCTATAATAACACTATTAAGTCGAGTGGCCAAAATCTTAGAAAGGATCTTCCCATCTACATTTAATAAAGAGATAGGTCTATATGATGAACATAATGATGGATCCTTCCCTAATTTAGGGATCACGACGATAACCGCTTCGCTCATTGTTTTAGGGAGATCCCCATCATTTAGAGATCCTGCAAGAGTGGCTAATAGATGCGGACCCAAGAGGTCCATATGGGCCTTATAGAATTCAACAGGAATTCCATCCGGTCCTGGTGTTTTATCAGATTGTAAGGAAGCCACCACTTCCTGGATCTCCAAGAGAGTAATAGGGGCGTCTAATTTGGCCCTATCTCTATCAGTTAAGACCGGAAAGTCCACTGCCTGCAAATAGTGATCCAATTCATCTCCTGAATAATTGACCCTAGTATTATATAGTGCCCGATAATAATCAGTGAAATTGTGATTGATAGTTTCTGGATTAAAATGAAGAGTACCTGATTGATCCTGAATATGTGCTATACTATACCCACTTGTCTGTTCCCTAGAAATTTGCGCCAGCATTTTACCGTTATACTCTCCTTGTACAAAAATACGTTGGGATAAAGAAAGCAGTTTTTTCTGTGTGAGAGCTGTGCATATTCCCATTACCTCCCTGGTCAAAGATTGAAATCGTGTATAATGAGTGGGATCTCTAGTTTGAATATACAAGTTTTCCATATCTCTCGCCTCTTTTTCTTTTTGCAATAGACTTGTTCGCCTATATCTTTGGATCTTGCCAATAGCTGACTGATAATACCCCCGAGTGCAGACCTTAAAGGCTTCCCAGACCATAGCCACTGATGACGTGCCCGGGTTTATCTCCCAAAAGGCCGCTATTTGGGGTGCGACTAAAGGGATTATATCAGGGTCAGAAATCCAATATCTGGATAGTCGCCATAGTCTGTCAGAGGGTTTGCCAGATAGTTCCATATTTAAAAGAAGTGGAGCATGGTCAGAGATCCCACGAGGAAGAACCCGAATCTCCCGCACCCGAGATAAGAGTGAGCCACCTGCAAACATTAAATCGATTCGAGAAAATGATTTATAAGTGGCGGAATGGCAGGTATATTCCCTAGAGTGGGGATGGTGCCAACGCCATAGATCCGTCAACCCATAAGTCTCAGCCCATTCAGCAAGATCCGATCTGGTAGAAGAATCTCCATTCATTCTGTCCATGTTCGGGTCTGGAACCATATTAAAATCACCCACAATAAGTATATTATCATTCTCATATTTTGCAATTTCTTTAAAAATTTTATGTAGCAGCCTAACTGAAGCCGGCGGGGGTATATATAACCCTACCAGCAGTAAAGTAAAAGATGATATCTGCAAATTAAGCAAAACAAAACGTCCATCCGGGTCCAGGGAAAGATCCAATAGTCTAAACGGTAGAGACTTATGGATAAGAACGCTGACTCCACGAGCATAGGTAGAAAACGTAGAGTGGTAGTGATGCCCAACCCATGGTTTCTTGAGAGCCAGCGTTCGAGTACCCAACAAGTGAGTCTCCTGCAGGACACATATATGAGGATTAAACGATTTTAAATATTGGAACACTAAGGAGCGTTTCTGCGGGGAATTCAAACCCCTAGTGTTCCAAGAAATCATCCTTAAAGAGTCCATATCCACTCATAAAAAAAATTGAGCAGTAAATATTACAGTATTCCCTAGGAGCCCGGTGGAGGCTGGTCCATTCGGTATTCATTTATGTTATGACTAGCCATTTTTGTATATATAAATTTGTGTGCAAAAAAAAAAAAAATCTTGGAATTTTAGGGCCTCCGAAACTGTGACAGGTAGTGCAGAGGTGACATGCACAATTTACGCCATTAGAAAACCTGAGAGTGTTGATTGGTTTTTGCGGTCCTGTACACAGCTAGGCTCCCAAAAAGTCTCACACATGGGGCATCCCCATACTCAGGAGAAGTGGCAGAATGTATTTTGGGGTGTCATTCCACATATACCCATGTCATGTGTGAGAATTTTAACTTTTAGTGACAACGTTGTGTAAAAAAAAAAAAAAAAAAAAAAAAAATAAATAGTAATTTTCCCAAAACTTGTGGTAAAATATAAAATATTCCATGGACTCACCATGCCTCTCAGCAAACAGCTTGGGGTGTCTACTTTCCAAAATGGGGTCATTGGGGGGGGTTTTGTGGTATCTTGACATTTCAGGGCCTCCTAAACCGTTAGAGGTAGTGAGAAAATGCAATGAAAAATGTACACCCTTTGAAATTCTGATGGTGGTGATTTGTTTTTGGGGTCCCGTACACAGCTAGGCTCCCAAAAAGTCTCACATATGTGGTATCCCTGTACTCAGGAGAAGCAGCAGAATATATTTTGGGGTGTAATTACACATATACCCATGGCATGTGTGAGCAATATATCATTTCAATGACAACTTTGTGTAAAAAAAAAAAAATGAAATATTCAATGAGCTCAACATGCCTCTCAGAACATTCCTTAGGATGTCTACTTTCCAAAAAGTGGTAGTTTGGGGGGGTTTTGTACTGCCCTGCCATTTTAGCACTTCATTTAATGAGATAGGCAGTCAAAAATTAAAGCTGCATAAATTTCAGTATTTACACCATAGTTTGTAGACGCTATAACTTTTGCGCAAACCAATAAAAATACGCTCATTGAATTTTTTTTTGTCAAAAACATGTAGCTAAATATATTTTGGCCAAAAAAAAAATACATAAATATAGTATATTGGATATTTTTTAAAAGACAGAGTTGAAAATGTCATTTTTTTGCAAAATTTTCGCTCTTTTTTTATTAATATCGCAAAAAATAAAAAGTGCAGAGGTGATCAAATACCACCAAAAGAAAGCTCTGTTTGTGGGAAAAAAAGGACGTAAATTTCGTTTGGGTACCACATTGCATGACCGCACAATTGTCAGTTAAAGTCACGCAGTGCCGAGTCGTAAAATACCCCCTGGTCGGAATGGGGGTAAAATCTTCCGGGGCTTAAGTGGTTAATGACCAGGCCATTCTTCTTTGTATGGCCAATTTTTTGGCCAATTTGCATTTTGCTAAATATTTTTGGTAACCAAAATCCAGCCACATAATATAAAATATACTTGAATGGTATATGAGATGGTCAGAAACTGTAGACATGGTGCACATGAACAAACACATGTAAACGTAACTTAGAAAAAAGTCATCGCGCCGGAGCCGTCTCTTCTGGCCAATCACCGCGCCGGAGCCACCGAACCCGGAAGAGACAGCGAGGGATCATGGCAGCTCCCGCAGCGATGTCCGGGGGTCCGTGTCGGGGCTTCGTTCTAAGGTAAGTTACACATAAACACATAATGGGCTAGTATGCGATGCATACTAGCTCATTATGCCTTTGTCTTGCAGGTTTTTTTTTTTTTTTTAAGGGTTTACAACCGCTTTAATATATCCATAGGCAAAAAGAATAAATCAATCTGTTTATATCAATTGTACATCATTTCACCAATCTATGTATTGTACCAAAAATGGCATTGAGGTGTCCTCATTTAAAAAAAAAAAAATGCAATTTACTTTAAAGTTAAAAATTACTTTAAATATAGATACAATGTGCAGACCCTCATAGAGCTGTTATACAAATATAAAGATTTGAATTTTCAGCCATGTGTAATTTTCAGATTTAATCCCCAGCTCAAAATAACTGACATTGTTTAAAAAAAAAAAAAACAATGTTATGCTTATTTTGAATTGAGTCTGTTAGACTTGTTTACACACTTAAGGTACCTGCATGGTCATGTGACTTTAAGCCCCGCCCACTGCACATCCCCGTCCACTGCATGGTCATGTGACTAAGCCCCGCCCACTGGCACTGTGAGTCTATATAAGGAGCTGCGCAGCAGTTGGTGGTCATTCACTCTGTGTCTTGTGATCAGAGAGGAAGCGATCGCTGTGTGTCGTGTTTTCTATTATCTGATATTGCTCAGAATTGGAGAATGACATTTTATCGCAGAATAGAGAAGGAAGAAAAGGTTTCTCTGAACATCACCAAAGAGAAACCTGCAGATAGAATTGATTCCTTGTTAGAGGATCACCAGCCCGCTGAAATGCCAAACGCTACAACCCCCCCAAAAAAGGGGAAGTGGCGGGCATTTAAGCGCGGAGCAAGGAGAGTTTTTAAATGCGTTTTCCCGTGTTTTGGGAAAAAAGAGAAGGAGGAAATTACAACAGGTGAGGATGGTAAGTGAAATCTAATAACTCCGACATCCACTGACTGAGCCCCACCATTACCATTACAATATCTGTACACAAAATAAACCAGAAATGTACATCATTTATATATAATGTCACCAAACATGTCATTTATGTGTCCCAA
Organism: Pelophylax lessonae; assembly: GCF_965119305.1. Lineage (NCBI taxonomy): Eukaryota > Metazoa > Chordata > Amphibia > Anura > Ranidae > Pelophylax > Pelophylax lessonae. Next base: position 55,875,961 of record NC_138770.1, on the reverse strand, counting down.
TGGAGAACACACACATTATAGAAACATATTACTATTTTAGGCAACATTCACAAAGCTATGGGAGTCTCATTTTCAAATCTCACTGGACTCAACTGAAAATAACTGACATTTTTCTATAATTACCATCCCCCATCCTGCTGTGTTATCTTTATAATCGGAGACTCTGCAATGTACTGGGGTCACTCCTGTACACAGAACCCCCTCCCCCCACATATGTCAGTAAGCATGAGGCATACATTTAACCCCTTGATCACCAACGGTATTAACCCCTTCCCTGCCAGTGTCATTATTACAGTAACAGTGCATATTTTTAGCATTGATTACTGTAGTAATGTCACTGGTACCCCCAAAAGTGTCAAAAATGTGAGTTAGGGTCCGATCTGTCACAGTTCCGCAAAAAAAACAAAATCGCAGATCCCCGCCATTACTAGTAAAAAAAAAAAAAAAAAACAATAAAAATGACAAATCTTTCCTGTAGTTAGTAAACGCGATAACATTTGCACAAACCAATCAAAATACGCTTATTGCGATATTTTTTACAAGAAATATGTAGCAGAAAACAAATTGCCCTAAAATGTTAAAAAATTTTGATTTTGAAATTCTTTTTTGGGGAATGTTATATATCAGAAGGTGAAAAATATTGTTTTTCTTTCAAAATTGTCGCTCTTTTTTTCAAAAATTAAAAATCGCACAGGTGATCAAATACCACCAAAAGAAAGCTCGATTTGTGGGAAAAAAGGACGTAAATTTAATTTGGGTACAGTGTCACACGACCGCGCAATTGTCCGTTAAAGTAACGCAGTGCCGAATCGCAAAATATAGCCTGGTCAGGAATGGGGTAAAATCTTCCGGTCTTAATGTGGATAAAAATACGCTCATTGAGAATTTTTTTGTCAAAGACATGTAGCTAAATATATTTTGGCCTAAATATATGACATAAATGGAGTATATTGGATATTTTTTAAAAGACAAAGTTGAAAATTTAATTTTTTCTAATTTATTCGCTTTTTTTTTATTAATATCGCAAAAAATAAAAAGTGCAGAGGTGATCAAATACCACCAAAAGAAACCTCTGTTTGTGGGGAAAAAAAGGACGTAAATTTTGTTTGGGTACAGTATTGCATGACCGCGCAATTGTCAGTTAAAGTCACGCAGTGCCAAGTTGAAAAAAGGGGTCTGGTCTTTGAGCAGCTAAATCCTCCAGTCTAAAAGTGGTTAATGAGTGACCTGGTATATACAGTCAGGTCCATAAATAATGGGACATCAACACAATTCTAATCTTTTTGGCTCTATACACCACCACAATGGATTTGAAATGAAACAAACAAGACATACTTTAACTGCAGACGTTCAGCTTTAATTTGAGGGTATTTACATCCAAATCAGGTGATATAAATGTGCCTCCCACTTTTTAAGGGACCAAAAGTAATGGGACAATTGGCTGCTCAGCTGTTCCATGGCCAGGTGTGTGTTATTCCCTCATTATCCCATTTACAAGGAGCAGATAAAAGGTCCAGAGTTAATTTCAAGTGTGCTATTTGCATTTGGAATCTGTTGCTGTCAACTCTCAATATGAGATCCAAAGAGCTGTCACTATCAGTGAAGCAAGCCATCATTAGGCTGAAAAAACAAAACAAACCCATCAGAGAGATAGCAAAAACATAAGGTGTGGCCATATCAACTATTTGGAACATCCTTAAAAAGAAAGAACTCACCGGTGAGCTCAGCAACACCAAAAGACCCGGAAGACCACGGAAAACAACTGTGGTGGATGACCGAAGAATTCTTTCCCTGGTGAAGAAAACATCCTTCACAACAGTTGGCCAGATCAAGAACACTCTCCAGGAGGTAGGTGTATGTGTGTCAAAGTCAACAATCAAGAGAAGACGTCACCAGAGTGAATACAGAGGGTTCACCACAAGATGTAAACCATCGGTGAGCCTCAAAAACATGAAGGCCAGATTAGAGTTTGCCAAACAACATCTAAAAAAGCCTTCACAGTTCTGGAACAACATCCTATGGACAGATGAGACCAAGATCAACTTGTACCAGAGTGATGGGAAGAGAAGAGTATGGAGAAGGAAAGGAACTGCTCATAATCCAAAGCATACCACCTCATCAGTGAAGCATGGTGGTGGTAGTGTCATGGCGTGGGCATGTATGGCTGCCAATGGAACTAGTTGTCTTGTATTTATTGATGATGTGACTGCTGACAAAAGCAGCAGGATGAATTCTGAAGTGTTTTGGGCAATATTATCTGCTCATATTCAGCTAAATGCTTCAGAACTCATTGGACGGCGCTTTACAGTGCAGATGGACAATGACCCCGAAGCATACCGCAAAAGCAACCAAAGAGTTTTTTAAGGGAAAGAAGTGGAATTTTATGCAATGGCCAAGTCAATCACCTGACCTGAATCTGATTTGAGCATGCATTTCACTTGCTGAAGACAAAACTGAAGGGAAAATGCCCCAAGAACAAGCAGGAACTGAAGGCAGTTGCAGTAGCGGCCTGGCAGAGCATCACCAGGGATGAAACCCAGCGTCTGGTGATGTCTATGCGTTCCAGACTTCAGGCTGTAATTGGCTGCAAAGGATTTGCAACCAAGTATTAAAAAGTGAAAGTTTGATTTATGATTGTTAATCTGTCCCATTACTTTTGGTCCCTTAAAAAGTGTGAGGCACATATACAAACTGTTGTAATTCCTACACCGTTTGCCTGATTTGGATGTAAATACCCTCAAATTAAAGCTGGAATCTCCAGTTAAATCACATCTTGTTTGTTTCGTTTCAAATCCATTGTGGTGGTGTAGAGAGCCAAAAAGATTAGAATTGTGTTGACGTCCCAATATTTATGGACCTGACTGTATACATAGCAGTGATTCCTGTATGTGTATTAGTCCAGGCCTCCTCATCCAATCACCATTATAATTACCATTAAAAATATCCATAGGCAAAAAGAATAAATAAATCTGTTTATATCAATTGTACATCATTTCACCAATCTATGTATTGTACAAAAAATGGCATTGAGGTGTCATCATTTAAAAAAAAAAAAATTTACTTTAAGGTTAAAGTAATGTAAAATTACTTTAAATATAGATACAATGTGCAGACCCTCATAGAGCTGTTATACAAATATAAAGATTTGAATTTTCAGCCATGTGTCATTTTCAGATTTAATCCCCAGCTCAAAATAACTGACATTGTTTAAAAAAAAAAAAAAACAATGTTATGCTTATTTTGAATTGAGTCTGTTAACCGACTTGTTTACACACTCAAGGTACCTGCATGGTAATGTGAATTTAAGCCCCGCCCACTGCACAGGTCCGCCCACTGCATGGTCATGTGACTAAGCCCCTCCCACTGGCACTATGGGTCTATATAAGGAGCTGTGCGTCAGTTGGTGGTCATTCACTCTGTGTCTTGTGATCAGAGAGGAAGCGATCGCTGTGTGTCGTGTTTTCTATTATCTGATATCGCTCAGAATTGGAGAATGACATTTTATCGCAGAATAGAGAAGGAAGAAAAGGTTTCTCTGAACATCACCAAAGAGAAACCTGCAGATATAATTGATTCCTTGTTAGAGGATCACCAGCCCGCTGAAATGCCAAACGCTACGACCCCCCCAAAAAAGGGGAAGTGGCGGGCATTTAAGCGCGGAGCAAGGAGAGTTTTTAAATGTGTTTTCCCGTGTTTTGGGAAAAAAGAGAAGGAGGAAATTACAACAGGCGAGGATGGTAAGTGAAATGTAATAATAACTCCGACATCCACTGACTGAGCCCCACCATTACCATTACAATATCTGTACACAAAATAACCCAGAAATTGACATCATTTATATATAATGTCACCAAACATGTCATTTATGTGTCCCAATGGAGAACACACACATTATAGAAACATATTACTATTTAGGCAACATTCACAAAGCTATGGGAGTCTCATTTTCAAATCTCACTGGACTCAACTGAAAATAACTGACATTTTTCTAAAATTACCATCCCCCATCCTGCAGTGTTATCTTTAATCGGAGACTCTGCAATGTACTGGGGTCACTCCTGTACACAGAACCCCCTCCCCCCACACATGTCAGTAAGCATGAGGCATACATTTAACCCCTTGATCACCAACGGTATTAACCCCTTCCCTGCCAGTGTCATTATTACAGTAACAGTGCATATTTTTAGCACTGATTACTGTAGTAATGTCACTGGTACCCCCAAAAGTGTCAAAAATGTGAGTTAGGGGTCCGATCTGTCACAGTTACGCAAAACAAAATCGCAGATCGCCGCCATTACTAGTAAAAAAAAAAAAAAAAAAACAATAAAAATGACAAATCTTTCCTGTAGTTAGTAAACGCGATAACATTTGCACAAACCAATCAAAATACGCTTATTGCGATATTTTTTACAAGAATTATGTAGCAGAAAACAAATTGCCCTAAAATGTTCAAACATTTTTATTTTGAAATTCTTTTTTGGGGAATGTTATATATCAGAAGGTGAAAAATATTGTTTTTTTTTTTCAAAATTGTCGCTCTTTTTTTCAAAAATTAAAAATCGCACAGGTGATCAAATACCACCAAAAGAAAGCTCGATTTGTGGGAAAAAAAGGACGTAAATATAGTTTGGGTACAGCATCGCATGACCGCACAATTGTCAGGTAAATTCGCGCAGTGCCAAGTTGAAAAAAGTGGGCTGGTCATTGAGCAGCAAAATCTTCCGGGGCTAAAGTGGTTAAAGGACTTATCATTCATGCACATTTTTTATTCTGATTGCACTTTTTTATAAATATTATGTATTGCATTGAGGTGTCATCATTTAAAAAAAAAAAATACAATTTACTTTAAAGTTAAAGTAATTTAAAATTACTTTAAATATAGATACAATGTGCAGACACTCATAGAGCTGTTATACAAATATAAAGATTTGAATTTTCAGCCATGTGTCATTTTCAGATTTAATCCCCAGCTCAAAATAACTGACATTGTTTAGAAAAAAAAAAAAAAAAAAAACAATGTTATGCTTATTTTGAATTGTGTCTGTTAGACTTGCTTACACACTCAAGACAACGGCATGGTCAGGTGACTTTAAGCCCCGCCCACTGCACAGCCCTGCCCACTGCATGGTCATGTGACTAAGCCCCGCCCACTGGCACTGTGAGTCTATATAATGAGCTGTGCGTCAGTTGGTGGTCATTCACTCTGTGTCTTGTGATCAGAGAGGAAGCGATCGCTGTGTGTCGTGTTTTCTATTATCTGATATTGCTCAGAATTGGAGAATGACATTTTATCGCAGAATAGAGAAGGAAGAAAAGGTTTCTCTGAACATCACCAAAGAGAAACCTGCAGATATAATTGATTCCTTGTTAGAGGATCACCAGCCCGCTGAAATGCCAAACGCTACGACCCCCCCAAAAAAGGGGAAGTGGCGGGCGTTTAAGCGCAGAGCAAGGAGAGTTTTTAAATGTGTTTTCCCGTGTTTTGGGAAAAAAGAGAAGGAGGAAATTACAACAGGTGAGGATGGTGAGTGAAATGTAATAATAACTCCGACATCCACTGACTGAGCCCCAACATTACCATTCCATTATCTGTACACAAAATAAACCAGAAATTGACATCATTTATATATAATGTCACCAAACATGTCATTTATGTGTCCCAATGGAGAACACACACATTATAGAAACATATTACTATTTTAGGCAACATTCACAAAGCTATGGGAGTCTCAATTTCAAATCTCACTGGACTCAACTGAAAATAACTGACATTTTTCTAAAATTACCATCCCCCATTCTGCTGTGTTATCTTTCAAATATGAGACTCTGCAATGTACTGGGGTCACTCCTGTATACATAACATGGACATTGCTATACATACATATAATAGGATCATTCCTATATACCAGGATCCCTGCTATATACACATACCGGGATCCCTCTTATATATACATATTGGAATCACTGTTATATACACATACCAAGATGGAAGGGGAGCATTTTAGTTTGAGCTGATGGAGGAATAAGTCTGGAGTTAAAGCCTAAACGTTAGGTTCACTAATAGGGCTAGTGTAAGAGTTCGGCATTTAGGTCCTGCATTTGATTGGCTTATTGGTCAAATCAAATGTTAAAATACTATATCCTTAGTTTAAAATCCAAACCCTGAGAACTGGTTCCTAAATCCAAAAAATAGCATGTTATCCATGCATATGGAGAATTCCAAACCAGAAACATGTTTATACAGTAACACACATTAACTAGACAATTTACATTATGCAGATCTCATTTGTTAACAGTGGTTTAAAATGTTAATTTTCTGCTTCTTCCTAGGAGAAAATGATGCCTGCTTCACCAGCATCAAGAAGCCATTGGATCCAGCTATCAGTGGCAAGAAGCCAACTTCGCAGGCATTGGATCCAGCTATCAGTGGCAAGAAGCCAACTTCGCAGACATTGGATCCAGCTATCAGTGGCAAGAAGCCAACTTCGCAGACATTGGATCCAGCTATCAGCGGCAAGAAGCCATGTTCGCAGACATTGGATCCAGCTATCAGTGGCAAGAAGCCAACTTCGCAGGCATTGGATCCAGCTATCAGTGGCAAGAAGCCAACTTCGCAGACATTGGATCCAGCCATCAGTGGCAAGAAGCCAACTTCGCAGACATTGGATCCAGCTATTAGCGGCAAGAAGCCATGTTCGCAGACATTGGATCCAGCTATCAGTGGCAAGAAGCCAACTTCACAGACATTGGATCCAGCTATAAGTGGCAAGAAGCCAACTTCGCAGACATTGGATCCAGTTATCAGTGGCAAGAAGCCAACTTCGCAGACATTGGATCCAGCTATCAGTGGCAAGAAGCCAACTTCGCAGACATTGGATCCAGCTATCAGTGGCAAGAAGCCAACTTCGCAGACATTGGACCCAGCTATCAGTGGCAAGAAGCCAACCCCAGAGGCCCTACCAGCCCCATCCTCCAGCACAGGGTCAGGCCCCTTATCCTTGGCCAGCTTTACATTCCATTGTCAACTGGGACAGGGAGGTTTTGGAAAGGTAAGTAATTAGTCTGATTTTCCTATAGTTTGGTCACGCAGTAGTCCACCATGTGGATTTGCTTGCTGCCAAAATGTACCCATTTCTGTATGTAACTTTTCTATATGTCCATTAATTGACCAAGAGCAATCACCATCCTGCACTATTATTGCACCATACTAATTATGTTCCTCTTTCCTCTACAGGTTGTATTAGCGTCTCATGTTGCCTATGACCATCCGCTTGCTGTCAAGTTTGTGAAAAAGAGTTATCTGCCTGGAGAAATGGAACGTGCGGTCCTGGTAGAACGTCAGGTGCTAGAAGAGACCAGACACAATGTATTTTTCACCCATCTGTTTGGTGCTTTTCAGACAAATGTAAGTTATCTTCCCCATTCTCAGTAAATGTGGAGAATGTTATATGGGGCTTGACCACACTGCATGGTCTGCCTCTATAAATTACCCACCTGGATGTCTATCGTGTAATCCTTATCTTTATTTCTTATTTTCACACAGAACTATTTTGTCTTTGTAATGGAGTATCTGAGCGGAGGAGACCTACACTATCTCATAGAATCTTCAGCCCCAATTTCTACAGATGCCATCCAAATCCTTGCAGCAGAAATGATATGTGGACTGCAATACCTCCACAGCAAGGGCATCATACACAGGTAAGGACTGGAATAATACGATTAACCATGGAGCAAAATGAAGGGTGACATCACCGAAAATTGCTATTTCTAGTTATGGGTAAAGTGATAAAATCAATTCCTGGCTTCTGATTTATAGATAACATAATGAAACCATTTTCTATACCTGTCCCTTATAAAATCTACAGAAGTCTTAGTGCTCCTATCCTGTTTTTAATGCAAGATAAATGGGAAACCAACTGGGCAAGTCAGACTTCCCCATAACCATTGTGGGATAGAAGAAGCTGTGATCCACCCAAAATTCTTTTTTTTTTTTTTTTTTAGTCCTTTACCCTCAGACAGTGGTCTTCCAAAGTGCAGCCCTTTGTTTGCATTGCTGGCCTTTGAGGCACTGTTTCTTCCACTGATATGAAACACTGTTCCTCCCAATGACACCAACAATGATGCACCATTCCTCATTGAACCATGGGCACTATGTCATTTTTTTACTCCCACCAACCACCAAACCTGAGACATTGCCTATTCCCACCTGGCCCCCCTAAAGTACAGTAAACTAGCCCTTTCTTTGGAAAGTTTGTAGACCCCCTGCCCTAGGATCAAAGTCTTCTAATTTGTGTGTTATGTACTAACTCTTTCTTCTCCTTACAGGGACATTAAGCCAGAAAACATATTCCTGAGCAACACAGGCCATGCAAAGATTGGCGATTTTGGATTGGCAGTGACGGGTGTTTTCGAACCAATGATGATTACAGAAATCGGTGGAGGCACGCGAGCATATTATGCTCCAGAGGTAAGAAACAGTCTACTGACTTCATTTTAGTGTTTATCTAGATACACATCTAGATACAGCTCTTCATTATTGGAGAAGAGTTAACATCTTCTATGCTGGCATAGAACCATCTCTGTCCTATGCCTGGCATGACAGTATACTCATCATTCTTCTCTTTTCTTTCTACAGCGTTGGTTGAACCTGCAGTATGATGCCATGATCGACTATTTCGCTCTGGGGTTCATATTATACGAAATGGCGACTGGTACACACCCATTCTACAAATATTTAAAGGATACAACAATGATGATTATGGGGGTTTCTCTGTTTGATCCTGAGTATCCCCTAGAGATGGATTTTGACCTTGTGGCCCTCATTATAAGGGTAAGTATAAACAGATCTTTATACTGGGAATATAGCACACAGAAGGAAAAAGAAGTAGGATTTTTTTTGCAGTGCCAGCTAACGTTAGCATATCTGACACCCCATGCCTGATGGAAGAACTGTTCTGCCTGCCGAGTGCGACAGTTTGGATAAGATTTACATAAGGGGCAATGGTTGGGTATCGTAAAAATATGGCTCAGCAGCATATTTTTATAGCCTCCCCTCCCCCAACCACAAGTGTAAAACGAGGCTTAACCACTTGCCTACAGTGCACTTTCACCCCCTTCCTGCCCAGGCCAATTTTCAGCTTTCAGCGCTCTCACACTTTGAATGACAATTGCGCGGTCATGCTACACTGTACCCATATGAAATTTTTATCATTTTTTTCACACAAATAGAGCTTTCTTTTGGTGGTATTTAATCACCTCTGGGTTTTTTATTTCTTACAAAAAAAAAAGAAAAAAGGCAGAAAATTTAAAAAAAAAAAAGTTTTTCTTATTTTCTGTGAGTAAATTTTGAAAATAAATACATTTTTCTCCTTCACTGATGTGCGCTGATGAGGTGGCACTGATGGGCACTGATAGGCTGCACTTATGGGCACTGATGAGGAGGTACTAATATATCGCACTGATAAGCACTGATAGGCGGCACGGATGAGCACTGATAGGCGGCACTGATGAGCACTGATAGGTGGCACTGATGGGCACTGAGAGGTGGCACCGATGGGCACTGAGAGGTGGCACTGATGTGCACTGAGAGGCGGCACTGATGGACACTAACGGGTGGCACTGATGGACACTGACGGATGGCACTGATGAGCACTGATGGGCAGTACCATCAGTGCCCACACTCAGTGCCCATAGTGCTGCCAGTCAGTGCCCATCAGTGCCTAGATGAGCAGGCACTGATGGGCACTGACTGGCAACACTATGGGCACTGATTGTGGGCACTGTGGGCAGTTATGTCACTTTATTTCACTCTTGTGTAATCAGGGCACTGGTGATCAGTGCAGTGATTACATTTCCCTGTGTCCCCTATGAGGAGGAGCCGCTGATCGGCTCTCCTCGCCTCACACACTGACAGTGTGAGCCGAGGAGAGCCGAATAACGGCACTTCCTCATTTACATGCGACTGGCTGTGATTGGATACAGCCGATCACATGGGTAAAGAGTCATGTTATTGACTCTTTACTGAGATCGGGATTGCGCCGTGTCCTAGCAACACAGTGCGGTCACGATCGCCCGCTCCGCTTACCCCCAGGGGTGCGGGAGAGAGGCTGTTCTGGTGCGCCGTCATATGACGGCGTCCCAGGATAATAGCTACACCGCTCCGCCCTCATTTGACGGCGGGCGGGTAGTAAGTGGTTAATAAAAAGTTTTACATACTGTACAACACTATTATATCATAACAGTAGACTGACAGGGGGGTTTAATTAGACTACTATTAGAGACACATTTTTAAAAGGAATTGTATTGTCCACGTGTTGCTTGTTCATGTTTAACATTCTGTTTCTCTCTTTATAGCTTCTTCAAAAAACGCCAGAGCGCAGGCGAATGTCCTTAAGAGATATCAGAGAGCATCCATTTTTCAACAAGATAGACTGGGTTGAGCTGGAATTGGGACGGTCACCTCCATTATTTCACTCGCTACCTGTAAGTATATTATTAAGAAAGGAGTTTGGGCATATTTGGGAGGAGTAGTGGATTTGGGGCTCATTCACACCAGAACGGGGGGGGGGGGTTCCCGCAACGCATTCAAAAAACGCTCTGCACATGAGAACTGCAGGAGGTGTCAATACAATTATAATGACACCCCAAATGTAGGTCACCGGATTGCATGATACAGAGGAAGTATGTGAGCCGGTTGCATTGCGTTTTTTTAAAATAGAGCATGCACTACTATTGGTGCGGCCCAGTGCGATTTCAGCCCAATCAAGTGAATGGGATTGTATAAGATATAAAAGTACAGCGCTATATAAAAGTATCAATATTAGGTGCTTAATAAACAATAAAGTAACCAGGTGCTTTTTGTGATATACATAAAATGAATATATATACATCTCACACTGTCCAAAGGTGTATAAAAAAAAGGGGTACTCAGTAAGGTGCATGAAAGGTATAAAATATTCAAGTCCAAAGGTATAAAATATTCAAGTCCAATCCAGGAAGGTCCCAAGTGTATGTCTATATTGGACATTATATTCCCATAGGACTCCAAATTCGGATTTCCCCTGTTTCCTTTTCTTATCATTTGGACCATTATGAACTAATAAATCTCTGTCTATTTTACATACTTCATCCCGTTCCCTATTGATCTCATCTAGGTCATAACCTTTCTCGTAAAATCTCTGGCTAAGCATATCCGATTGCTGTCTATATTCATCGGCTGTGATGCAGTTCCGCCTGATTCGGATGAACTGCCCTTTGGGTATATTTTTAATCCAGGAGCGATGGTGGCAGCTGTCTACGTTGCTAAATTTACATGTTTCACCTACTTTTGAACCCTGCCCATGCACTGTGTCACTTTATATTTATTGAGATGGTAATTGCGCTGATTTTTTCACGTTTGCACAAGTGAATAGGATTAACACGCACTAGCACAGGAATGTGAGCGGGTAAATGAAGTGCGCTTAATGTTTATGATCAATTTCTGTATGAACAAGTGAGAAAAATGTTTCCTATTTTTTTTCTTTGCAGGATCCGAAGGCCCCAATACATCAGAAACTCGATATGGCCAATATTATGTCCTCGGAACACCCAAGTATATTTTTACCACCTGACAAAAAGCTCTTTAGCCATTTTACATTTGTCAGTGAAAGATTGAGGACAAAAACATCACCTCAACCATCCGAATCACCACAACCAGATCATAGCAGCACCATGGATGGAGGAATCTCACCGGCATCACCGAGCCCCTCACCGGAAAGAATCTCACCGACATCACTGAGCCCCTCATCGGAAAGAAGCTCACCGACATCACTGAGCCCCTCATCGGAAAGAATCTCACCGGAATCACTGAACCCCTCATCGGAAAGAAGCTCACCGACATCACTGAGCCCCTCATCGGAAATAAGCTCACCGACATCACTGAGCCCCTCATCGGAAAGAATCTCATCGACATCACTGAGCCCCTCATCGGAAAGAATCTCACCGACATCACTGAGCCCCTCATCGGAAAGAATCTCACCGACATCACTGAGCCCCTCATCGGAAAGAATCTCACCGACATCACTGAGCTCCTCATCGGAAAGAATCTTACCGGAATCACTGAGCTCCTCATCGGAAAGAATCTTACCGGAATCACTGAGCCCCTCATCGGAAAGAATCTTACCGGAATCACTGAGCCCCTCATCGGAAAGAATCTTACCGACATCACTGAGCTCCTCATCGGAAAGAATCTCACCGACATCACTGAGCCCCTCATCGGAAAGAATCTCACCGGCATCACCGAGCCCCTCATCGGAAAGAAGCTCGCCGACATCACTGAGCTCCTCATCGGAAAGAATCTTACCGGAATCACTGAGCCCCTCATCGGAAAGAATCTTACTGGAATCACTGAGCCCCTCATCGGAAAGAATCTCACTGGCATCACTTACGCCCTCACCAGCCCCCTTAGAGTATTTTTATGCCATAGTGTATGAATACCGGTTGCCTATGTTAATATTATTCTTGTTTATTATTATACAGAATATAGAGGTAACAGTTTAGGCAGCACTTTACAATATTATGGGGGATGGTACGATTACAATGCAGTTCTACACAGAAGGAAAAGCAGGGTCCTACATCAATTACGTCACAGGGGGACTCTCACCTACATCATCGCTGGGAAGGATCTGGGTGTTCTGGTAGATCCCATGCTTAATAATAGCATGCAATGCCAAGGTCCGGTTTCCAAAGCAAGCAAAGTCCTTTCTTGTATTAACAGAGGCATGGACTCCAGAGAGATATAACTTTGCCCCTGGGGCACAGGAATGTAAAAAGGTTAATGGGGGACAGGAATCTAAAGGGGTAGTGGGGGACAGGAATGTAAAGGGGTAGTGGGGGACAGGAATGTAAAAGGGTACTGAGGAACAGAAATGTAAAGGGGTAGTGGGGGACAGGATTGTAAAGGGGTAGTTGAGGGACAGGAATGTAAAGGGGTAGTGGGGGACAGGAATGTAAAAGGGTACTGAGGAACAGAAATGTAAATGGGTAGTGGGGGACAGGAATGTAAAGAGGTAGTGGGGGACAGGAAAGTAAAAGGGTACTGAGGAACAGATATGTAAAGGGGTAGTTGGGGACAGGAATGTAAAGGGGTAGTGGGGGACAGGAATGTAAAGAGGTAGTGGGGGACAGGAATGTAAAGGGATAGTGGGGGACAGGAATGTAAAGGGGTAGTGGGGGACAGGAATTTAAGGGGTAGTTGGGGACAGGAATGTAAGGGGGTCGTTGGGGACAGGAATGTAAGGGGTAGTTGGGGACAGGAATGTAAAGGGGTAGTGGGGGACAGGAATTTAAGGGGGTAGTGGGGGACAGTAATGTAAAGGGATAGTGGGGGACAGGAATGTAAAGGGCTGGTGGGGGACAGGAATGTAAAGGGGTAGTTGGGGACAGGAATGTAAAGGGGTAGTTGGGGACAGGAATGTAAAGGGGTAGTTGAGGGACAGGAATGTAAAGGGGTAGTGGGGAACAAGAATGTAAAGGGGTAGTGGGGGACAAGAATGTAAAGAGGTAGTGGGGGACAGGAAAGTAAAAGGGTACTGGGGAACAGAAATGTAAAGGGGTAGTGGGGAACAGAAATGTAAAGGGGTAGTGGGGGACAGGAATGTAAAAGGGGAGTGGGGGACAGGAATTTAAGGGGGTAGTGGGGGACAGGAATGTAAAGGGATAGTGGGGGACAGGAATGTAAAGGGGTAGTGGGGGACAGGAATGTAAAGGGGTAGTTGGGGAAAGGAAAGTAAAAGGGTACTGGGGAACAGAAATGTAAAGGGGTAGTTGGGGACAGGAATGTAAAGGGGTAGTGGGGGACAGGAATGTAAAGAGGTAGTGGGGGACAGGAATGTAAAGGGATAGTGGGGGACAGGAATGTAAAGGGGTAGTGGGGGACAGGAATGTAAAGGGGTAGTTGGGGACAGGAATGTAAAGGGGTCGTTGGGGACAGGAATGTAAGGGGTAGTTGGGGACAGGAATGTAAAGGGGTAGTGTGGAATAGAGGTGGTTCTGGCCAGCTCAGTAGATTGCTTTAAAACAGGCCTGGATTATTTCCTAGGTGTACATAATATAAATGGGTACTAATATTTATAGGTAAAGTTGATCCAGGGAATATCCGATTGCCCCTCGGGGGGTCAGGAAGGAATTTTTTTCCCCAGCTGTAGCAAATTGGATCATGCTTTGCTGGGGTTTTTCGCCTTCCTCTGGATCAACTGTGGGTATAGGATTGTGTATATGGGATTGTATGGTTGGGTTTTCTTTACTGTGTTTTTTTTTTTGTTTTTTTTGGTTGAGCCAGATGGACTTGTGTCTTTTTTCAACCTGACCAACTATGTAACTGAAGGAATATCTATCCTCCATTTTGTTCCTTGACTCCATCTTGTGCGGTCAAGCCGACCCTTAGAGCAAGCTTGATTTAAGTGCCAATTTTGCCTTATCTTAACCCTTAGAACAAGTCTGATTTAGTGCCAATAATTATGGCTTATTTTAACCACTTTACGTCTGCCTGCGGTAATATTACTGCGGCAGTGTGGCACGATCCCGTCTGGTCACGTAGACCTACGTCGGGCGCGATCTCGGCTCCCAGAGCGCGCTCCCGCGCGCTGCGGGTCCCGATTCCGATGGCATTCGGTAGGGAACCGATCAATCACCAGATACTGACCAATGATTTTTGGTCAGTGTCTGGCGATCGGTCCCAACCAATGGCAATCTGTCCCCTGTCTGTGTAATGTAAACACAGGCAGGGGAAGTGATGTCACTGTCCCTCCTGGAGTCCTTTCGGTTCCAGGAGAAGACAGAGAGACATCAAAAACGTGAGTTCCACCAAGCAGCACACTGACACACCTCACATAGGCACATTTAACCCCTTGATCACCTCTGATCACCCCCTGATCACCCCCAAATCCCTCACAGTGAACACTATATACAGTGGTATACAGATATTTTACTGATCACTGTATAAGTGTCACTTGTGAGACTAGTTTGCGCCTGCGTTAGGCCCAAATTGGGTTAGGGCACCCGCCACCTATCCCCTAATAACGTTTTAACCCCTTGATCAGCCCCAGTTAACCCCTTTACACCCTATTACTCTGTGCACTAAATACAGTATATAAGTAAATACTGATCACTGTATTTAGTGTCACTAGTGACCCTAATTTGCGCTTGCGCTAAGCCCAGATAGGGTTAGGGCACCCGCCACCTATCCCCTAATAAACTTTTAACCCCTTGATCTTCCCCAGTTAACCCCTTCACTCCCTATAACACAGTGCACTAATATATACAGTATATCACATAACTACTGATCACTGTATTTAGTGTCACTTGTGACCCTAATTTGCGCTTGCGCTAAGCCCAAATAGGTTTAGGCCACCCGCCATCTATCCCCTATAAAGGTTTAACCCCTTGATCTCCCCCAGTTAACCCCTTCACTGCCCTGTCACAGTGTTCACTATATACAGTGATTACCGATCACTGTATTAGCGTCACGGGTGACACAACTTAGGCTAGCTAGTTAGCGTCAGGGTCCCACTACACCACCGTTACTTAGCGTCAGTTAGAGTCAAGTACACTAACACACATACACACACACCTCCATTACCAGTATAGTGTTTGAATAGATCAATATCTGATCTGATCAGAACTATGCTAGCGTCCCCATAATTTAGTGTTCCCCAAACGCAGTGTTTGCACAATCACCACTGATTCCTGCTAGCACCTGCGTTTAGCCCCCTTGCCCAGACCACCTTACCCAGGCAAGTGTAGTAATCAATAGATTACTGACACTTCCAAAAAACACAAATCACACAAAACCACTGCGTTAGCAGAGTCAGGCCTGATCTCTGCTAGCACTAGCAGTTTTTTTTTGTAGCGACCAAATAGTCCTCGACAACCAGGTGCTTTTATTACCTAGTAGTCGCACTACTGTACCGGTAAATTTAGTTACTAAAATTACAAAACGTTGGTACAGTGGTGGAGAGGTCTACAGTATACTGACCATGGCAGGTGAGAGCGATGGGGAAGCCTCACTGTCAGAATCAGGGTCAATATACGAACCAGATGACAGCAGCGGCTCCCTGACAGATAGCTCCGACAGAGGGGTCCCTGCTAGGGTCAGGCGTACCCGACCCCATTCTGGAGTTGCTGACTTGCAAGAACCGGGAGTTTCTCGTATGCAGCAGAGTGCCAGTACTAGTGCCGCTCACACTTCTCGTGATCTGGCAAGCACGGGCGGCCTAGTACATCCTGGACCTTCAACCAGCACTGCAGTATCACCTGGTGACGTGGCGAGTCACCTGAGTGCAGTTGAAGCTGGTGCGGTGGCTAGCACGAGTCGTGGCCCGCAGCCACCGCGTATCCGAAGACAGGCCCGTAGAGCCCATAGTGTCCTCCCTGAAGCGCTGGCATATCCTAATTGGCAGCCCACAGATTCCACAGCGCCAGTACTTCCCCCATTCACCGCCCAACCCGGAATCCAAGTGGAAACAGCTGGTTTTAATCCCATAAACTTTTTTGAGCTGTTTTTCACTGAAGATCTTTTCAGATCTATTGTGGACCAATCAAATTTGTACGCTCAACAATTCATCGCCGCCAACCCAAATTCACCCCTTGCCAGACCATTCGCCTGGAATCCTATTTCGATTCAGGAGTTTAAAACCTTTCTGGGCCTTTCCTTCAACACGGGCATTACAAAAAAGAATGAATTGCGGTTATATTGGTCCACTGACCCAATTCATTAAATGTACGTGTTCTCTGCTGCTATGTCCAGGATTCGATACGAACAAATATTTCGGTTCATGCATTTCAACGACAATGAACTCTGTCGTCCTCGGGGAGACCCTGCATATGATCGGCTCCACAAAATTTGGCCCCTCGTAGACCACTTAAATCAGCGGTTCGCAGCCTTGTTTACCCCCCAACAAAATGTCTGCGTTGACGAGTCCCTGATTATTTTTACTGGTCGCCTTGCTATCAAACAGTACCTCCCCAGCAAGCGTGCCAGATACAGGGTCAAGTTGTATAAGCTGTGTGACAGGGCCACAGGCTATACAGTTAATTTCCGTGTCTACGAGGGAAAAGATAGCACTGTGGAGCCCCCCGACTGCCCAGGCTACATAGGGAGCAGCGGCAAGATAGTTTGGGACTTGGTGTCACCCTTATTCGGAAAGGGGTACCACTTGTACATGGACAATTTCTATACAAGCGTGCCACTTTTTAGACACCTCTTTCAATTTCAAATTGGCGCTTGTGGCACCGTGCGATCTAATCGCCGGGGCTTCCCCCAACGGCTAGTAAATACCCCACTGAGCTTGGGGGAGAGAGCCTGCTTGAGGTGCGAGGAATTGCATGCAGTGAAGTGGAGGGACAAACAAAACGTTTACGTGCTGTCCTCCATTCACCCAGACACGGCAGTCCAAATTACTACGGTCTCCGGTGTTGTTGTTGAGAAGCCCCTCTGTGTCCACGACTATAACCATAAAATGGGAGGGGTGGACTTCAACGACCAGATGATGGGACTGTACTTAATTGCCCGTAAGTCCAGACGCTGGTACAAAAAAGTGTCTGTATACCTATTTCAATTGGCTGTTTACAACGCTTTTGTCTTATACAAAGCGTCTGCCGGAACATTATCCTTCTTTCAATTCCAAGAAGAGATAATCAGAGCCCTTCTGTATCCAGCTGGTGCTCCTGCCCAACTTCCTTAACCAGATGCAGTGAGCCGGCTGCATGAGAGGCATTTTCCGGAATTCCTCCCGAGTACCCCTACCCAACGATACCCCCAAAAAAGATGCCGTGTCTGCAGCAAGCGCGGATTTAGGCGTGACACCCGGAATTATTGTCCCAACTGTCCTGACCAACCTGGTCTTTGCAACGGTGACTGTTTCCGTCGCTACCACACACTAGTGGATTATTAGCGTAGGGTACAGCACGGCACAGTTTAGGGCACATTTACACAGGGTCTCAAAAGATGTTCGATGGCTATCGTCATTTTGAGAGACCCGAACCTGGAACCTGCAACTCGACGTTTGAAGAAAAAAAAAATACATAAAAGCCAAAAATAGTTGTCGTCTCAGTCATTTTTTATGTTCTTCTACACTTCCTACTGTACTTTTAATGTCCTTTGTTTGTTTTTTCATTCTTTTGTGACCTGTTTCTCTTGCAGGTACTCGTCGGCTACCACGACATTGATTTTATATATTCTGACACAAACAGCGTTTGCGCTCAGCATATATGGATACCTTTGCTGGTAGCAGCTGTGGTGATTTTCTGATTTCAGCACTGCAGTTAAAATCCTATTTTGGTATACGTGGATAGTGTCGTGTATACCCATCATTAAATTCAGTGGGTGGTTGTTTGGGCGGTTAATGATGAGTAATACTACGCATTATTCCTGTGCTGATTTCTGATAGGTTCTCTTTTTTTTTCGTTCAGCCCACAGGCTGCATGAAAAAAAAAAAAAAAAACTATATGCCAAACAAGGACCAGCAATGTACTGGTACTTTATTGGTACTTTTATTGCTGTCACAAGGGATGTTTACATCGCTTGTGACAGCAATAAAAGTGATCAGATTTTTTTTTTTTTAAAAAACCTGTGGTAAATTTAAAAAAAGAAATAAAATAAATAGGAAAAAAATAATAATACATTTTTAGCCAGCCCCGTCGACGTGAGCTTGCGCACGAAAAAAACGTATACAGACGTCATGCCCGCAAATGAAATTGCTGTTCAAACCACACGTGTGAGGTATCGCCACGATCGCCAGAGCGAGAGCAATAATTTAAAAAAAATAGCTACTCTCATACTCTAAACTGGTAACTGTTAAAACATTTTTAAAGCGTCGCCTATGGAGATTTTTATTGACCGTAGTTTGTCACCATTCCGCGAGTGTGCGCATATTTTAAACCGTAACATGTTGGGTATCTACTTACTCGACCTGACATCTTTCGCAATAAAAAAAATGGGCTAACTTTACTGCTTAGTTTTTTTTTAAATGCGGTGAAATGTAATTTTTCGTAATTTTTCCCCCAAAAAAAAGGCGTTTGAAAGACCGCTGCGCAAATACCACGTGACAAAAAATATTGCAATGACCGCCATTTTATTCTCCAGAGTCTTTGCTAAAAAATATATATAATGTTTGGGGGTTCTAAGTAGTTTTCTAGCAAACAATACTGACTGATTTTAACTTGTGAACAAAATGTATCAAAAATGGGCTCGGTCCTTAAGTGGTTAATTCAATACCCCTGGTCTAGAGGAAAACAGATTTCGTCTCAAAATACGGAAAGGTTTCTTCACCGTAAGAGCTGTGAAAATGTGGAATAGAGGTGGTTCTGGCCAGCTCAGTAGATTGCTTTAAAACAGGCCTGGATTCTTTCCTAGGTGTACATACTGTATAAATGGGTACTAATATTTATAGGTAAAGTTGATCCAGGGAATATCCGATTGCCTCTCGGGGGGTCAGGAAGGAATTTTTTTCCCCAGCTGTAGCAAATTGGATCATGCTTTGCTGGGGTTTTTCGCCTTCCTCTGGATCAACTGTGGGTATAGGATTGTGTATATGGGATTGTATGGTTGGGTTTTCTTTACTGTGTTTTTTTTTGGTTTTTTTGGTTGAGCCAGATGGACTTGTGTCTTTTTTCAACCTGACCAACTATGTAACTGAAGGAATATCTATCCTCCATTTTGTTCCTTCGACTCCATCTTGTGCGGTCAAGCCGAACCTTAGAGCAAGCTTGATTTAAGTGCCAATTTTGCCTTATCTTAACCCTTAGAACAAGTCTGATTTAGTGCCAATAATTATGGCTTATTTTAACCACTTTACGTCTGCCTGCGGTAATATTACTGCGGCAGTGTGGCACGATTCCGTCTGGTCACGTAGACCTACGTCGGGCGCGACGTAAATCGGTACTAATATTTATAGGTAAAGTTGATCCAGGGAATATCCGATTGCCTCTCGGGGGGTCAGGAAGGAATTTTTTCCCCCAGCTGTAGCAAATTGGATCATGCTTTGCTGGGGTTTTTCGCCTTCCTCTGGATCAACTGTGGGCAGGGCCGATCCTGGGGTCACAGGTGCCTGGGTGCAGAAATATTTTTGGCGCCCCCATGTGGGCGTGGTTATCTTACTAACTCCTCCCCTTTAAAATGGTAGCGGGCGCTGTGGTGGCAGGCGGGGAGGCGCTGTGCTGGCAGGCGCTGTGGTGGCAGGCGGGCAGGCCCTGTGGTGGCAGGCGGGCAGGCCTTGTGGTGGCAGGTGGGCAGGCGCTGTGGTGGCAGGCGCTGTGGTGGCAGGCAGGCAGGCCCTGTGGTGGCAGGCGGGCAGGCCCTGTGGTGGCAGGCGGGCAGACCTTGTGGTGGCAGGCAGGCAGGCATGCCTTGTGGTGGCAGGTGGGCAGGCGCTGTGGTGGCAGGTGGGTAGGCCCTGCACTGCAGTATCACCTGGTGACATGGCGAGTCACCTGAGTGCAGTTGAAGCTGGTGCGGTGGCTAGCACGAGTCGTGGCCCGCAGCCACCGCGTATCCGAAGACAGGCCCGTAGAGCCCATAGTGTCCTCCCTGAAGCGCTGGCATATCCTAATTGGCAGCCCACAGATTCCACAGCGCCAGTACTTCCCCCATTCACCGCCCAACCCGGAATCCAAGTGGAAACAGCTGGTTTTAATCCCATAAACTTTTTTGAGCTGTTTTTCACTGAAGATCTTTTCAGATCTATTGTGGACCAATCAAATTTGTACGCTCAACAATTCATCGCCGCCAACCCAAATTCACCCCTTGCCAGACCATTCGCCTGGAATCCTATTTCGATTCAGGAGTTTAAAACCTTTCTGGGCCTTTCCTTCAACACGGGCATTACAAAAAAGAATGAATTGCGGTTATATTGGTCCACTGACCCAATTCATTAAATGTACGTGTTCTCTGCTGCTATGTCCAGGATTCGATACGAACAAATATTTCGGTTCATGCATTTCAACGACAATGAACTCTGTCGTCCTTGGGGAGACCCTGCATATGATCGGCTCCACAAAATTTGGCCCCTCGTAGACCACTTCAATCAGCGGTTCGCAGCCTTGTTTACCCCCCAACAAAATGTCTGCATTGACGAGTCCCTGATTAAGTTTACTGGTCGCCTTGCTATCAAACAGTACCTCCCCAGCAAGCGTGCCAGATACAGGGTCAAGTTGTATAAGCTGTGTGACAGGGCCACAGGCTATACAGTTAATTTCCGTGTCTACGAGGGAAAAGATAGCACTGTGGAGCCCCCCGACTGCCCAGGCTACATAGGGAGCAGCGGCAAGATAGTTTGGGACTTGGTGTCACCCTTATTCGGAAAGGGGTACCACTTGTACATGGACAATTTCTATACAAGCGTGCCACTTTTTAGACACCTCTTTCAATTTCAAATTGGCGCTTGTGGCACCGTGCGATCTAATCGCCGGGGCTTCCCCCAACGGCTAGTAAATACCCCACTGAGCTCGGGGGAGAGAGCCTGCTTGAGGTGCGAGGTATTGCTTGCAGTGAAGTGGAGGGACAAACAAAACGTTTACGTGCTGTCCTCCATTCACCCAGACACGGCAGTCCAAATTACTACGGTCTCCGGTGTTGTTGTTGAGAAGCCCCTCTGTGTCCACGACTATAACCATAAAATGGGAGGGGTGGACTTCAACGACCAGATGATGGGACTGTACTTAATTGCCCGTAAGGCCAGACGCTGGTACAAAAAAGTGTCTGTATACCTATTTCAATTGGCTGTTTACAACGCTTTTGTCTTATACAAAGCGTCTGCCGGAACATTATCCTTCTTTCAATTCCAAGAAGAGATAATCAGAGCCCTTCTGTATCCAGCTGGTGCTCCTGCCCAACTTCCTGAACCAGATGCAGTGAGCCGGCTGCATGAGAGGCATTTTCCGGAATTCCTCCCGAGTACCCCTACCCAACGATACCCCCAAAAAAGATGCCGTGTCTGCAGCAAGCGCGGATTTAGGCGTGACACCCGGAATTATTGTCCCAACTGTCCTGACCAACCTGGTCTTTGCAACGGTGACTGTTTCCGTCGCTACCACACACTAGTGGATTATTAGCGTAGGGTACAGCACGGCACAGTTTAGGGCACATTTACACAGGGTCTCAAAAGATGTTCGATGGCTATCGTCATTTTGAGAGACCCGAACCTGGAACCTGCAACTCGACGTTTGAAGAAAAAAAAAATACATAAAAGCCAAAAATAGTTGTCGTCTCAGTCATTTTTTATGTTCTTCTACACTTCCTACTGTACTTTTAATGTCCTTTGTTTGTTTTTTCATTCTTTTGTGACCTGTTTCTCTTGCAGGTACTCGTCGGCTACC
The DNA here is from genome assembly GCF_965119305.1 of Pelophylax lessonae. Lineage (NCBI taxonomy): Eukaryota > Metazoa > Chordata > Amphibia > Anura > Ranidae > Pelophylax > Pelophylax lessonae. The sequence continues at coordinate 55,853,611 of NC_138770.1, read as the reverse complement.
ACGACATTGATTTTATATATTCTGACACAAACAGCGTTTGCGCTCAGCATATATGGATACCTTTGCTGGTAGCAGCTGTGGTGATTTTCTGATTTCAGCACTGCAGTTAAAATCCTATTTTGGTATACGTGGATAGTGTCGTGTATACCCATCATTAAATTCAGTGGGTGGTTGTTTGGGCGGTTAATGATGAGTAATACTACGCATTATTCCTGTGCTGATTTCTGATAGGTTCTCTTTTTTTTTCGTTCAGCCCACAGGCTGCATGAAAAAAAAAAAAAAAACTATATGCCAAACAAGGACCAGCAATGTACTGGTACTTTATTGGTACTTTTATTGCTGTCACGGGATGTTTACATCGCTTGTGACAGCAATAAAAGTGATCAGATTTTTTTTTTTTTTAAAAACCTGTGGTAAATTTAAAAAAAGAAATAAAATAAATAGGAAAAAAATAATAATACATTTTTAGCCAGCCCCGTCGATGTGAGCTTGCGCACGAAAAAAACGTATACAGACGTCGTGCCCGCAAATGAAATTGCTGTTCAAACCACACGTGTGAGGTATCGCCACGATCGCCAGAGTGAGAGCAATAATTTAAAAAAAATAGCTACTCTCTAACTCTAAACTGGTAACTGTTAAAACATTTTTAAAGTGTCGCCTATGGAGATTTTTATTGACCGTAGTTTGTCACCATTCCGCGAGTGTGCGCATATTTTAAACCGTAACATGTTGGGTATCTACTTACTCGACCTGATATCTTTCGCAATAAAAAAAATGGGCTAACTTTACTGCTTAGTTTTTTTTTAAATGCGGTGAAATGTAATTTTTCGTAATTTTTCCCCCCAAAAAAAGGCGTTTGAAAGACCGCTGCGCAAATACCACGTGACAAAAAAATTTGCAATGACCGCCATTTTATTCTCCAGAGTCTTTGCTAAAAAATATATATAATGTTTGGGGGTTCTAAGTAGTTTTCTAGCAAACAATACTGACTGATTTTAACTTGTGAACAAAATGTATCAAAAATGGGCTCGGTCCTTAAGTGGTTAATTCAATACCCCTGGTCTAGAGGAAAACAGATTTCGTCTCAAAATACGGAAAGGTTTCTTCACCGTAAGAGCTGTGAAAATGTGGAATAGAGGTGGTTCTGGCCAGCTCAGTAGATTGCTTTAAAAAAGGCCTGGATTCTTTCCTAGGTGTACATACTGTATAAATGGGTACTAATATTTATAGGTAAAGTTGATCCAGGGAATATCCGATTGCCTCTCGGGGGGTCAGGAAGGAATTTTTTTCCCCAGCTGTAGCAAATTGGATCATGCTTTGCTGGGGTTTTTCGCCTTCCTCTGGATCAACTGTGGGTATAGGATTGTGTATATGGGATTGTATGGTTGGGTTTTCTTTACTGTGTTTTTTTTTGGTTGAGCCAGATGGACTTGTGCCTTTTTTCAACCTGACCAACTATGTAACTGAAGGAATATCTATCCTCCATTTTGTTCCTTCGACTCCATCTTGTGCGGTCAAGCCGAACCTTAGAGCAAGCTTGATTTAAGTGCCAATTTTGCCTTATCTTAACCCTTAGAACAAGTCTGATTTAGTGCCAATAATTATGGCTTATTTTAATCACTTTACGTCTGCCTGCGGTAATATTACTGCGGCAGTGTGGCACGATTCCGTCTGGTCACGTAGACCTACATCGGGCGCGACGTAAATCGGTACTAATATTTATAGGTAAAGTTGATCCAGGGAATATCCGATTGCCTCTCGGGGGGTCAGGAAGGAATTTTTTCCCCCAGCTGTAGCAAATTGGATCATGCTTTGCTGGGGTTTTTCGCCTTCCTCTGGATCAACTGTGGGCAGGGCCGATCCTGGGGGTCACAGGTGCCTGGGTGCAGAAATATTTTTGGCGCCCCCATGTGGGCGTGGTTATCTTACTAACTCCTCCCCTTTAAAATGGTAGCGGGCGCTGTGGTGGCAGGCGGGGAGGCGCTGTGCTGGCAGGCGCTGTGGTGGCAGGCGGGCAGGCCCTGTGGTGGCAGGCGGGCAGGCCTTGTGGTGGCAGGTGGGCAGGCGCTGTGGTGGCAGGCACTGTGGTGGCAGGCAGGCAGGCCCTGTGGTGACAGGCGGGCAGGCCCTGTGGTGGCAGGCGGGCAGGCCTTGTGGTGGCAGGCAGGCAGGCATGCCTTGTGTCGGCAGGTGGGCAGGCGCTGTGGTGGCAGGCGGGTAGGCCCTGAAGTGGCAGGCCGCCTGCGGCCTGCCACCACAGGGCCTGCCCGCCTGCCACCACTGCGCCTGCCCGCCTGCCACCACAGCGCCTGCTACCACAGCACCTGCCTGCCTGCCACTACAGCATCTGCCACTTCAGCGCCTGCTCACCTGCCACCACAGGATCTGCCCGCCTGCCACCACAGCGCCTGCCACTACAGCGCCTGCCCGCCTGCCACCACAGGACCTGCCCCGCCTGCCACCACAGCACCTGCCTGCCTGCCACCACAGCGCCTGCCACTACAGCGCCTGCTCGCCTGCCACCACAGCGCCTGCCACTACAGCTCCTGCCCGCCTGCCACCACAGTGCCTGGCCGCCTGCCGCAGGCGCTGTGGTGGCAGGCGGGCAGGCGCAGCCTGTTTTGGCAGGCGGGCAGGCCCTGTGGTGGCAGGTGGGCAGGCCCTGTGGTGGCAGGTGGGCAGGCGCTGTGGTGGCAGGTGCTGTGGTGGCAGGCGGGCAGGCCTTGTGGTGGCAGGTGGGCAGGCGCTGTGGTGGCAGGCGCTGTGGTAGCAGGCGCTGTGGTGGCAGGCGCTGTGGTGGCAGCAGGTCTGCTGCTTCAGGTAAGGTAAGACAGAGTAAGACATTGACAAAGAAAACAACAACAAGTTTTTATTGAAGCTCACTCACTCAGCCAGGCCTCACTGCCTCAGCCGCCCTCAGGCCTCATCGACACCTGACAGACCCCATAGTGCACTCTCCCCTCTGCCCACCACAGCACCTGCCTGCCTGCCACCACAGCGCCTGCCCGCCTGCCACCACAGCGCCTGCTACCACAGCGCCTGCCACCACAGCGCCTGCCCGCCTGCCACCACAGGGCCTGCCCGCCTGCCACCACAGGGCCTGCCCGCCTGCCACCACAGGGCCTGCCTGCCTGCCAACACAGGCTGCGCCTGCCCGCCTGCCACCACAGCACCTGCCGCAGGCGCTGTGGTAGCAGGCGGGCAGGCGAAGCCTGTGTTGGCAGGCGGGCAGGCCCTGTGGTGGCAGGCGGGCAGGTGCTGTGGTGGGCAGAGGGGAGAGTGCACTATGGGGTCTGTCAGGTGTCGATGAGGCCTGAGGGCGGCTGAGGCAGTGAGGCCTGGCTGAGTGAGTGAGCTTCAATAAAAACTTGTTGTTGTTTTCTTTGTCAATGTCTTACTCTGTCTTACCTTACCTGAAGCAGCAGACCAGACCAGATGCCAGTTTCTTCAGGGGCAGGGCACTGGCTGGGCACAGTACTTCTTGTTCCTCTTCTCTTCTTCAGGCCAGGCAGGCACCACCGAGGCAGGTCACCGGTCACGCGGTCTTCTACTTCTTCTTTCGTTTCAGGGGCTCCTCCAACGCACAGCGCGCTGCTGGAGGGGGTGGGGGTGGAGCGCCAGCCCGCCCCCAACACTGTTTACTTGCGGAGGAATAGGTTCCTGTTCCTCCTCCGCTCCCTGAATGCTGGGGCGGCGGGCCGGCCCGGGCATATGACGTCACTGGTTGCTAGACGCTAAGCGGTCCTAGCATAGCAACCAGTGACAGCGGGACTGTCTGGATGGATCGCGCCGTGGAGGAGAAAACACTGTCTAGTAGAGAGAGGCTGTGGCTGCGCTTGACTGGTGGTCAGTAACCGTGCGCCGCACGCTTGGGAAGCGGGTTAGAGGGGAGCGGGCCGGCCCGGGTAATACTAATTACATTACAGTAAGGGTCTCTCTGATAGCTTCGGCCGGCCGGCGGCGCCCCCCCTTTTTAACACACTGAAGCGCCTGGGTGCTCTGCACCCTCCGCACCTGCTTAGGATCGGCCCTGACTGTGGGTATAGGATTGTGTATATGGGATTGTATGGTTGGGTTTTCTTTACTGTGTTTTTTTTTGGTTTTTTTGGTTGAGCCAGATGGACTTGTGTCTTTTTTCAACCTGACCAACTATGTAACTGAAGGAATATCTATCCTCCATTTTGTTCCTTCGACTCCATCTTGTGCGGTCAAGCCGACCCTTGGAGCAAGCTTGATTTAAGTGCCAATTTTGCCTTATTTTAACCCTTAGAACAAGTCTGATTTAGTGCCAATAATTATGGCTTATTTTAACCACTTTACGTCTGCCTGCGGTAATATTACTGCGGCAGTGTGGCACGATCTCGTCTGGTCACGTAGACCTACGTCGGGCGCGATCTCGGCTCCCAGAGCGCGCTCCCGCGCGCCGCGGGTCCCGATTCCGATGGCATTCGGTAGGGAACCGATCAATCACCAGATACTGACCAATGATTTTTGGTCAGTGTCTGGCGATCGGTCCCAACCAATGACAATCTGTCCCCTGTCTGTGTAATGTAAACACATGCAGGGGAAGTGATGTCACTGTTCCTCCTGGAGTCCTTTCGGTTCCAGGAGAAGACAGAGAGACATCAAAAACGTGAGTTCCACCAAGCAGCACACTGACACACCTCACATAGGCACATTTAACCCCTTGATCACCTCTGATCACCCCCTGATCACCCCCAAACCCCTCACAGTGAACACTATATAAAGTGGTATACAGATATTTTACTGATCACTGTATAAGTGTCACTTGTGAGCCTAGTTTGCGCCTGCGTTAGGCCCAAATTGGGTTAGGGCACCCGTCACCTATCCCCTAATAAAGTTTTAACCCTTTGATCAGCCCCAGTTAACCCCTTTACACCCTATTACTCTGTGCACTAAATACAGTATATAGGTAAATACTGATCACTGTATTTAGTGTCACTAGTGACCCTAATTTGCGCTTGCGCTAAGCCCAGATAGGGTTAGGGCACCCGCCACCTTTCCCCTAATAAACTTTTAACCCCTTGATCTTCCCCAGTTAACCCCTTCACTCCCTATAACACAGTGCACTAATATATACAGTATATCACATAACTACTGATCACTGTATTTAGTGTCACTTGTGACCCTAATTTGCGCTTGCGCTAAGCCCAAATAGGTTAAGGCCACCCGCCATCTATCACCTATAAAAGTTTAACCCCTTGATCTCCCCCAGTTAACCCCTTCACTGCCCTGTCACAGTGTTCACTATATACAGTGATTACCGATCACTGTATTAGCGTCACGGGTGACACAACTTAGGCTAGCTAGTTAGCGTCAGGGTCCCACTACACCACCGTTACTTAGCGTCAGTTAGAGTCAAGTACACTAACACATATACACACACACCTCCATTACCAGTATAGTGTTTGAACAGATCAATATCTGATCTGATCAGAACTATACTAGCGTCCCCATAATTTAGTGTTCCCCAAAGTCAGGCCTGATCTCTGCTAGTGCTAGCAGTTTTTTTTTTGTTGCGACCAAATAGTCCTCGACAACCAGGTGCTTTTATTACCTAGTAGTCGCACTACTGTACCGGTAAATTTAGTTACTAAAATGACAAAACGTTGGTACAGTGGTAAAGAGGTCTACAGTATACTGACCATGGCAGGTGACAGCGATGGGGAAGCCTCACTGTCAGAATCTGGGTCAATATACGAACCAGATGACAGCAGCGGCTCCCTGACAGATAGCTCCGACAGAGGGGTCCCTGCTAGGGTCAGGCGTACCTGACCCCATTCTGGAGTTGCTGACTTGCAAGAATCGGGAGTTTCTCGTATGCAGCAGAGTGCCAGTACTAGTGCCGCTCACACTTCTCGTGATCTGGCAAGCACGAGCGGCCTAGTACATCCTGGACCTTCAACCAGCACTGCAGTATCACCTGGTGACGTGGCGAGTCACCTGAGTGCAGTTGAAGCTGGTGCGGTGGCTAGCACGAGTCGTGGCCCGCAGCCACCGCGTATCCGAAGACAGGCCCGTAGAGCCCATAGTGTCCTCCCTGAAGCGCTGGCATATCCTAATTGGCAGCCCACAGATTCCACAGCGCCAGTACTTCCCCCATTCACCGCCCAACCAGGAATCCAAGTGGAAACAGCTGGTTTTAATCCCATAAACTTTTTTGAGCTGTTTTTCACTGAAGATCTTTTCAGATCTATTGTGGACCAATCAAATTTGTACGCTCAACAATTCATCGCCGCCAACCCAAATTCACCCCTTGCCAGACCATTCGCCTGGAATCCTATTTCGATTCAGGAGTTTAAAACCTTTCTGGGCCTTTCCTTCAACATGGGCATTACAAAAAAGAATGAATTGCGGTTATATTGGTCCACTGACCCAATTCATCAAATGTACGTGTTCTCTGCTGCTATGTCCAGGATTCGATACGAACAAATATTTTGGTTCATGCATTTCAACGACAATGAACTCTGTCGTCCTCGGGGAGACCCTGCATATGATCGGCTCCACAAAATTTAGCCCCTCGTAGACCACTTCAATCAGTGGTTCGCAGCCTTGTTTACCCCCCAACAAAATGTCTGCGTTGACGAGTCCCTGATTAAGTTTACTGGTCGCCTTGCTATCAAACAGTACCTCCCCAGCAAGCGTGCCAGATACAGGGTCAAGTTGTATAAGCTGTGTGACAGGGCCACAGGCTATACAGTTACGAGGGAAAAGATAGCACTGTGGAGCCCCCCGACTGCCCAGGCTACATAGGGAGCAGCGGCAAGATAGTTTGGGACTTGGTGTCACCCTTATTCGGAAAGGGGTACCACTTGTACATGGACAATTTCTATACAAGCGTGCCACTTTTTAGACACCTCTTTCAATTTCAAATTGGCGCTTGTGGCACCGTGCGATCTAATCGCCGGGGCTTCCCCCAACGGCTAGTAAATACCCCACTGAGCTTGGGGGAGAGAGCCTGCTTGAGGTGCGAGGAATTGCTTGCAGTGAAGTGGAGGGACAAACGAAACGTTTACGTGCTGTCCTCCATTCACCCAGACACGGCAGTCCAAATTTCTACGGTCTCCGGTGTTGTTGTTGAGAAGCCCCTCTGTGTCCACGACTATAACCATAAAATGGGAGGGGTGGACTTCAACGACCAGATGATGGGACTGTACTTAATTGCCCGTAAGGCCAGACGCTGGTACAAAAAAGTGTCTGTATACCTATTTCAATTGGCTGTTTACAACGCTTTTGTCTTATACAAAGCATCTGCCGGAACATTATCCTTCTTTCAATTCCAAGAAGAGATAATCAGAGCCCTTCTGTATCCAGCTGGTGCTCCTGCCCAACTTCCCCAACCAGATGCAGTGAGCCGGCTGCATGAGAGGCATTTTCCGGAATTCCTCCCGAGTACCCCTACCCAACGATACCCCCAAAAAAGATGCCGTGTCTGCAGCAAGCGCGGATTTAGGCGTGACACCCGGAATTATTGTCCCAACTGTCCTGACCAACCTGGTCTTTGCAACGGTGACTGTTTCCGTCGCTACCACACACTAGTGGATTATTAACGTAGGGTACAGCACGGCACAGTTTAGGGCACATTTACACAGGGTCTCAAAAGATGTTCGATGGCTATCGTCATTTTGAGAGACCCGAACCTGGAACCTGGAACTCGACGTTTGAAGAAAAAAAAAAATACATAAAAGCCAAAAATAGTTGTCGTTTCAGTCATTTTTTATGTTCTTCTACACTTCCTACTGTACTTTTAATGTCCTTTGTTTGTTTTTTCATTCTTTTGTGACCTGTTTCTCTTGCAGGTACTCGTCGGCTACCACGACATTGATTTTATATATTCTGACACAAACAGCGTTTGCGCTCAGCATATATGGATACCTTTGCTGGTAGCAGCTGTGGTGATTTTCTGATTTCAGCACTGCAGTTAAAATCCTATTTTGGTATACGTGGATAGTGTCGTGTATACCCATCATTAAATTCAGTGGGTGGTTGTTTGGGCGGTTAATGATGAGTAATACTACGCATTATTCCTGTGCTGATTTCTGATAGGTTCACTTTTTTTTCGTTCAGCCCACAGGCTGCATGAAAAAAAAAAAAAACTATATGCCAAACAAGGACCAGCAATGTACTGGTACTTTATTGGTACTTTTATTGCTGTCACAAGGGATGTTTACATCGCTTGTGACAGCAATAAAAGTGATCAGATTTTTTTTTTTTTTTAAAAACCTGTGGTAAATTTAAAAAAAGAAATAAAATAAATAGGAAAAAAATAATAATACATTTTTAGCCAGCCCCGTCGACGTGAGCTTGCGCACGAAAAAAACGTATACAGACGTCGTGCCCGCAAATGAAATTGCTGTTCAAACCACACGTGTGAGGTATCGCCACGATCGCCAGAGTGAGAGCAATAATTTTAAAAAAAATAGCTACTCTCTAACTCTAAACTGGTAACTGTTAAAACATTTTTAAAGTGTCGCCTATGGAGATTTTTATTGACCGTAGTTTGTCACCATTCCGCGAGTGTGCGCATATTTTAAACCGTAACATGTTGGGTATCTACTTACTCGACCTGACATCTTTCGCAATAAAAAAAATGGGCTAACTTTACTGCTTAGTTTTTTTTTAAATGCGGTGAAATGTAATTTTTCGTAATTTTTCCCCCAAAAAAAAGGCGTTTGAAAGACCGCTGCGCAAATACCACGTGACAAAAAATATTGCAATGACCGCCATTTTATTCTCCAGAGTCTTTGCTAAAAAATATATATAATGTTTGGGGGTTCTAAGTAGTTTTCTAGCAAACAATACTGACTGATTTTAACTTGTGAACAAAATGTATCAAAAATGGGCTCGGTCCTTAAGTGGTTAATTCAATACCCCTGGTCTAGAGGAAAACAGATTTCGTCTCAAAATACGGAAAGGTTTCTTCACCGTAAGAGCTGTGAAAATGTGGAATAGAGGTGGTTCTGGCCAGCTCAGTAGATTGCTTTAAAAAAGGCCTGGATTCTTTCCTAGGTGTACATACTGTATAAATGGGTACTAATATTTATAGGTAAAGTTGATCCAGGGAATATCCGATTGCCTCTCGGGGGGTCAGGAAGGAATTTTTTTCCCCAGCTGTAGCAAATTGGATCATGCTTTGCTGGGGTTTTTCGCCTTCCTCTGGATCAACTGTGGGTATAGGATTGTGTATATGGGATTGTATGGTTGGGTTTTCTTTACTGTGTTTTTTTTTGGTTTTTTTGGTTGAGCCAGATGGACTTGTGTCTTTTTTCAACCTGACCAACTATGTAACTGAAGGAATATCTATCCTCCATTTTGTTCCTTCGACTCCATCTTGTGCGGTCAAGCCGAACCTTAGAGCAAGCTTGATTTAAGTGCCAATTTTGCCTTATCTTAACCCTTAGAACAAATCTGATTTAGTGCCAATAATTATGGCTTATTTTAATCACTTTACGTCTGCCTGCGGTAATATTACTGCGGCAGTGTGGCACGATTCCGTCTGGTCACGTAGACCTACGTCGGGCGCGACGTAAATCGGTACTAATATTTAAAGGTAAAGTTGATCCAGGGAATATCCGATTGCCTCTCGGGGGGTCAGGAAGGAATTTTTTCCCCCAGCTGTAGCAAATTGGATCATGCTTTGCTGGGGTTTTTCGCCTTCCTCTGGATCAACTGTGGGCAGGGCCGATCCTGGGGTCACAGGTGCCTGGGTGCAGAAATATTTTTGGCGCCCCCATGTGGGCGTGGTTATCTTACTAACTCCTCCCCTTTAAAATGGTAGCGGGCGCTGTGGTGACAGGCGGGGAGGCGCTGTGCTGGCAGGCGCTGTGGTGGCAGGCGGGCAGGCCCTGTGGTGGCAGGCGGGCAGGCCTTGTGGTGGCAGGTGGGCAGGCGCTGTGGTGGCAGGCGCTGTGGTGGCAGGCAGGCAGGCCCTGTGGTGGCAGGCGGGCAGGCCCTGTGGTGGCAGGCGGGCAGGCCTTGTGGTGGCAGGCAGGCAGGCATGCCTTGTGTCGGCAGGTGGGCAGGCGCTGTGGTGGCAGGCGGGTAGGCCCTGAAGTGGCAGGCCGCCTGCGGCCTGCCACCACAGGGCCTGCCCGCCTGCCACCACTGCGCCTGCCGCCTGCCACCACAGCGCCTGCTACCACAGCACCTGCCTGCCTGCCACCACAGCACCTGCCACTACAGCGCCTGCTCACCTGCCACCACAGGATCTGCCCGCCTGCCACCACAGCGCCTGCCACTACAGCGCCAGCCCGCCTGCCACCACAGGACCTGCCCCGCCTGCCACCACAGCACCTGCCTGCCTGCCACCACAGCGCCTGCCACTACAGCGCCTGCTCGCCTGCCACCACAGTGCCTGCCACTACAGCTCCTGCCCGCCTGCCACCACAGTGCCTGGCCGCCTGCAGGCGGTGGCAGGCGGGCAGGCGCAGCCTGTTTTGGCAGGCGGGCAGGCCCTGTGGTGGCAGGCGGGCAGGCCCTGTGGTGGCAGGTGGGCAGGCGCTGTGGTGGCAGGTGCTGTGGTGGCAGGCGGGCAGGCCTTGTGGTGGCAGGCGCTGTGGTGGCAGGCGCTGTGGTAGCAGGCGCTGTGGTGGCAGGCGCTGTGGTGGCAGCAGGTCTGCTGCTTCAGGTAAGGTATGACAGAGTAAGACATTGACAAAGAAAACAACAACAAGTTTTTATTGAAGCTCACTCACTCAGCCAGGCCTCACTGCCTCAGCCGCCCTCAGGCCTCATCGACACCTGACAGACCCCATAGTGCACTCTCCCCTCTGCCCACCACAGCACCTGCCTGCCTGCCACCACAGCGCCTGCCCGCCTGCCACCACAGCGCCTGCTACCACAGCGCCTGCCACCACAGCGCCTGCCCACCTGCCACCACAGGACCTGCCCGCCTGCCACCACAGGGCCTGCCTGCCAACACAGGCTGCGCCTGCCCGCCTGCCACCACAGCACCTGCCGCAGGCGCTGTGGTAGCAGGCGGGCAGGCGAAGCCTGTGTTGGCAGGCGGGCAGGCCCTGTGGTGGCAGGCGGGCAGGTGCTGTGGTGGGCAGAGGGGAGAGTGCACTATGGGGTCTGTCAGGTGTCGATGAGGCCTGAGGGCGGCTGAGGCAGTGAGGCCTGGCTGAGTGAGTGAGCTTCAATAAAAACTTGTTGTTGTTTTCTTTGTCAATGTCTTACTCTGTCTTACCTTACCTGAAGCAGCAGACCAGACCAGATGCCAGTTTCTTCAGGGGCAGGGCACTGGCTGGGCACAGTACTTCTTGTTCCTCTTCTCTTCTTCAGGCCAGGCAGGCACCACCGAGGCAGGTCACCGGTCACGCGGTCTTCTACTTCTTCTTTCGTTTCAGGGGCTCCTCCAACGCACAGCGCGCTGCTGGAGGGGGTGGGGGTGGAGCGCCAGCCCGCCCCCAACACTGTTTACTTGCGGAGGAATAGGTTCCTGTTCCTCCTCCGCTCCCTGAATGCTGGGGCGGCGGGCCGGCCCGGGCATATGACGTCACTGGTTGCTAGACGCTAAGCGGTCCTAGCATAGCAACCAGTGACAGCGGGACTGTCTGGATGGATCGCGCCGCGGAGGAGAAAACACTGTCTAGCAGAGAGAGGCTGTGGCTGCGCTTGACTGGTGGTCAGTAACCGCGCGCCGCGCGCTTGGGAAGCGGGTTAGAGGGGAGCGGGCCGGCCCGGGTAATACTAATTACATTACAGTAAGGGTCTCTCTGATAGCTTCGGCCGGCCGGCGGCGCCCCCCCCTTTTTAACACACTGAAGCGCCTGGGTGCTCTGCACCCTCCGCACCCGCTTAGGATCGGCCCTGACTGTGGGTATAGGATTGTGTATATGGGATTGTATGGTTGGGTTTTCTTTACTGTGTTTTTTTTTGTTTTTTTTGGTTGAGCCAGATGGACTTGTGTCTTTTTTCAACCTGACCAACTATGTAACTGAAGGAATATCTATCCTCCATTTTGTTCCTTCGACTCCATCTTGTGCGGTCAAGCCGACCCTTAGAGCAAGCTTGATTTATGTGCCAATTTTACCTTATTTTAACCCTTAGAACAAGTCTGATTTAGTGCCAATAATTATGGCTTATTTTAACCACTTTACGTCTGCCTGCGGTAATATTACTGCGGCAGTGTGGCACGATCTCGTCTGGTCACGTAGACCTACGTCGGGCGCGATCTCGGCTCCCAGAGCGCGCTCCCGCGCGCCGCGGGTCCCGATTCCGATGGCATTCGGTAGGGAACCGATCAATCACCAGATACTGACCAATGATTTTTGGTCAGTGTCTGGCGATCGGTCCCAACCAATGGCAATCTGTCCCCTGTCTGTGTAATGTAAACACATGCAGGGGAAGTGATGTCACTGTTCCTCCTGGAGTCCTTTCGGTTCCAGGAGAAGACAGAGAGACATCAAAAACGTGAGTTCCACCAAGCAGCACACTGACACACCTCACATAGGCACATTTAACCCCTTGATCACCTCTGATCACTCCCTGATCACCCCCAAACCCCTCACAGTGAACACTATATAAAGTGGTATACAGATATTTTACTGATCACTGTATAAGTGTCACTTGTGAGCCTAGTTTGCGCCTGCGTTAGGCCCAAATTGGGTTAGGGCACCCGTAACCTATCCCCTAATAAAGTTTTAACCCTTTGATCAGCCCCAGTTAACCCCTTTACACCCTATTACTCTGTGCACTAAATACAGTATATAGGTAAATACTGATCACTGTATTTAGTGTCACTAGTGACCCTAATTTGCGCTTGCGCTAAGCCCAGATAGGGTTAGGGCACCCGCCACCTTTCCCCTAATAAACTTTTAACCCCTTGATCTTCCCCAGTTAACCCCTTCACTCCCTATTAATTTGCGCTTGCGCTAAGCCCAAATAGGTTAAGGCCACCCGCCATATATCACCTATAAAAGTTTAACCCCTTGATCTCCCCCAGTTAACCCCTTCACTGCCCTGTCACAGTGTTCACTATATACAGTGATTACCGATCACTGTATTAGCGTCACGGGTGACACAACTTAGGCTAGCTCAGTGGTTCTTAACCTGGGTTCGATCGAACCCCAGGGGTTCGGTGAGTCACTCTCCGGGGTTCGGCGGGGGGGGACAAAGGGGCAATTGCTCCCCCCAAGAAAATATTACTGATTGTGAGGCCGAGCGCACCCCGGGAAATCAGAGCTGCAGTCGGGACAACTCACAGCCATTACACATAGACACTTGACACTCCGCCCCCTGTACCTCCCCCAGCAGGTTTCCAGCCTATCTCCTGCAGGCTGCTTGCTGCGTGAGTGGGCAGGATGGGGATGTACCTGACCACGGAGATCGCGCCCGCCTGGAAGAGGGAAGTGTGAGCAGATGAGCAGAGGGAGCCGAGTGAATGTTCCTGGAGGTAGGCTCAGCTAGCTGTACATGGTGGATTCGTTTACAAGGACCTCTATGTTACGTCTGCTGAGTTACTGCAGCTTAGCATAGAGGTGCTGTTAGCTGACGAGATGGAAATGCATGTCCTTTTCATTTAGCTCAATAAAGCATTGTGAATACCCCCTGGTGTGTGCCCTCCTGATACCCCATGGAATGCTCTCCCAACACCTCCCCCCAATGTGTGCCCTCCCAACACCCCATGGTATGCCCTCCAAACACCTCCCCAAAGTGTGTTCCCTCTTGACACCCCATGCTATGTTCTCCCAACCCCCCCAGTGTGTGCCCTCCCGATACCCCATAGTATGCCCTCCCAACACCTCCCCCCTCAGTGTGTGCCCTCCTGACACCCCATGTTTTAATGGTTTTGTTTTTTGAGATACAGTCGCCAACACTTGCAGGGAGGCCCCAGCGAGATTTGAACTCGCGACCCCTGGTTTACAAGACCAGTGCTCTAACCCCTGAGCTATGGAGCCTTTTTTTTTTTTTTTTTTTTTTTTTTTTTTTTTTTTTTTTTTTATGGTTTTGTTCATTTTGTGCACCTATGTATAAATGTATACCTAAATATATACCTATGTTTTGAATTTGAAAAAATCATATTTTATTTTTTCAATTAAGAATGGTTCAGTGAATGCGTATATGAAACTGGTGGGGTTCAGTACCTCCAACAAGGTTAAGAACCACTGGGCTAGCTAGTTAGCGTCAGGATCCCACTACACCACCGTTACTTAGCGTCAGTTAGAGTCAAGTACACTAACACACATACACACACACCTCCATTACCAGTATAGTGTTTGAACAGATCAATATCTGATCTGATCAGAACTATACTAGCGTCCCCATAATTTAGTGTTCCCCAAAGTCAGGCCTGATCTCTGCTAGTGCTAGCAGTTTTTTTTTGTTGCGACCAAATAGTCCTCGACAACCAGGTGCTTTTATTACCTAGTAGTCGCACTACTGTACCGGTCTACAGTATACTGACCATGGCAGGTGAGAGCGATGGGGAAGCCTCACTGTCAGAATCTGGGTCAATATACGAACCAGATGACAGCAGCGGCTCCCTGACAGATAGCTCCGACAGAGGGGTCCCTGCTAGGGTCAGGCGTACCCGACCCCATTCTGGAGTTGCTGACTTGCAAGAACCGGGAGTTTCTCGTATGCAGCAGAGTGCCAGTACTAGTGCCGCTCACACTTCTCGTGATCTGGCAAGCACGAGCGGCCTAGTACATCCTGGACCTTCAACCAGCACTGCAGTATCACCTGGTGACATGGCGAGTCACCTGAGTGCAGTTGAAGCTGGTGCGGTGGCTAGCACGAGTCGTGGGCCGCAGCCACCGCGTATTCGAAGACAGGCCCGTAGAGCCCATAGTGTCCTCCCTGAAGCGCTGGCATATCCTAATTGGCAGCCCACAGATTCCACAGCGCCAGTACTTCCCCCATTCACCGCCCAACCCGGAATCCAAGTGGAAACAGCTGGTTTTAATCCCATAAACTTTTTTGAGCTGTTTTTCACTGAAGATCTTTTCAGATCTATTGTGGACCAATCAAATTTGTACGCTCAACAATTCATCGCCGCCAACCCAAATTTACCCCTTGCCAAACCATTTGCCTGGAATCCTATTACGATTCAGGAGTTTAAAACCTTTCTGGGCCTTTCCTTCAACACAGGCATTACAAAAAAGAATGAATTGCGGTTATATTAGTCCACTGACCCAATTCATCAAATGTACATGTTCTCTGCTGCTATGTCCAAGATTCGATACGAACAAATATTTCGGTTCATGCATTTCAACGACAATGAACTCTGTCGTCCTCGGGGAGACCCTGCATATGATCGGCTCCACAAAATTCGGCCCCTCGTAGACCACTTCAATCAGCGGTTCGCAGCCTTGTTTACCCCCCAACAAAATGTCTGCGTTGACGAGTCCCTGATTAAGTTTACTGGTCGCCTTGCTATCAAACAGTACCTCCCCAGCAAGCGTGCCAGATACAGGGTCAAGTTGTATAAGCTGTGTGACAGGGCCACAGGCTATCAGAGATGTATAGTAACTAAGTAGAACTACTTCACTACTGTACTTAAGTACCGAAAGGCGGTATCTGTACTTTCCTAGAGTAGAATTTTTTTCTCTTACTTCCACTTTTACTTCACTACATTTTTTCAGTGATTTCAATACTTCTACTCCGATATTTTTTTTTTGTGTTGCATAGTTACTCATTACAATTATAAAAATTACCACTGCCAGAACAGAAGGTGGCAGGTTTCATGAAGTTCAAAACATGTGTATTATCAGCGCATACGAAACTAATTGCTCCTGTATGTATAAATAAAAGCTGCATTTGAAATAATAAAAAACAATATGATGTTCAAACTTTTGACTTCTTTCTTTAATAACTACATAACACAGTACTTGTACTTTTACTTTCAGTACTTGAGTAGCAATTTTTTTTTCAAAACTACTGGTACTTTTACTTTCAGTACTTGAGTAGCAAAATTTTTTAAAAAACTACTTGCAATACTTAAGTACAAAAAATGTTGCATACTTTAGTACTTCTACTCAAGTCACTTTTTGATCGAGCACTTCCACTTCTACTCAAGTCACTTTTTGATCGAGCACTTGTACTTTTACTCAAGTATGGGTTGTGAGTACCTTATACAACTCTGCAGGCTATACAGTTAATTTCCGTGTCTACGAGGGAAAAGATATCACTGTGGAGCCCCCCGACTGCCCAGGCTACATAGGGAGCAGCGCAAGATAGTTTGGGACTTGGTGTCACCCTTATTCGGAAAGGGGTACCACTTGTACGTGGACAACTTCTATACAAGCGTG
This sequence comes from Pelophylax lessonae, assembly GCF_965119305.1. Taxonomy (NCBI): domain Eukaryota; kingdom Metazoa; phylum Chordata; class Amphibia; order Anura; family Ranidae; genus Pelophylax; species Pelophylax lessonae. The sequence continues at coordinate 55,837,337 of NC_138770.1, read as the reverse complement.
CCACTTTTTAGACACCTCTTTCAATTTCAAATTGGCGCTTGTGGCACCGTGCGATCTAATCGCCGGGGCTTCACCCAACGGCTAGTAAATACCCCACTGAGCTCGGGGGAGAGAGCCTGCTTGAGGTGCGAGGAATTGCTTGCAGTGAAGTGGAGGGACAAACGAAACTTTTACGTGCTGTCCTCCATTCACCCAGACACGGCAGTCCAAATTACTACGGTCTCCGGTGTTGTTGTTGAGAAGCCCCTCTGTGTCCACGACTATAACCGTAAAATGGGAGGGGTGGACTTCAACGACCAGATGATGGGACCGTACTTAATTGCCCGCAAGGCCAGACGCTGGTACAAAAAAGTGTCTGTATACCTATTTCAATTGGCTGTTTACAACGCTTTTGTCTTATAGAAAGCGTCTGCCGGAACATTATCCTTCTTTCAATTCCAAGAAGAGATAATCAGAGCCCTTCTGTATCCAGCTGGTGCTCCTGCCCCAATTCACCAACCAGATGCAGTGAGCCGGCTGCATGAGAGGCATTTTCCGGAATTCCTCCCGAGTACCCCTACCCAACGATACCCCCAAAAAAGATGCTGTGTCTGCAGCAAGCGCGGATTTAGGCGTGACACCCGGAATTATTGTCCCGACTGTCCTGACCAACCTGGTCTTTGCAACGGTGACTGTTTCCGTCGCTACCACACACTAGTGGATTATTAGCGTAGGGTACAGCACGGCACAGTTTAGGACACATACCCGAGAGTGCAGCCGGTGGTTCAAATATCTAACCATAGAGCTGATTGGAGATGAGAATGGCTCCAATCATCTCTATGGCCTAAGATACCGGAAGCTACAAGCATTTCATGACTTCTGTTTCGCCAGAAATAAACAGCGCCATTGGGAAATTGGGAAAGTATTTTATCACACCAATTTTGGTGTGGTCAGATGCCTTAAGGTCAGAGGAAAGATCTAGAGTCGCTACCACACACTACTGGATTATTAGCGTAGGGTACAGCCCGGCACAGTTTAGGGCACATTTTCACAGGGTCTCAATAGATGTTCGATGGCTATCGTCATTTTGAGAGACCCGAACCTGGAACTCGACGTTTGAAGAAAAAAAAAAAAAAATACATAAAAGCCAAAAATAGTTGTCGTCTCAGTCATTTTTTATGTTCTTCTACACTTCCTACTGTACTTTTAATGTACTTTGTTTGTTTTTCATTCTTTTGTGACCTGTTTCTCTTGCAGTTACTCGTCGGCTACCATGACATTGATTTTATATATTCTGACACAAACAGCGTTTGCGCTCAGCATATATGGATACCTTTGCTGGTAGCAGCTGTGGTGATTTTCTGATTTCAGCACTGCAGTTAAAATTCTATTTTGGTATACGTGGATAGTGTCGTGTATATCCATCATTAAATTCAGTGGGTGGTTGTTTGGGCGGTTAATGATGAGTAATACTACGCATTATTCCTGTGCTGATTTCTGATAGGTTCTCTTTTTTTTCGTTCAGCCCACAGGCTGCATGAAAAAAAAAAAACCTATATGCCAAACAAGGAGCAGCAATGTACTGGTACGTTGCTGGACTTTGAGTGGTTATACCAGGATGATGCCTGCAGATTTAGGCATCATCTTGGTATCGTTTTTTACAGCCAGCGGTCGACTTACATGTAAAAGCAATCCTAGCAGGTAATTGGCCGCTAGACTGCTTTTACATACAGTGGGAGGGGACTCTCCCCCCCCCCCCCACCGCCGCCTTCCGCAGCCTTCCGTGGTTTTTCTCGGGCTCTCCTGTCCCACCGGTTAACCCGAGAGTGCAGCCGGTGGTTCAATTATCCAACCATAGAGCTAATTGGAGATGAGAATGGCTCCAATCATCTCTATGGCCTAAGATACCGGAAGCTACGAGCATTTCATGACTTGTTTCGCCAAAAATAAACAGCGCCATTTGGAAATTGGGAAAGTATTTTATCACACCAATTTTGGTGTGGTCAGATGCGTTAAGGTCAGAGGAGAGATCTAGAGTCTAAAAGACCACAATTTTTTTTTAAAAGAGTACCTGTCACTACAGATTGCTATCAAAGGGGAAATTTAAATTCACCGTGACGTGATAACAATAAAAATGATAAAAAAAAAAAAAATGAAAGAAAAGGTGTCAAAATAACATAGAAAAGCAAATAAAAAAAAAAAATCAAGCCCCCCCTGTCCCCCTGTGCTTGCGCGCAAATTCGCACACAAGCGTTGGTCTAGTGTCATATGTAAACTGCAATTCCAGCATGCATGTGAGGTATCGCCGTGAACGCCAGGTCGAGGGCAGTAATTCTTGCAGTAGACCTCCTCTGTAAGTACAAAGTGGTAGCCTGTAAAGACTTTTAAAGGCTTTTAAAACCGTACGTAGTTTGTTGCCGCGGCACGGGCGTGCGCAGTTTTTAAAGCATGTCATGTTAGGTGTCTATGAACTCAGCATAAGATCATCTTTTAAATTTTATCAAACAATTTGGAATTATATAGTGTATTTCTGCATTAAATATAAAAAAAGTGTTTTTTTTACGCAAAAATTGCGTTTGGAAAATGTGTGCGCAAATACCGTGTGACAAAAAAAATTGCAACATCCACCATTTTGTTCTGTAGGGCCTCTGCTTTAAAAAAATATATAATGTTTGGGGGTTCAAAGTAATTTTCTTGTAAAAAAAAAAATATTTTTTCATGTAAACAAAAAGTCACAGAAAAGGCTTGGTTTTCAAGTGGTTAGAAGAGTGGGTGATGTGTTGCTAAAATTGAGCATAAAATGCCAGGACTGTTCAAACACCTCCCAAATGACCCCTTTTTGGAAAGTAGACACCCAAAGCTATTTGCTGATAGGCATATTGAGTCCATGGAGTATTTTACATTTTGCCCTCAGTTTCAGGAAAATGACAATTTGTTTTTTTTTTGTTTTTTTTTTTACACAAAGTTGTCAGTAAATGATATAATGCTCACACATGCCATGGGTATATGTGAAATGACACCCCAAAATACATTCTGCTGCTTCTCCTGAGTACAGGGATACCCCATGTGTGAGACTTTTTGGCAGTCTAGCCGCGTACAGGACCCGGAAAACCAATCACCTCCTTCAGGCTTTCTAAGGGCATAAATTGTTGATCTCACTCCTTACTACCTATCACACTTTTGAAGGCCAAGAAATGCAAAGATAGCACAAAACCCCCCCAAATGACCCCATTTTGCAAAGTAGACACTCCAAGCTATTAGCTGAGAGGCATGATGAGTCCATGGCATAGTTTATATTTTGCCACAAGTTTCGGGAAAATTATAATTTTTTTTTTTGTTTTTTTACACAAAGTTGTCAGTAAATGATATAATGCTCACACATGCCATGGGTATATGTGAAATGACACCCCAATACATTCTGCTGCTTCTCCTGAGTACAGGGATACCCCATGTGTGAGACTTTTTGGCAGTCTAGCCGCGTACAGGACCCGGAAAACCACTCCCCACCTTCAGGCTTTCTAAGGGCGTAAATTGTTGATCTCACTCCTTACTACCTATCACACTTTTAAAGGCCATGAAATGCCAAGATAGCACAAAACCCCAGCAATAGACACCATTTTGCAAAGTAGACACTCCAATCTATTTGCTGAGAGGCATGGTGAGTATTTTGCAGCTCTAATTTTTTTTGGAAAATGAAGAAAAAACAGAAAAATGCATTTTTTTTCCTCTTTTTTTCAATTTCCAAAACTTTGTGACAAAAAGTGATATCTGCAAAACACCCAACATGCCTCTCTGCAAATAGCTTAGGGTGTCTACTTTCCGAAAAGGGGTCATTTGGGGGGGGGGGGGGTTGTGCTGTCTTGGCATTTCATGGCCTCCGAAACTGTGATAGGTAGTCAGGAGTGAAATCAACAATTTACGCCCTTGGAAAGCCTGGAAGTGGTGATTGATTTTCGGGGGCCTGTACTCGGCTAGACTGCAAAAAAGTCTCACACATGGGGTATCCCTGTACTCAGGAGAAGCAGCAGAGTGTATTTTGGGGTGTCATTTCACATATACCCATGGCATGTGTGAGAAATATATCATTTAGTGACAACTTTGTGTAAAAAAACAAAAAAAAAAAAATAATAATAATATATTTCCCGAAACTTGTGGCAAAATATAAAATATTCCATGGACTCACCATGCCTCTCAGCAAATAGCTTGGGGTGTCTACTTTGCAAAATGGGGTCATTTAGGGGGGGTTTTGTGCTATCTTGAAATTTCAGGGCCTCCGAAACTGTGATGGGTAGTGAGGAGTAAAATCAAAAATTTACGCCATTAGAAAACCTAAAGATGGAGATTGAATTTCGGGGTCCCGTACACAGCTAGGCTCCCAAAAAGTCTCACATATGTGGTATCCCTGTACTCAGGAGAAGCAGCAGAATATATTTTGGGGTGTAATTACACATATACCCATGGCATGTGTGAGCAATATATCATTTCATTGACAACTTTGTGTAAAAAAAAAAGATTTTTTTTTTTTAGTCATTTTTCAAACACCTGTGACAAAAAAATGAAATATTCAATGAGCTCAACATGCCTCTCAGAACATTCCTTAGGATGTCTACTTTCCAAAAAGTGGTAATTTGGGGGGGTCTTGTACTGCCCTGCCATTTTAGCACTTCATGAAATGAGATAGGCAGTCAGAAATTAAAGCTGCGTAAAATTTCAGTATTTACACCATAGTTTGTAGACGCTATAACTTTTGCGCAAACCAATAAAAATACGCTCACTGAATTTTTTTTGTCAAAGACATGTAGCTAAATATATTTTGGCCAAAAAAATGACATAAATTGAGTATATTGGATATTTTTTAAAAGACAAAGTTGAAAATGTCATTTTTTTGCAAAATTTTTGCTCTTTTTTTATTAATATCGCAAAAAATAAAAAGCTCAGAGGTGATCAAATACCACCAAAAGAAAGCTCTGTTTGTGGGAAAAAAAGGACGTAAATTTCGTTTGGGTACCACATTGCATGACTGCACAATTGTCAGTTAAAGTCGCACAGTGCCGAAGCACAAAAAGTGGCCTGGACGTAAGACAGCAAAATCCTCCGGTGGTAAAGTGGTTAAGCTATTGCTAGGATAGCATTAAAAGGGGAAAGAAAACAAAGAAACCGACCTAGCGCATTATCCTCAATAAAAGGCTTTATTTGTGTAACATTAAAAAGTGGCTACTCACAGACATAGATGTAAATATAGCATATCGAGCTCATTTGCCCAAGTGTCCGGATAAGTCCAAATAATCGTCCATAACCGATGAGATGACGGCTGACGCGTTTCAAGGCTTAGCCTCTTCCTCAGAGCTCGATATGCTATATTTACATCTATGTCTGCGAGTAGCCACTTTTTAATGTTACACAAATAAAGCCTTTTATTGAGGATAATGCGCTAGGTCGGTGCGCCCTTTCTTTGTTTTCTTTGCTTTTAGTACCGGTGGACTACCCCAGTCCGTTATGGGCAGCAAGACCTTAGCCATCTGAGAAGCCAGGTGTGAGTCCCGGGAGGAGTGTGGTCGGGAGGCTTGGATTCCAAGCGCAGGAGAAAGGTGTTTCACCTTATTGTTTTTTGGAGTAGCATTAAAAGGGGGAATGTGGCATCAGCTGAAAAGCCTTCTAACATGGCGGATGGTTATTAAAAAACAAAATGGTTGATTATGACACGTTTTTTGTGGAACTACAGGGAACAGCAGAAGTGGCATAGCTGCATACTTCCAGCCCCCTCATTCTCCCCTCCTCTACCTAATTTCCTCTTTTGCAAAGAACACAGAGAAGTGTAAAAGCTGCAAAAGCCATTTGTTCTGAAATAGGAAATTAGAGGAAGTAGCTACATAAGAGAAAGAAGTATGTTTTGCTTAGATAAAGGAAAAATTATATTTTTTATTTTTTTTTGTATATGCCCTTGTGACGCAACTGTTGACATATAAGTGATGTCCACGCCTATTTCGGTAACTTAGCAAGAGGGCATGAGCCGGGCTAGGTTCACTTCGCTAGCGATTAAAAAAAAAGGTTTTCCTGAAAGTATGTGTCTGGAAATTCCAATCTTTGGTTTCTCAGAAGCTGTTTTCTGCTACTAAAGTACCGACGTAAAACTGTGGCGGATGGTCCGAAAGTGGTTAATAGTCATGGTATCACTGTGCTTGCTTGGCCAGGAAACTCGCCTGACCTAAACCCCATAGAGAGTCTGTAGGGTATTGTCAAGTGGAAGATGAGAGACACCAGACTCAACAATGCAGATGAGCTGAAGGCCGCTATCAAAGCAACCTGGGCTTCCATAACACCTCAGCAGTGCCACAGGCTGATCACCATCATGCCACGCCACATTAATGCAGTAATTCATGCACAAGGAGCCCCGGCCAAGTATTGAGTGCATACTATACTGTACATGGACATACTTTTCAGTAAGCCTGTATTAAAAATCCTTTTTTTTTTTACATAATCATCAAAAATAAAAGAAAAAATATATGACTAACTTTTTGCATTGAATTACTGAAATATATTAACTTTTTGATGATATTCTAATTTTATGAGATGCACCTGTATATGACAAAAATGTCCCCATGTTGTGGCACGACCCATCACAACATAAAAGCAAATGGAACCACAAAAAAGAAAAATCCAAAGGAAACCTCCTGGAGTGTTAAAGGAGGAATGGGTGGAAACCAAACCTGGGCGTAGACCGCTAAACAGCGGCGGCCCGTGCATAGGGGGCGCCCGGGCGCCGCCCCCCTACCCCTAAAAAATAGAGAAAAAAAATTACAAAAAGAACAAATAAAGTTGTGAAAAAAAAAAATTGTGTTCGCAGGCCTATGTGGTGGCACTGGTGGCTATGGGGGGGGGGGGGTGGGGTTTACGTCCCATAAGAGGCACCGATTGGCTGCCTTCTGGGGGCGTAACCTGGGCGCAAGTCATTGCGCTAGGACACCCCCAATTTCCTGATATCCTGGCTGTGATTGGTCCAGTCTACAGCCTGGACCAATCATCATCCAGGGCATCCCATGGCCCCATACTGACCCCACTGACGTCGCGTGTGTCAGTCACGCTGCCGCACCGAGTCCGACTGGAGTGGACAGACGGTAACGGCGGGAGACGGGAGTGACGGCGGCACCGGCAGAGAGCGGAGCGGAGACCGGAGTCACCGGACCTGAATCGGATCCATCCGTCCAGACCAGGCACAGGCAGTCACCAGGCCGCGCAGCGTCTCAGAGGTCATCTGGAACTCCAGTCTGGAAGAGAGAGACACCACACCAGTGCACCACTCGAGTCATGAACATTCAGTCACCACCGGTAAGTGACTCCTCAGTCACTCGCAGACAGTCCTCTACTGTGTCAGTCAGTCCTCCTCTCCTGCACCTGCAGACTGCAGTCTTCTCCTCAGTGGTTTCAAATTCTCACGAAATCACTAGAATTTGCCATCACCAATGCCATCCATGCCTGTACCTACCTGTTCTGCCATGGGCTGGGTCCATCCATCCATCATGGATGGTTGGATGGACCCAGGCCAGGCCAGAACAGGTAGGTACAGGCATGTCACGGTGCAAGATTTATCAAGTTACCCAGGCCGGGCCCAGACCAGAGTGTGCACAGATATCCTTATATACTGTATATATATATATATATATATATATATATATATATATATATATATATATATATATATATCATCATGGATGGGTGGATGATACATCCATCCATGGATTGATATATATATATATAATCATATCTGCACACTGTGGTCTGGGCCCGACCTGGGTAACTTGATGTTATTCTTCTTGCACCATGACCTTACATGCCTGTACCTACCTGTTTTCCCCTGGCCTGGGTCCATCCATGATAAGGATATCTGCACTCTGGTCTGGGCCTGGCCTGGGTAACTTGATAAATCTTGCACCGTCCGTGACCTCTTCCTTGATTACTGATGGCCCCTTTAACACTTGTGTGGCATCAAAGTCACGCAATATTTTACCGCGTTTTTTGCCGCAAATTTTTCTTTTTGCGCCCCCCCCCAAAAATTTTGAGCACCAGCCGCCACTGCCGCTAAGCAAGCACTGGGACCACCTGGCATCAGACATACAAGGAAAAATATAAGTGAATGTGAAAGGGGAGTATACTGTAGGTGAGAGCAAGGTATGGTATGTTTGAAAACATAAATGCTACACTACAAGCCACATACCCGGTCATTTTATATCCGAGACATACTACACAGGAGGATGTATATAACAGAGGTTACAGGCATGCATTAATTTTCTTTTGCTAGGCACAAGTAAAGAAGCAGTCTGTAGATGGATCTATAAAGTATGACAACTCTGTATTAGTATTGGACACATTCGTGGCATAAGGATACCTCCATATAATGATAGTATTTAAAAAGAGTATGCATAGATGCAGTGTTAATTTCGTCGACTAAAACCGACTAAAACGTTTTCGTCGACTAACACAATTCAGATAACTAAAATACGACTAAAACTAAAATGGCATTTTAGTCTTAAGACTAAAATACGACTAAAACTAAAATGGCATTTTAGTCAAAAGACTATAACTAAAACTAAATCGAAATTTGCTGCCAAAAATTAACACTGGTGCATGCTCAAAGCATAAATAATAACATATTAGATTTTTCACTCCAGGACCAGCAGTAGTATATAATGAGTTTAGAAATTGTAGAGAAATGCTTAAATAATGCATTACAAATTACAATTGAACTACACCCATTTGATTATAGATGACTAAAATGAGTTTTAGTCGACTAAAATGTAGGGCGTTTTAGTCGACTAAAATATACTGGAGTTTTAGTCGACTAAATACGACTAAAACTAAAACACTTGCAGAAGACTAAAATGGGACTAAAACTAAAATGCCATTTTAGTTCTAAGACTAAGACTAAAACTAAATTGAAATTTGCTGCCAAAATTAACACTGCATAGATGAGTATAGTAAAGGAGCTTACCTTTCCACGTATTACTCTCAGTCTCACTGTGTAGAATGGTGGATGATGTTTGTGTGTCTCTCTTAGGGCTTTAAGTAGGACAGTGCTTGTTTGTAACTCCCCCCAGGTTTGTGTGTGGAGAGGAGGAATCTTATATGTGTGCAGCATCTGTCCGCACTTACTGGTGCCATTGTAAGGTCTCCTGGATGTTCGGCGTGCAGCGCATCCTTGCCCACAGGCGGTTAGCGTATGTGGAATGACGTCCGGACATAGGCTGGGAGCAGTGAGCCTACGCGTGCCGGGTGCCACCAAGCATGCCCCCGCCCGGCATGCATTCACAAAAAAAAAAAAAGGAAAAAACACAAAAGTTTAACTGCTCACGACAGAAAGTAGGGGCATATAAAAGTGTCACAATCGGGAACATATATCAGGATCTCATGGACATATTGGAATTTCACAGTAACAAAGCAGTTGTTAAGGCAATCCCCAGAGGGGGTTTGCACGCACAGATAAATTATTTCTCCATTCCTACCGAGGTGAAGCCTTCCAAGAAAGACTTAAAATTCACCGCCTCATTGAGGCCTGGGATTGTGGTAGCCTTTAGGTGACGGCTCCCTCTGCAGGAGGAGTTTGTTCCAGTCTCCTCCTCTGGGGCTGGGGTGTACCTGATCCAAGGCCAGAAATTTGACTTTAGGACAAATACCACCATGTATAGCGGTAACATGTCTGCCCAATGGCAGCTCTGATTTACAAGTTCGCATGATACGAATGTGCCAGAAGACCCCTCTCCAAAATTCAACTTTGGTTTTCTCTACATAGAATGAGCCACAATCATAGCAAAAGGTATACCACACCATAAGATTTACAGTTAACGTAGTGTTGTGCCTTAAAAATGTGTCCATTGGGCAATTCAATGGACGAGGCATTATGCATGTATCTACAGTATCCACATGCCCTGCATATGAAAGTGCCTTTGTATTTGCAGGGATCTTTTCTACGAATAAATATGATACACTGCTCAAAGAAATTAAAGGAACACTTTGAAAACACATCAGATCTCAATGGGGAAAAATATCATGCTGGATAGCTATACTGATATGGATTGGGTAATGGGTTAGGAACAAAAGTATGCCACATCGGTTGATGGAAATGAAAATTATCAACCTACAGAGGGCCAAAATCAAAGACACCCCGAAAAATCAAAGTGAAAAAATGATGCAGCAGTCTAGTCCATTTTGCCAAAATTTCATCGCAGCAACTCAAAATGGTAAGCTTGTATTCATGCCTGACAATGTCAGGGCATGCTCCTAAAGGAGACGACAGATGGTGTCCTGGGGTATTTCCTCCCAGATGTCCACCAGGGCATCACTGAGCTCCTGAATAGACTGAGGTGCACCCTGGCGGCACCGGATGGACCGAAACATAATGTCCCAGAAGTGTTCTATTAGATGTAGATCAGACAAGCGTAAGGGCAATTCAATGGTATTAATTCCTTCATCCTCCAGGAACTGGCTGTATACTCTCGCCACATGAGGCCAGGCATTGTCGTGCACCAGGAGGAACAAAGGACCCACTGCACCAGTGTAGGGTCTGACAATGGGTCCAAGGAGTTCATCCCGATACCTATCGGCAGTAGTTAGGGTGCCATTGTCTAGCCTGCAGAGGTCTGTGCCTCCCTCCATGGATATGCCTCTCCAGACCATTATTGACCCACCATCAAACCGGTCATGCTGAAGCATTTTACCAGTGTTGGGGTAGTTACTCAAAAAATGTAACTAGTTACTAGTTACTTCTGTAAATTGTAATGAGATTACTTTACTAGTTACTGCATTTGAAAAGTAACTTCACTACTTATTACTTTACTTTCCTCTTTCTTAATTGACCATGTAGAAGAAGATACATGACACTCTTTCTGCATAGAGTTTATTGTATAAACACAAGCTTTGGGAAACATGAGAACAAAAGCTGAAAAAACAGAATAAAACATAAAGTGCAACAAAAATTCATAAACTTCATCCCTCTCTATTCTTCGAAATAACGATTGTATCGCATGGCTTGGGTAACGCAGGAAAGCGCATTCCTATAGCCTAGTAGAGTAGTGTAGTTACCTCCTATAGCCTAGTAAAGTAGAGTAGTTACCAATATTAGTATTGTAACTAGTTACATTACTTAGTTACCAAAAAAAGTAATGTAGTTACTGTAATCAGTTACTTTGTAACTAGTTACCCCCAACACTGCATGTTACAATCAGCATAACGCTCGCCACGGCTTCTCCTGACCCTTTCACGTCTGTCACATGTGCTCAGGGTGAACCAATGCCAATGCAAATGCCAATTGAGCTCCACGGTGCCGGGCAGTGAGCACAGGGCACACTAGAGGACGTCGAGCCCTCAGGAAACCCTCATGAAGTCACTTTCTGATTGTTTGGTCAGAGACATTTACACCAGTGGCCTGCTAGAGGTCCTTTTGTAGGGCTCTAGCAGTGATCATCCTGTTGCTTCTTGCCCAAAGGAGCAGATGACAGTCCGGCTGATGGGTAAATGACCTTCTATGACCCTGTCCATCTCCCCTAGAGTAACTGCCTGTCTCCTGGAATCTTTTCAATGCTCTTGAGACACATCAAACCTTCTTGCAAGGGCATGTATTGATGTGCCATCCTAGAGGAGCTGGAGTGCCTGTGCAACTTCTATAGGGTCCAGGTATCGCCTCATGCTACCAGCAGTGACAATGACCCTAGCCAAATGCAAAACTGGTGAAAAACAGTCAGAAAAGATGAGTAGGGAAACAGAATTTAAGTGGCCTCCATTTTTAAAACCATTCCTGTTTTGGAGGTTGTCTCATTGTTGCCCATCTAGTGCACCTGGTGTTAATTTCATTAACACCAAAGTAGCTGAAACTGATTAACAACCCCCTCTGCTACCTAACTGACCAGATCAATATCCCAGGAGTTTAATTGACTTGATGCTATACTCTGATTAAAAAGTGGTCCTTTAATTTTTGTTGAGCAGTGCACCTTTTAATATAATGTAATGTTTACTCTTTGAGCCTTTAAAGTCCTATTTCCAAACTGGGGAAACCTTTTCTCTAAATGGGGATGGATAACATAAGAAGGTGGAAAAAAAAATATGATAAAGAAAAATAAGGACAGATTGAAGATAAAAGTCCAGAAAAAAAGTTTGATAACATTTTGGAATATGGTTATTGTGGATGATATTTTGGAGACTTCTGCACACATTTGACTGCATAAACTGGAACCATTACTAGGTGTTATTACTGCATAAACTGACACCGATACTGGGGGCTATTACTGCATAGACTGGCACCAATACTAGCGGCTATCACTGTGTAAACTAGCACCAATACTAGGGGCTATTACTGTATAAACTGGCTCCAATACTAGGGGTTATTACTGTATTAACTGGCACCAATACTACGGGCTATTACTGTCTAAACTGGCACCAATAATACGGCTATTACTGTGTAAACTGGCACCAATACTAGGGGTTATTACTACATAAACTGGCACCAATACTAGGGGCTATTACTGCATAAACTTGCACCAATACAAGGGGCTATACTGCATAAACTGGCATCAATACTAGGCTTTATTACTGTGCAAGCTGGCGCCAATACTAGGCTTTATTACTGTGTAAACTGCCATCAATATTAGGGGTTATTACTGTGCATACCAGCACCAATACTAGGGGTTATTATTGTATAAATTGGCACCAATACTAGGAGTTATTACTGCGTAAACTGGCACCAACACTAGGGGCTATTACAGCGTAAGCTGGCACCAATACTGGGGGTTATTACTGCATAAACTGGCACCATTCCTAAGGGTTATCACTGCATAAACTGGCACCAATACTAGGGGCTATATACTGCATAAACTGGAACCAATAATAGGGGCTATTAATGCATAAACTGGCACCAGTACCAGGGGCTATTACTAAATAAACTAGCACCAATACTAGGGGCTATTACTGCATAAACTGGCACTAATACTAGGGATTATTACTGTGTACACTGGCATCAATACTAGGGGCTATTACTGCATAAACTGGCACTAATACTAGGGATTATTACTGTGTACACTGGCATCAATACTAGGGGTTATTACTGCATAAACTGGCACTAATACTAGGGATTATTTCTGTGTACACTGGCATCAATACTAGGGGTTATTACTGCATAAACTGACATCAATACTAGGGGTATTACTGCATAAACTGGCACCAATACTAGGGGCTATTACTGCATAATCTGGCAGCAACACTAGGGGCTGTTACTGCATAAACTGGCCTCAATACTAGGGGTTATTAAAGCGGAGTTCCACCCAAAAGTGGAACTTCCGCTTTAGGGAGTCCTGACCCCCCGACATGCCACATTTGGCATGTCATTTTTTGGGGGGGGGGAGCGGGTACCTAGTTTTGACAGGTACCCGCTCCCACTTCCGCTCGAAGCGCCGCGGCGCCCTGAGCGGAAGTTCTCCTCTCCCCCTCCCTCCCTGCAATCTTCTGGGACACGTCAGAGGTCCCAGAAGATTGCCGGCCAATCACGGCGCGCAGCGCGACTCGCGCATGCGCAGTGGGTACCCGGCTGTGAAGCCGCAAACTGTAACAGCCGGGTGCCCACAGCAGTGATGCTGGCGCCGAGGGAGAGGATCGAGGCTTCCGGCGGCCGCATCGCTGGACCGTTGGACAGGTGAGTAAATGGCTGGAACTCCGCTTTAATGAAGATAGGGGGAAGGCGGAAAGAGGAAGAAAGGAGAAAACTCTTGAAAACTTGTCAGTGTTAGGTTAGTACAATAAAAAGGTATCAGTACATACTGCATTACTGTATTTTTGAACCTCTTTATATATACTTATTTCGTTTTTTTCAGGGGTATGATATAGTGGTGAAAATTCTGAGTGCCCCCCCCCCCCCCCCACCTGAGTTTTGCCTGAGGTATCTTATGTGCTCCCCCTATATATTGTTCCTAGAGTAGCCACTGCACAGGTGTAATGATTAATCACAACTTTATTATGTGAAATGCATCTACCTAGACTATTTGTTGGTGTCCTGCGGTGCCACCTTGGGTATATAAATAAAAGGCATTTGTAACTAATGTGATGTGCAGTTGTTTCTTCTTACCCTGATACTATCCAACGAGGCGAGTTGAGGCTAGCACTCATACGGAGGTTCCATCAGGCTCATTTATTCCACCTGGAGCAGTGGGTTTTCTTTACCTTGGCACCACCTTTACTGTCTGCATTCTGAGCATTCTTCCCTGGGCACATACTGCCCTTAATGTTAGCAGCACTTAGTGCACCATCCAGCCACATGATATAAGAGATGGTCAGAGACTGCGGGCATAGTATAGGAGATGCTCAGAGACTGCAGACATGACACAAGAGATGGTCAGAAACTGTGGACATAATAAAGGAGATGGTCAGAGACTGCGGACATGGTAAATGAGATGGTCAGAGAATGCAAACAGGATTTAAGAGATGGTCAGAGACTGTGGACATGGTATATGAGATGGTCAGAGACTGCAGACATGGTATATGAGATGGATAGTGACTGCAAACATGAGACTTAAGAGATGGTCAAAGAATGTGGATATAGTACATGAGATGGTCAGACACTACAGACATGACACATGAGATGGTCAGAGACTACAGACATGATATAAGAGATGGTCAGAGACTGTGGACATGGTACAGGAGATGGTCAGACACTGCAGACATGACACATGAGATGGTCAGAGACTGCAGAGATAGTATATGAAATGCTCAGAGACTGCACACAAGAGATGGTCAGAAACTGTGGACATAATAAAGAAGATGGTCAGAGACTGCAGACATGGTAAATGAGATGGTCAGAGACTGCAAACATGACATAAGAGATGGTCAGAGACTGCAGACATGGTAAGTGAGATGGTCAGAGATCGCAAACATGATATAAGAGATGGTCAGAGACTGAAGACATGGTATATGAGATGGTCAGACACTGCAGACATGATACATGAGATGGCCAGAGACTGCAGAAATGGTAAATGAGATGGCCAGAGACTGCAGAAATATTATATGAGATAGTCAGAGACTGCAAACATTGTATGTATGATGGTCAGAGACTGCAAGCATGATACAACAAATGTTTAGAGACTGTTGACATGCCATATGAGATAGTCAGAGACTGCAGACGTGATACTATAGATCGCGGGTGGCAAACACAAGGCCCGCAGGCCGAATCCGGCCGCCAGGTCTTTTCATGGGGTCCGCGTAGCGGCCGCTGACTACCACCTCTTTATCACTTTCTCGCACACAAATACATCCTCCGGCGCCGCCTGTGCTTGAGCGCATGCGCGGCCGGCCGGTCTCCAAGGTGATATCTCTCGTTCCCTCTGTCCTTCTAGCGGCGCCAGCTGATTGAGCTGAGCGCATGCCCGGCCGGCCAGTCTCCTGCACTCTCTCCCCAGTCCCTAGTGTCCCTATTGTTAGTGTCAGTGTTTTTTTTTTCCTGTCAGTGAGCTGCACCCTGAGAGCGGGCTTTTTGCCCAATACACAGGCAAGGGTTATTACTGTATTAACTGGCACCAATACTACGGGCTATTACTGTCTAAACTGGCACCAATACTACGGGCTATTACTGTGTAAACTGGCACCAATACTAGGGGTTATTACTACGTAAACTGGCACCAATACTAGGGGCTATTACTGCATAAACTTGCACCAATACAAGGGGCTATACTGCATAAACTGGCATCAATACTAGGCTTTATTACTGTGCAAGCTGGCGCCAATACTAGGCTTTATTACTGTGTAAACTGCCATCAATATTAGGGGTTATTACTGTGCATACCAGCACCAATACTAGGGGTAATTATTGTATAAATTGGCACCAATACTAGGAGTTATTACTGCGTAAACTGGCACCAACACTAGGGGCTATTACAGCGTAAGCTGGCACCAATACTAGGGGTTATTACTGCATAAACTGGCACCATTCCTAAGGGTTATCACTGCGTAAACTGGCACCAATACTAGGGGCTATATACTGCATAAACTGGAACCAATAATAGGGGCTATTAATGCGTAAACTGGCACCAGTACCAGGGGCTATTACTAAATAAACTAGCACCAATACTAGGGGCTATTACTGCATAAACTGGCACTAATACTAGGGGTTATTACTGTGTAAACTGGCATCAATACTAGGGGTTATTACTGCATAAACTGGCACTAATACTAGGGGTTATTACTGCATAAACTGACATCAATACTAGGGGTATTACTGCATAAACTGGCACCAATACTAGGGGCACCGGCTGATTGAGCTGAGCGCATGCCGGTCGGCTGGCCAGTCTCCTGCACTCTCTCCCCAGTCCCTAGTGTCCCTAGTGTTAGTGTCAGTGTTTATTTTTTCCTGTCAGTGAGCTGCACCCTGAGAGCGGGCTTTTTGCCCAATACACAGGCAGGGGTTGTACCAGAGCTGGGACAGATAGGAAGGCAGGAGAAAGCAAAGATGTGAGAGAGTTTTTTTTTTTCGGGGGGGGCCGGGGTGGGGTGGTGAGGGCTGTGGAGGTAGGTGGGAGGATGGGAGCAGAGCGCACTCCTGAGCCCCGCACTCCGTACCCAGCGCACACGAGAACTCCGCACGCAACCCTACACTCCGCACGCAACCCCGCACTCCAGAACTCCGCACTGCGTATGCAATCCCGCACTCCTGAACTCTGCACTCCGTATGCAACCCCGCACTCCTGAACTCCGCACTCCATACGCAACCCCGCACTCTGTACCCAGCGCACTCCTGAACTCCGCACTCTGTACCCAGCACACTCTTGAACTCCACACTCTGTACCCAGCGCACTCCTGAACTCCGCACTCCATACCCAGTCCACTCCTGAACTCCACACTCCGTACCCAGCGTACTCCTGAACTCCGCACTCCGTACCCAGCGCACTCCTGAACCCCACACTCTTTGAGGGCAACTATATTGCTGATGCGTCCCCCAATGAATTTGAGTTTAACATCCTTGCTTTAGATGGTCAGAAACTGCGGACATAGCATATAAGATGGTCAGAGACTGCAGACATGATACAAGAGATTATCAAAGACTGTAGACATGGTATATCAGATGGTCAGATACTGTGGACATGGTATAATGGATGGTCAGAGACTGCAGGCATAATACAAGAGTTGGTCAGAAACTGTGAGCATAGTATCAGCATGGTATATGAGATGGTCAGAGACTGCGGACCTGATATATGAGATGGTCAGGGACTGTAGACATGATACAAGAGGAGGCCAGAGACTTTGGGCTGGTATATCAGAGACTGCGGACATGTTATATGGGATGGTCAGAGTATGCAGACGTGGTATATGAGATGGTCAGAGACTGTGGACATGGTACAGGAGGTAGCTAGAGACTGCAGATGTGATATAGGAGATGGTAAAAGACTGAAGACATGATACAAGAGTTTGCCAGAGACTGTGGGCATGATATTTGAGATGGTCAAGGACTGTAGACATGGTATTTTAGATGGTCAGAGACTGCAGGCATGATACAAGAGTTCATAATAAACAAGCAAAAAATTTGGGGGAGCATACCCATGTATTTCTAAAGCTGGTGCAGCTATGAACCAAGAGACATGTATATTAAAAAAGAATAGCGCACACATGCAAAAGAAACTACCAAATTTGAAGATAATCCATAAATAAAAATGGGGATTTGGTCCCACCATATGGCCATATAGTGCTCAAGCCCACCACTGCGTCAAAGTACCCCATTATTGTCAAATGTGTGGTCAACCTTCCGTAGTGCGACTTGTGTTCAAGGGCAGAGGGGGTATAGCTCAGTGGTAGAGCATTCGACTGCAGATCGAGAGGTCCCTGGTTCAAATCCGGGTGCCCCCTGGAATACCCTAGCCCTGTATCCAAATGGAGAAGAGCAAAAAAATTATAAAAACAAGTATTGCAAGGGAGACTTGATGGAGCATTTAACCCCACTGATAATGGGGTACCTTGACGCAGTGGTGGGCTTGAGCACGATATGGCCATATGGTGGGACTAAATCCCCATTTTTATTTATGGATTGTCTCCATATTTGATAGTCATTTCTTTTGCATGTGTGCGCTATTCTTTTTTAATATACATGTTGCTTGGTCCATAGCTGCACCGGCTTTAGATATACATGTTCAGGATTTGCTCCCCCAATTTTTTGCTTGTTTATGATACAAGAGTTGATCAGAAACTGTAAGCATGGCATAAGCATGGTATACGAGATGGTCAGAGACTGTGGACCTGATATATAAGATGGTCAGGGACTGTGGACATGATACAAGAGGTGGCCATAGACTTTGGGATGGTTTATTAGATGGTCAGAGACTACGGACATGGTATATGAGATATTAAAATATTGTGATCCCCGTGCTATGTAGTGTGTGGAGTGCGTTTACTAGACTGCTGCTGGGATGTAAGGTGTATATCCCTCTCAGGTATATTTTATGTGTGTACCCAGCGCTGTCTAACCATAAAGTGCTTAATTTGTATCTCTAATCATTATTTGTGCAGAAACATAATATTTAAATCACAATACATAATATTAAAAATTAAAGTGCAATCAGTGCAAAAAATGTGCATGAACGATAAGTCCTTTCAAGTGCTGGTTATCTTATTCTTCCAGTGCCAGTATGTTCCAACAAGTCACCGACTACTAGTGATGGGTAGAGATGTATAGAACTGTTCGCCGGCGAACAGTTCCCGGCGAACTTAGCATGTTCGCGTTCGCCGCTGCCGGCGAACATATGCGATGTTCGGTCCGCCCCCCATAAGACATCATTGAGGCAAACTTTGACCCTGAACTTTACAGTCAGCAGGCACATTTCCAGCCAATCAGCATACCTCCCTCCCACACCCTCCCACCTCCTATAAATAAGCCAGGGCAGCATCCATCTTAGATCATTCTGAAGCAGTGTGTGTAGTGAGAGTAGGGAGAGAGCTGCTGCTGCTGCTGCTGCTGCTGCTGCTGCTGCTGTTAAGCTAGGGACAGTTAGTCAGTGTTCCTGGTCTTGCAGTGTTCTTGGTCCACTACTGCTGTAAGGACAGCACCCCAAAAAGCCCTTCTAAGGGCTGGTATTTGTGTAATTTTTTTTTTTATATATATATATCTATCTATCTAGTGTCCCCAAAAGCCCTTTTAAGGGCTGGTAATTGAGGTTTTTTTTTTTTTATTTATATATATACATATATATATATCTAGCGTCCCCAAAAGCCCTTTTAAGGGCTGGTAAGGTAATAGAGTTTTTTCTATATATATATATATATATATATATATATTGTACACTGTGACTGCAGTTGCCTGCCCGCTGTGTGTGAGAGGCCACAGACCTACCACAGACTGTACTGTGTGCACACCACACTCATTTCGGGTGGCACAGGCACAGTACCTGGCATTTTAAAAAATATTTTTTTTTTCTCTGTCAAAATTGCAGTGAGTGCTGTGTCAGGTCCACAGAGTGTACTGTACCCACTGCAGTGCACTGCCCACCACTGATATATATACGGTGGCACAGCATCTTGTTGCAATAAATTGAAAAAAAAAAAATATTTTTTATTATTGCAGTTGCCTGGGCTGCCAGTGACTGTCAGGTCCACAGAGTGTACTGTGCCGACTGCAGTGCCACTGTGTGCCCACCCACCACTGATATATAAGGTGGCACAGCAGCTTGCAAAGTAAAAAAAAATATATATATTTTTTAAATTGCAGTTGCCTGGGTGCCAGTGACTACTGTCAGGTCCACAGAGAGTGTACTGTGCCACTGCCCACCCACCACTGATATATAAGGTGGCACAGCAGCTTGCAAAGTAAAAAAATATATATATATTTTTAAATTGCAGTTGCCTGGGTGCCAGTGACTGCTGTCAGGTCCACAGAGAGTGTACTGTGCCACTGCCCACCCACCACTGATATATAAGGTGGCACAGCAGCTTGCAAAGTAGAAAAAGAAAAAGCCAGCCGCAGAGAAGCCATATTCCTGAAAATATAAGAAAAATGCTGTTTTTTAGGGGTTCTGGACATTCTACAGAGTTGAAACTTGACAGGTACACTTTTTAGACCCCCCAGACACTAAATACAAAAAATGACATGCCTGCCTAAAAAAATGCCCGCTAAATGCCTGCAAGAGAAAAAGCCAGCCGCAGAGAAGCTGTATTCCTGAAAATATAAGAAAAATGCTGTTTTTTAGGGGTTCTGGACATGCTACAGAGCTGAAACTTGACAGGTACACTTTTTAGACCCTCCAGACACTAAATACAAAAAATGACATGCCTGCCTAAAAAAATGCCCGTTAAATGCCTGCAAGAGAAAAAGCCAACCGCAGAGAAGCCGTATTCCTGAAAATATAAGAAAAAAGCTGTTTTTTTAGGGGTTCTGGACATGCTACAGAGCTGAAACTTGACAGGTACACTTTTTAGACCCCCCAGACACTAAATACAAAAAATGACATGCCTGCCTAAAAAAATGCCCGCTAAATGCCTGCAAGAAAAAAAGCCAGCCGCAGAGAAGCCGTATTCCTGAAAATATAAGAAAAATGCTGTTTTTTAGGGGTTCTGGACATGCTACAGATCTGAAACTTGACAGGTACACTTTTTAGACCCTCCAGACACTAAATACAAAAAATGACATGCCTGCCTAAAAAAATGCCCGCTAAATGCCTGCAAGAGAAAAAGCCAGCCGCAGAGAAGCCGTATTCCTGAAAATATAAGAAAAATGCTGTTTTTTAGGGGTTCTGGACATGCTACAGAGCTGAAACTTGACAGGTACACTTTTTAGACCCCCCAGACACTAAATGCAAAAAATGACATGCCTGCCTAAAAAAATGCCCGATAAATGCCTGCAAGAGAAAAAGCCAGCCGCAGAGAAGCCATATTACTGAAAATATAATAAAAATGCTGTTTTTTAGGGGTTCTGGACATGCTACAGAGCTGAAACTTGACAGGTACACTTTTTAGACCCCCCCAGACACTAAATACAAAAAATGACATGCCTGCGTAAAAAAATGCCCGCTAAATGCCTGCAAGAAAAAAAGCCAGCCGCAGAGAAGCCATATTCCTGAAAATATAAGAAAAATGCTGTTTTTTAGGGGTTCTGGACATGCTACAGAGCTGAAACTTGACAGGTACACTTTTTAGACCCTCCAGACACTAAATACAAAAAATGACATGCCTGCCTAAAAAAATGCCCGCTAAATGCCTGCAAGAGAAAAAGCCAGCCGCAGAGAAGCCGTATTCCTGAAAATATAAGAAAAATGCTGTTTTTTAGGGGTTCTGGACATGTTACAGAGCTGAAACTTGACAGGTACACTTTTTAGACCCTCCAGACACTAAATACAAAAAATGACATGCCTGCCTAAAAAAATGCCCGCTAAATGCCTGCAAGAGAAAAAACCAGCCGCAGAGAAGCCATATTCCTGAAAATATAAGAAAAATGCTGTGTTTTAGGGGTTCTGGACATGCTACAGAGCTGAAACTTGACAGGTACACTTTTTAGACCCTCCAGACACTAAATACAAAAAATGACATGCCTGCCTAAAAAAATGCCCGCTAAATGCCTGCAAGAGAAAAAGCCAGCCGCAGAGAAGCCATATTCCTGAAAATATAAGAAAAATGCTGTTTTTTAGGGGTTCTGGACATGCTACAGAGCTGAAACTTGACAGGTACACTTTTTAGACCCTCCAGACACTAAATACAAAAAATGACATGCCTGCCTAAAAAAATGCCCGCTAAATGCCTGCAAGAGAAAAAGCCAGCCGCAGAGAAGCCGTATTCCTGAAAATATAAGAAAAATGCTGTTTTTTAGGGGTTCTGGACATGCTACAGAGCTGAAACTTGACAGGTACACTTTTTAGACCCCCCAGACACTAAATACAAAAAATGACATGCCTGCCTAAAAAAATGCCCGCTAAATGCCTGCAAGAGAAAAAACCAGCCGCAGAGAAGCCATATTCCTGAAAATATAAGAAAAATGCTGTTTTTTAGGGGTTCTGGACATGCTACAGAGCTGAAACTTGACAGGTACACTTTTTAGACCCTCCAGACACTAAATACAAAAAATGACATGCCTGCCTAAAAAAATGCCCGCTAAATGCCTGCAAGAGAAAAAGCCAGCCGCAGAGAAGCCATATTCCTGAAAATATAAGAAAAATGCTGTTTTTTAGGGGTTCTGGACATGCTACAGAGCTGAAACTTGACAGGTACACTTTTTAGACCCCCCAGACACTAAATACAAAAAATGACATGCCTGCCTAAAAAAATGCCCGCTAAATGCCTGCAAGAGAAAAAGCCAGCCGCAGAGAAGCCGTATTCCTGAAAATATAAGAAAAATGCTGTTTTTTAGGGGTTCTGGACATGCTACAGAGCTGAAACTTGACAGGTACACTTTTTAGACCCCCCAGATGCTAAATCCAAAGAAATTTTTTATTTTTATTTTTTTTTAATTTTTCCAATAATTGGCTCTCTATCAAAAAATTATAATTTTTAAGAACTTTTTTTTGCGTGATCCCTCTCCGGCATGCCACAGTCCAGGTGTTAGTCCCCTTGAAACAACTTTTCCATCACTATTGTGGCCAGAAAGAGTCCCTGTGTGTTTTAAAATTCGCCTGCCTATTGAAGTCTATGGCGGTTCGCCCGGTTCGCCAGTTCGCGAACATTTGCCGATGTTCGCGTTCGCCGTTCGCGAACGGCGAATTTTAGGTTCGCGACATCACTACAGTTCAATACGAGCGACGTCCTCGTCCCTAATCTAACAATAGTTATGTGGCTGGCCAGTCATACCTCTGTGAGGTAATAGTCCATCTTGGTATTCTACATGACTTGGATGTCCTCCGAAAATTCTGGTGCTTTCAACGTACTACAAGACGCAGCAGCCCTGATACCATGAGCCATGAGCGGAAACAGAACCAACCAAGGACAGCTCTCAACCCCAGCCTTTCCCCTTCTTTTAGCACAGGTGGGTTGGCTGCGACCAAAAAGTCTGGGAATTAAGCTCACATGACTTAACCCTTTCCACAGACCTGGGCCAGCCACTAACTTACTAAGACCACCATGTTACAACCTGCCTACATGTATATTGACCACGTTTCTGCCTGCTGCCTGGACCAATCCTTTGTTTTGTTTGCTGATAATCTCTCTGCCTGCAGCCTGAACTGACCCATCTGCACATTCCGCTGACTACTTTTCTAAGAGACAACAGTTCCAGCCATCCCTTGTGGATAACTGCACTCCTGGAACCAAAGGAACTCTTTTGTTCTTCCTTTCTTTAGCCTCCTGTACTTCCAGGCCAGTGAACATGGCATTCCTGAGGGCAGCTATCTACTATTAGGCTTGGCTTATCGGAATAGAGACTGCTATAGCTATAGATCAGGGATCCTCAAACTACGACCCTCCAGCTGTTGCGGAACTACACATCCCATGAGGCATTGTAAAACACTGACATTCACAGACATGACTAGGCATGATGGGAATTGTAGTTCCTGAACAACTGGAGGGCCATAGTTTGAAGACCCCTGCTATAGATGCTATATTCTCTGGTCACTCATAAAGAGACAGTAAATTGTTTTTTATACAATTGGTTGATTTGTGTGATACACAATGTCCTTTATATAATCAATCCAGACACTGAAAAGTCTCACACATGTGGTATCGCCATACTAGAGACTAGTAGAAGAATGTGTTTTGGGGTGTAATTCTAAGTATGCCTTTCCAAAAACTTGCAGCAAAAAATTGAAGTCTTCGAAAAACTCACCATGCCTCCTAAAAAATACCTTGGGGTGTTTGCTTTCCCAAATGTGGTCATTTTATGGTTGTTTCCACTGTTCTGGTGCTCCAAGGCCTCCAAAAATGTGATAGATAGTCAGGAAATTAGATGTGGCCATAAGGCCTGAAGTTGCTCCTTAGATTTTTGGTCTCTATGCGGTTAGACTGTAAAAAAAAAGTCTTACACATGTGGTATCGCCATACTATAGAGGAGTAGAAGAATGTGTTTTGGGGAGTAATTCTAAGTATGCCTTTCCAAAAACTTGCAGCAAAAAAGTGAAGTCTTCAAAAAACTCATCATGCCTCCTAAAAAATACCTTGGGGTGTTTGCTTTCTGAAATGTGGTCATTTTATGGGTGTTTCCACTGTCCTGGTGCTCCAAGGCCTCCAAAAATGTGATAGATAGTCAGGAAATTAGATGTGGCCATAAGGCCTGAAGTTGCTCCTTAGATTTTTGGCCTCTATGCGGTTAGACTGTAAAAAAAAGTCTTACACATGTGGTATTGCCATACTTGTGAGGCGTAGCAGAATGTGTTTTGGGGTGTAATTGTAAGTGCTGTGCTGTGTAAGAAAAAAATGATTTGGTAAAATGACAACTCTGTGAATTTTTTAAATTTCATTATTTCTTCCAAAAAATTGTGGCAAAAAAATTACAGTGTAAAAAAACTCACCATGCCTGTTATAAAATACCTTGGACTGTCTACTATTCAAAAAGGGGTCATGGGGTTTTTTTGTACTGTCCTGATAATAGCGAAAATGTGGGAAAAAAGTTTAGTTTCTGTTATAAATTTCTGCAATTAAATAGTTTTTCTTCACAAATTTAGATTAAAATATATTCTGCTAACTTTCTTTAGTAAAAATAACCCAAATCAGTGTACATTATTTAATCTGTGTGAAAGTTATAGAGTCTGCAAACTATGGTATCTACAGTATCTCACAAAAATGAGTACACCCCTCACATTCTTTTGTAAATATTTTATTATATCTTTTCATGTAACAACACTGAAGAAATTACAATTTGCTAAAATGTAAAGTAGTGAGTGTATGTAACGTTCATGCGTTTTTGTTAATGGATGGATTTTCAGCTGCAGAATTATCACACTCAGTAGCCTTGTAGAGATACTGTTGAATAAACCTATCCAACTATCAGGACTTCATCACGGTGTACAGCCTGTTATGCAATATACATATACTCAATCAGATGTTTTTAGTGGAGGGATAGGACATATGAGAATGTATAGATGAGAGACAGGTTGTATGGTGATTACTAGGAGTAATATTAGGAGAGTTGCAGGTGATGGTAAAGCAGATAGGTTCTGATGTCTAGTATAGTGCAGATGGTAAGAGGACACAGATGGAGTATACTTAGACAGAGTAACCTAGTGCAAGGATAGTTGAAGGTAATCCCAAGAGCTAACAGTCTATGCAGATGGTATGGAATAGATAGATAGATAGTCCTGGTAATTGCAGTAGATGACAGTAGGAGATTGGTTAGTAAGGAATCCCCTGTGGGGTACTTATCACTTAGATAGGTTAGTAGTAACAATGTCCATAGATAGAGAGGTGATCCCGTAGCGAGATACGGATCAGCGGCGAGGTTCCGGCGTCAGTTCAGCAAAGGAAATGTCAGCAGCTCCGACTTCACAGGAGAAGGTGCGGTGAACATGTGGTTTGAACGAGCGATGAGTGAGAGAAAGCCGGCGATTGAAATAGCCGCTCATAGCGGCGCTCGGCAATGATGTCATCCGGTCTTAAAGGTATATGCGTCTCTTGTTACACAAGATGGGACGCAATTAGCAAAGGAGAAATATGGAACAAGGGTACCAGAGGTACCAGAACATTACAGTACCCCCCCCTTAAGGCCGGCTCCGGAAGGCCTCTAGAACTGTTTTTTCTGGATATTTCGAGTGGAAATTGCGAATCAGTCTAGGGGCATGTATATCGGAGGTATCCAGCCAGGTGTCATCTTGGGGCCCATAGTTCTTCCATCGTACAAGATACTGGAGTCTTCTTCTATTGAAACGGGAATCCAAAATTTATTTTATCTCAAATTCTTCTCCACCTTCCACTTGTACAGGAGGTGGAGGTGAGATAGTAGGCCTTATTCCTTGGTTAGGAACATGGGGCTTCAGTAGAGACACATGGAAGACAGGATGTATCTTGAGGTCTGCTGGTAATGTGAGTTGTACTGCAGCTTTTCCAATAAGCTTCTCTATTGGGAAAGGTCCCAGGAATAGAGGTCCAAGTTTTTTACTAGGGATTTTTAATCTCAGATTTTTTGTAGAAAGCCAAACAAGATCCCCAATGGCATATTGGGGAGAGGGTTTCCTACGGAGGTCGTAGTACCTCTTTTGTTGGCTATGAGCATGTGATATGGTATTGTTGAGTAATCCCAGAGAATCCTTTATCTGGGCAAAATAATCAGATGCCACTGGATTACTTGATGGCAAGATACGTGGTGGAAGGAGTGTGGGATGAAACCCGTAATTTAGGTAAAATGGACTTTGTTTAGTAGTGCTATGAGTCGCGTTGTTATAGGCGAATTCCGCCAGCGGGAGGAGATCTGCCCAATCGTCCTGTAGATACGAAGTATAGCAACGCAGATACTGTTCAATGCACTGGTTAACTCTCTCTGTCTGTCCGTTGGTCTGAGGGTGGTATGGAGAAGTAAGTTTACGCTCTATTCGTAGTATCTGACATAGAGCTAGCCAAAACTTTGAGATGAATTGTGAACCACGGTCAGACAGCAATGTTTTTGGAATACCATGTAACTTAAAGACATGTTTCACAAGTAATTCCGCTGTTTGTTTGGACGAAGGTAGTCTTCGGATAGGAGTAAAATGTGCCATCTTGGTCAGATGGTCCACTGATACCAAGATGGTGTTGAATCCTTTGGAAGGTGGTAGTTCCACTATGAAGTCTAAGGATACCACTTCCCACGGAACCTGGGGTATCGGTAAACTACAAAATAACCCCGATGGTTTTGTGTTGTCGATTTTAGACCTTGCACAGATATCACAAGATGAAACAAACTTTTTTACGGTTGTCTTCATGTCTGGCCACCAAAACTGCCTAGTAAGTAGATTTAAAGTTTTAGTCATACCCATATGTCCTGCCATAGGTACGTCATGCGACAATTCCAAGATTTTGGTTCGCATAGTAGGGGGTATGTATAATTTATCGTTGTAATAGAGGAAGCCTTCTGCGTCAGTAGTTAGTTGTGGTGGAGGTGAGTCCAGTCCTATGCTGTGCAAAATCTCTTCCTTCAGGGAGCGAATGACACCGATAATACCTTCAAGTGGTATTATAGGAACTGAGGGAACCTCGGTAGAATCTCGGCTAGTCGTGAAAGTGCATCGGCTTTTTTATTTTTGTCTGCGGGCGTATAAGTCACTAAAAAATTAAACCTCAGAAAGAATAACGACCACCGAACCTGTCGGTGGGAAAGAGTTCTATTAGTCTGAAGGTATTGAAGGTTTTTGTGATCAGAATTGTTTCCTCAGGTACAAAATACCTGTTACCTGTTAGTCAGTGATACCAAATCAGACAATATATAGCTATATATATAATGAGATCAGACAAGACTCAAGATGGCTGAATCATAGTGACCTGATTTATTACAACATTTCTGGAGTTTAAATATACTCAGAAATGGGTTTGTCATTACAATTAGTGATGTCGCGAACCTAAAATTCGAACGCGAACATCGGCAAATGTTCGCGAACCGGCGAACCGGGCGAACCGCCATAGACTTCAATAGGCAGGCGAATTTTAAAACACACAGGGACTCTTTCTGGCCACAATAGTGATGGAAAAGTTGTTTCAAGGGGACTAACACCTGGACTGTGGCATGCCGGAGAGGGATCACGCAAAAAAAAGTTCTTAAAAATTATAATTTTTTGATAGAGAGCCAATTATTGGAAAAATTAAAAAAAAATAAAAATAAAAAATTTCTTTGGATTTAGCATCTGGGGGGTCTAAAAAGTGTACCTGTGAAGTTTCAGCTCTGTAGCATGTACAGAACCCCTAAAAAACAGCATTTGTCTTATATTTTCAGGAATATGGCTTCTCTGCGGCTGGCTTTTTCTCTTGCAGGCATTTATCGGGCATTTTTTTAGGCAGGCATGTCATTTTTTGTATTTAGTGTCTGGGGGGTCTAAAAAGTGTACCTGTCAAGTTTCAGCTCTGTAGCATGTCCAGAACCCCTAAAAAGCAGCATTTTTCTTATATTTTCAGGAATATGGCTTCTCTGCGGCTGGCTTTTTCTCTTGCAGGCATTTAGCGGGCATTTTTTTAGGCAGGCATGTCATTTTTTGTATTTAGTGTCTGGGGGGTCTAAAAAGTGTACCTGTCAAGTTTCAGCTCTGTAGCATGTCCAGAACCCCTAAAAAACAGCATTTTTATTATATTTTCAGTAATACGGCTTCTCTGCGGCTGGCTTTTTCTCTTGCAGGCATTTATCGGGCATTTTTTTAGGCAGGCATGTCATTTTTTGTATTTAGTGTCTGGGGGGTCTAAAAAGTGTACCTGTCAAGTTTCAGCTCTGTAGCATGTCCAGAACCCCTAAAAAACAGCATTTTTCTTATATTTTCAGGAATACGGCTTCTCTGCGGCTGGCTTTTTCTCTTGCAGGCATTTAGCGGGCATTTTTTTAGGCAGGCATGTCATTTTTTGTATTTAGTGTCTGGGGGGTCTAAAAAGTGTACCTGTCAAGTTTCAGCTCTGTAGCATGTCCAGAACCCCTAAAAAACAGCATTTTTCTTATATTTTTAGGAATACGGCTTCTCTGCGGCTGGCTTTTTTTCTTGCAGGCATTTAGCGGGCATTTTTTTAGGCAGGCATGTCATTTTTTGTATTTAGTGTCTGGGGGGTCTAAAAAGTGTACCTGTCAAGTTTCAGCTCTGTAGCATGTCCAGAACCCCTAAAAAACAGCATTTTTCTTATATTTTCAGGAATACGGCTTCTCTGCGGCTGGCTTTTTCTCTTGCAGGCATTTAGCGGGCATTTTTTTAGGCAGGCATGTCATTTTTTGTATTTAGTGTCTGGGGGGTCTAAAAAGTGTACCTGTCAAGTTTCAGCTCTGTAGCATGTCCAGAACCCCTAAAAAACAGCATTTTTCTTATATTTTCAGGAATACGGCTTCTCTGCGGCTGGCTTTTTCTCTTGCAGGCATATATATCAGTGGTGGGTGGGCAGTGGCACAGTACACTCTCTGTGGACCTGACAGCAGTCACTGGCACCCAGGCAACTGCAATTTAAAAAATATATATATATTTTTTTACTTTGCAAGCTGCTGTGCCACTTTATATATCAGTGGTGGGTGGGCAGTGGCACAGTACACTCTCTGTGGACCTGACAGCAGTCACTGGCACCCAGGCAACTGCAATTTAAAAAATATATATAT
The DNA here is from genome assembly GCF_965119305.1 of Pelophylax lessonae. NCBI lineage: Eukaryota > Metazoa > Chordata > Amphibia > Anura > Ranidae > Pelophylax > Pelophylax lessonae. The sequence continues at coordinate 55,808,191 of NC_138770.1, read as the reverse complement.
ATTTTTTTACTTTGCAAGCTGCTGTGCCACTTTATATATCAGTGGTGGGTGGGCAGTGGCACAGTACACTCTCTGTGGACCTGACAGCAGTCACTGGCACCCAGGCAACTGCAATTTAAAAAAATATATATTTTTTTTTACTTTGCAAGCTGCTGTGCCACCTTATATATCAGTGGTGGGTGGGCAGTGGCACAGTGCACTCTCTGTGGACCTGACAGCAGTCACTGGCACCCAGGCAACTGCAATTTTAAAAAATATATATTTTATTTTACTTTGCAAGCTGCTGTGCCACCTTATATATCAGTGGTGGGTGGGCAGTGGCACAGTACACTCTCTGTGGACCTGACAGCAGTCACTGGCACCCAGGCAACTGCAATTTTAAAAAAATATATTTTATTTTACTTTGCAAGCTGCTGTGCCACCTTATATATCAGTGGTGGGTGGGCAGTGGCACAGTACACTCTCTGTGGACCTGACAGCAGTCACTGGCACCCAGGCAACTGCAATTAAAAAAAATATATATTTTTTTTTACTTTGCAAGCTGCTGTGCCACCTTATATATCAGTGGTGGGTGGGCACACAGTGGCACTGCAGTGGGCACAGTACACTCTGTGGACCTGACAGTAACTGGCAGCCCAGGCAACTGCAATAATAAAAAATATTTTTTTTTTTTCAATTTATTGCAACAAGATGCTGTGCCACCATATATATATCAGTGGTGGGCAGTGCACTGCAGTGGGTACAGTGCACTCTGTGGACCTGACACAGCACTCACTGCAATTATGACAGAGGAAAAAAAAAATATTTTTTAAAATGCAAGGTACTGTGCCTGTGCCACCCGAAATGAGTGTGGTGTGCACACAGTACAGTCTGTGGTAGGTCTGTGGCCTCTCACACACAGCGGGCAGGCAACTGCAGTGTACAATAGGTATATATAGATATATATATAAAGAAAAAACTCTATTACCTTACCAGCCCTTAAAAGGGCTTTTGGGGACACTATATATATATATATATGTATATATATAAATAAAAAAAATCCTCAATTACCAGCCCTTAAAAGGGCTTTTGGGGACACTAGATAGATATAGATATATATATATATATGAAGAAACAACTCAATTACCAGCCCTTAAAAGGGCTTTTGGGGACGCTAGGTATATATATATATAAATATATAAAAAAAAAAAAAAAAAACACAAATACCAGCCCTTAGAAGGGCTTTTTGGGGTGCTGATATTACAGCAGTAGTGGACCAAGAACACTGCAAGACCAGGAACACTGACTAACTGTCCCTAGCTTAACAGCAGCAGCAGCAGCAGCAGCAGCAGCAGCAGCTCTCTCCCTACTCTCACTACACACACTGGATGCTGCCCTTGCTTATTTATAGGAGGTGGGAGGGTGTGGGAGGGAGGTATGCTGATTGGCTGGAAATGTGTCTGCTGACTGTAAAGTTCAGGGTCAAAGTTTGCCTCAATGATGTCTTATGGGGGGCGGACCGAACATCGCATATGTTCGCCGGCAGTGTCGAACGCGAACATGCTAAGTTCGCCGGGAACTGTTCGCCGGCGAACAGTTCTATACATCTCTAATTACAATCTGACGTACAAGAAATGGGTTGTTATTAACATCTTTTGTCCAATCAAAGTTAACAACTAATTATAGTAAGCATTATGTCAATCTAGATCGTGATTCTCTGTCATCAGGGAAAATGTCTTGGTGACGCACAATAAAAGTTCCAAAGGGGCTTTTTAGAAGATATTATTGGCTTTGTGGTCAGCTGTCCAGACATAGTTGATATTCTGAGAGATAGGGAATTTCCACTGTTTCGATCATCTGATATATTCTTAGCCTTTGCAAGCTCAGTGACACATGTAAAGAAATCAAAGTAAAATGAGATTAACTCAAAAGACATTTTGTTTAAGATAACCATTCTAAATGCCAGTCAAGGCATCCTGTAAAGGCCAATAAGATATCCAGAAAATGCGAGATAGGTATGCCACGACATCTTTCCCCTCTTGAGAATTTATTGATCAGGCTAACTAACTACCTATTCCGCTTATCAGATTCATCCAAGGGAGCAGCCCCTTACGCTTGGAACACTGGCCCAGAGGGCAAACCTCAGTGGGGGGTGTCCGAGTCTTGGTAAGGTTCTGAGGCGGAGATTACTTCATACATGGGGGTTTGAGGTGACAGATGTCTCATTACAGCATACTCAGCATCATCAATCCCTTCTTATTTCCGTATAGAGTTGAAATAGGTTGTCTCCTTGGCCTTGGTAACCTTATCAACCAAACACATAATTATTTTAATTCAACAGATAACTAGAGATCATAATTATCATAAACATCAATATGAATACACCACTTTCATTATTTTAGGAGATAAAGCAAAACCTCCAAAAGACTGTGTTCATTAAGATGGGCGGACACTATTGGAAATAAAGAGGCTATAGTACCTGTTCCTGTGAAACACTGAGAAAGTCAACTATGGGCCTTATTGCCACAGAAACAATAGATTCCCAACCCTGAATGTGACCACCCTGGGGTGAAAATGGGTATTAATAACTTTCATAATACCCCAGTTTCTGTCTGAACAACAGAAACCTGAGGGTTTCCCCTAGGTGAGAAATGTCCATATTGTCATTCAATATGGCTCATATTTTATGTTTAACAGTTTCATTTCTGTAATGCATGCAAGTTTCATTTCATGGGCTGTTCACAGTCAGCTGTGGGCAGGATATGTTTATCAGTGCTTGTGAACAGTCCACCCTCCCTACATCAGTTTTTTCCATAGAACTCTATACACACTGTAGGATTCTTGAAACCTGCGACTTTTGGGGGAATTAACATGTCCTTTTGTGTACTGGTAATGTTTCTATAGGATTTTGAAAACTCTGTCTGATTTAGATCCTCTAATGCAAGTGGGTTTACTAGCACAGGTATAGTCCGGGACTCTGGGTGTAATTGTGGACATATCTAACACCCTGAGTACCCTGACTTCCTGGCTACCTGGTATTTAAACTTAACAGTACATTAGGCCTTAGGTTGTCTGTCTCTTTTATACCCAACATTCCCATACATATTAAAAATTAAAATAAAATCATTGTACCACCTTTTTTCAATGACTGGCGTGAATCCATGTATCCCTTCTACCTTGAGGGATGTTGGTGTAACCAATTTCACTCTTAGTAGCCTTACTTTATGACTTAGTATCCTCATTTGGATCTGGTAGGAATGAAAACACACTATTATGCATTTTTGTCAATTGCTTTTAAAGCGCTGCAACACAGCTAGTGAGATCTGAGTGTGTGGCTTGCAATTGCTGTGGTAAATAGAGACCTGCTTCAGGTACCCACACCTCTCTTGGGAGTGTTCCTGACAAAGGAAAAAACATAAAACAATCTACTTGTTTCTGCTATTATTTTACTCAACTTGTGTTTTTTTTTTTTTTTTTTTTTTACCATACAACCTTTTGTACCTTTCCGCTACTCTGTGAGTGATATGGAGTGTAAAAGGCTTTCTCAATATTTAGTGCGGATAGGACCTCTTGTAGAACCCTTCCTTTAAAGTGAGTACCCCTGTCACTTTCCATAGTTTCTGGGATTCTATACCTGCACATTACCTGGGGCAAAAGCCTTTTTCCTGTGGTTTGTACTGTACCCCTAGAGACTGGCCAGGCCTCAGGCCATCCTGAAAAATGTCTATACAAACTAAAACATGTGCATAGGGACCAGACTGTGGGAAATCAATGTAATCTATTTGAACTCCTTGGAAAGGACAGTCTGACTTAGGCGGTGCTTTTATGGGGTGCTCACAGCTCTACCAACATTGTACCTAGCACAGGTAAGACAAGAAGCAGTATATTTTGCAGCTACTCCAGGAAAACCTGGTGCTAACCAGTGTTGCACTACCAAGGTGGTCATTAGAGTCTTAGAGATATGACACGATCCGTGAGCTGCGGCTGCCACCCTCGGGTATAGGGCCTGAGATCAGACAGAAATGCTCCTCCAGCAACCAGTTACATCCTGTGTTGTACTTTTCTTCCGCCACTTCTCATGCTCCTGTGAGGGGCCTTTTTCTGCAATGATATCAAGATTGCCATACTTACAGGAGTTGGTTGCTTTCCTAAGAGTGTCAGTACCCGGATAAGGACCTGTTCCAGTGCAGCCTTCTTCGCTGCTCTGTCGGCCCTTGCGTTTCCTGCAGCTTCTTCTGTGTCCTCTCTTGCATGTGCCTTGGTTTTTTTAATAAATGGCCACCTTGGTGAAACACTGGAAGACTAAGAACAGTCTCTATTATATCTGCATGCTTTTTCTTGGCTTACCAGCTGAGGTAAAAAAGTTACAAGCTTTCAAAAATATGACCAAAATCATGTCAATGTGAATGTTAACTCTTTAAAATTCACAGGCCTTTGCCAAAACCATCAGCTGCTTGTGCTTAGAACTTTAGATTTAATGCCTCTGCATTCCTTTTGTTTATTTATTGCTGTTACTACTGCATACCCAGTTACAGGCTTACCCTCCTCTGTTTATAAACATGATACATCTACATAAAGGGTCTCATCAGGGCTCCAGAGAGGAGCCTTTTTGGCAGGGCTCAACAATTCAGATTCTGCCATCATCAGCTCAAAAACAGTCATGGGGGATATTTAACAAACATTTTTTCCCCTCCCCCTCTAATGCCTGCTCCTGTACTGGAAGTAAACTGGCTTAAAAACATTGCACCTGTTTTATCCAGAAGCTCTTTTGCAGGCTGTGGCCCGCACACAGCTTGAGGATCCTTTTATCACAGGGTCAAGCTGGCAAGAGGCATATGCTACATACTGGATTAATGGGCACTTCATCTGAAACTGAACACTGACATTTTAACTCAACACAAACATATTTTTTTTTTTAAATGACTTCCCTTTTCCTTTGAAGCCAGGCAGGAAACCACTCTCACCCCTGCTACTGTTATTCCTACTGTAAACCTTTCGGACGCTTCTGATGGGGACATGCGGACACAGGTTACCTGAATACCTTATCTACTGTCCATCTTCTGGGGTAGAGGGGGTGGTTGCAATTCTTTGCTCTAATGTCCTGTCTTTACACTATTTGTAGTAGGTCACTTTTTATACACCCATAATGACAGGAAGTAATGTACTTTTTATCTTTCAAACAAATATCCTCTAAAACTTTGTCCCGAATTTAAAAAAAATCTTATTAGAGGTTCCCCTTTGGTTACGGAGGATGCCCCTAAAATACCACTTAAAATACCATAATTATATAAAAAGTTATTCTATTTTAAAACTTTTGGCTCAGTGCCAATAGGGTTCAATGGTCATGTTAATTGCGGTAACCCTTAATGTCTAAACAAAGATTCTTGGTTTAAAGGGCAACATATTATTTTTCATCTTAGTTTAATTTAATACAGAATAACCCCAAAAATATCATATGCCATTCATTTATCATATAAAGAAACAATCTTTTTCTCCGTGCTACAAACTCCCAGCTTATAAAACTACTTCCTCTTTTTATATCAAAGACACAGAGCCTGTTTTTTTTTTCCTGTCTTAAAAGTAACCACGACAGGCTTATGAATTAAAGGGCAATGAGCATCCTTACTTTTCTTATGAATACAAGATTTGCTGTGTTTTCTCATGAAACAATTCAACACATTATTGTTTATACTTGTTTCAACTCATTTATCATAATATCAATACTCATTCAACTTCATACTCTCCTGCTTCCATATTTCTGCAACTGATTTTAAGTTTGTTCTTGCCAAATCTGTTTCATACACTTTACAAAAATCTGCCATATCCTATCTTATCTTATCCTACAACTAGGATTATTAGCTGTCCAACTACAGAACACTTTAATTGGCTGTGTAGCCCAAAAACTATGCTCCCAGAGGATTTATTCTTCGAATGCAAACTCCCTGGTCTGCCCCATTTATCTGGTAACCCTGTTACCCATACACTCTAAGGCCATGGTCCTAATGACCTTTCCCATCGACCCCTGGTCGGTATCTACGGAAACCCAGTTTCCCATTTCACTGTTATCCAAAAAATAGAATAACTACCTCTAACTTCCGAGTTCTCTGTGACTTGGAATTACCTCTAACTTCCAAGTTCTCTGTGACTTGGAATTACCTCTAACTTCCGAGTTCTCTGTGACTTGGAATTACCTCTAACTTCCGAGTTCTCTGTGACTTGGAATTACCTCTAACTTCCGAGTTCTCTGTGACTTGGAATTACCTCTAACTTCCGAGTTCTCTGTGACTTGGAATTACCTCTAACTTCCAAGTTCTCTGTGACCTGGACTTAAAAACAGCCTATTACCATATGCATATGTTTAGATATATACTATAACATAGAGATAGAAACCTTTACATGTATATGAAATGTCAGGCTAAAACAGTCATATACATTCAATGCTTGCTACATCTCAAATGGACACTCCGAAATGAGACCGCTTTACCAGAACACAACTGGGGGTCACGTTCTTGCGTGTCCAAGACACCCACAGTGGTGAGGGTTGACCCAACCTCACCTTTCGCAACAAACAACAAATGTTAGTAGCAATATATACACCGACTAAGGGTTTAGGTTCTTTAAGAGGGTATTACGTCAAAAATAAAACAGAGTTACCTGGACGTCATTGGATGGACTGAAAAACATTGTATGCAGACAATGGGCTTACCTGGCCAGATATTTTCAGTGAATCCAATGCAGTCCAGATGTCTCACTCCGTCCGCAGATGACGTCACCTCTCCTGGCTGGCTCGCCAAATTGTTGTGGAATTTTTCCTCAGGTACAAAATACCTGTTACCTGTTAGTCAGTGATACCAAATCAGACAATATATAGCTATATATATAATGAGATCAGACAAGACTCAAGATGGCTGAATCATAGTGACCTGATTTATTACAACATTGCTGGAGTTTAAATATACTCAAAAATGGGTTTGTCATTACAATCTGACGTACAAGAAATGGGTTGTTATTAACATCTTTTATCCAATCAAAGTTAACAACTAATTATAGTAAGCATTATGTCAATCTAGATCGTGATTCTCTGTCATAAAGGGAAATTTCTTGGTGACACACAATAAAAGTTCCAAAGGGGCTTTTTAGAAGATATTATTGGCTTTGTGGTCAGCTGTCCAGACAGAGTTGATATTCTGAGAGATAGGGAATTTCCACTGTTTCGGTCATCTGATATATTCTTAGCCTTTGCAAGCTCAGTGACACATGTAAAGAAATCAAAGTAAAATGAGATTAACTCAAAATACATTTTGTTTAAGATAACCATTCTAAATGCCAGTCAATGCATCCTGTAAAGGCCAATAAGGTATCCAGAAAATGCGAGATAGGTATGCCAGGACAAGACTGAGAGTCAAATTTTTTCCAAATTTACCAATGATGAGTTTGAAAGGAAGTGGGAAGATAATTGACAGACTTGCTCCCTCAATGTGATGACTTTATTAACGTCTGAATAGCAGTCATAGATGGATGGTCTGGATAAGGAGTTTGGGAATTTGATGGTACTGTACATCGTACTCCAGTCAAGCATACATTCACCATTCAAGATAGTAAAAAAAAAAAAAAAAACCTGAAGGAATACAGCAAGCAGTTACTGATTTTTTAGGAGAAAAACTTTTTGAGGTACAAAATGGCTTTTAGTGGGGTAGAGCCTATTGGTAGATTACACAAACTAGTAATAAATGGGGTCCCAAACACACCCTGTTAAAAATTCAGGACAGGAAATTTGTATTACAGTCACTATCAGGTCCATCATCTCTTTGTTTGAAGTAGAACTATAGACAAAGCTTTTTGTTGGATAGAGTAAGGGGTGGTTATAACCCCTCAAATACTTATATGGGACATCCGTGTTCATTGCACAGTGTAAATTTGCTGTCCTCTCAAAATAACTTAACACACAGCCATTAATGTCTAAACCGCTGGAAACAAAAGTGAGTACACCCCTAAGTAGAAATATCCAAATTGGGCCCAAACTGTCAATATTTTGTGTGGCCACCATTATTTTCCAGCACTGCCTTAACCTTCTTGGGCATGGAGTTCACCAGAGCTTCACAGGTTGCCATTGGAGTCCTCTTCCACTCCTTCATGACAACATCACGGAGTTGGTGGATGTTAGAGACCTTGCGCTCCTCCACCTTCCATTTGAGGATGCCCCTCAGATGTTCAATGGGGTTTAGGTCTGGAGACATGCTTGGCCAGTCTATCACCTTTACCCTCAGCTTCTTTAGCAAGGCAGTGGTAATTTTGGAGGTGTGTTTGGGGTCGTTATCATGTTGGAATACTGCCCTGCGGGCCGGTATCTGAATGGTGGGGATAGTGCTCTGATTCAGTATGTCACAGTACATGTTGGCATTCATGGTTCCCTAGCTCCCCAGTGCCGGCAGCACTCACACAGCCCCAGACCATGACACTCTCACCACCATGCTTGACTGTAGGTAAGACACACTTGTCTTTGTACTCCTCACCCGACTGCCGCCACACACGCTTGACACCATCTGAACCAAATAAGTTTATCTTGGTCTCATCGGACCACAGGGCATGGTTCCAGTAATCCATGTCCTTAGCCTGCTTATCTTCAACAAACTGTGTGTGGGCTTTCTTGTGCATCATCTTTAGAAGAGGCTTCCTCCATGCAGACCAATTTGATGCAGTGTGTGGCGTATGGTCTGAGCACTGACCCCCCACCCCTTCAACCTCTGCAGCAATGCTGGCAGCACTCATAAGTCTATTTCCCAAAGACAACCTCTGGAAATGACACTGAGCACGTTCACTCAATTTCTTTGGTCGACTATGGCTAGGCCTGTTCTGAGTGGAACCTGTCCTGTTAAACCGCTGTATGGTATTGGCCACTGTGCTGCAGCTCAGTTTCAGTGTCCTGGCACTCTTCTTATAGCCTAGGCCATCTTTACATAGAGCAACAATTCTTTTTTTCAGATCCTCAGAGAGTTCTTTGCCATGAGGTGCCATGTTGAACTTCCAGTGACCAGTATGAGAGAGTGAGAGCGATAACACCAAATTTAACACACCTGCTCCCCATTCACACCTGAGACCTTGTAACACTAACGAGTCACATGACACCAGGGAGGAAAAATGGCTAATTGGGCCCAAATTGGACATGTTCACTTAGGGGTGTACTCACTTTTGTTGCCAGCAGTTTAGACATTAATGGCTGTGTGTTGAGCTATTTTGAGGAGACAGCAAATTTACACTGTTATACAAGCTGTACACTCACTACTTTACATTGTAGCAAAGTGTCATTTCTTCAGTGTTGTCACATGAAAAGATGTAATAAAATATTTACAAAAATGTGAGGGGTGTACTCACTTTTGTGAGATATTGTAAATATCACAGCCTTTTCTCAATACTTTGTTGAAGCACCTTTGGCACCAATTACAGCCTCAAGTCTGCGTATAATGCCACAAGGTTGGCACACCTATTTTTTGGCAGTTTCTCCCATTCTTCTTTGCAGGACATCTCAAGCTCCATCAGGTGGATGGGGAGCGCCGCTGCACAGCCATTTTCAGATCTCTCCAGAGATAATCATCAATTGGGTTCAAGTCTGGGCTCTGGCTGGGACACTCAAGGACATTCACAGAGTTGTCCTGTAGCTACTCCTTTGTTATCTTGGCTGTGTGCTTAGAGTCGTTGTCCTGTTAGAAGATGAACCTTCGCCCTTGCTGAGGTCCAGGGGGCTCTGGAGCAGGCTTTCATCAGGGATGTCTCTGTACATTGCTGCATTCATCTTTCCCTCAATCCTGACTAGTCTCCCAGTTCCTACCACTGAAAAACATCCCCACAGCATGATGCTGCCACCGCCATGCTTCACTGTAGGGATGGTATTGGCCAGGTGCTGAGCAGTGCCTGGTTTCCTCCAAACATGACGCTTGCCATTTAGGCAAAAAAGTTCAATCTTTGTTTCCTCAGACCAGAGAATTTTGTTTCTCATGGTCTAAGAGTCCTTCAGTCAGTGGCGGCCTGTGCATAGGGGGCGCCAGGGCGCCACCCCCCTAAAAAAAAGGAAAAAAAATTACAAAAAGAGCAATAAAGGGGGGTGGGGTTTACGACCCAGAAGAGGCGCCGATTGGCTGCCTTCTGGGGGCGTAACCTGGGCGCAGGGCACAGCGCTAGGACACCCCCACTTTCGTGATTTCCTGGCTGTGATTGGTCCAGTCTCCAGCCTGGACCAATCATCATCCAGGACATCTGATGCTGACCCTGCTGACGTCGCGTGCGTCAGTCACGCACCATCACCGGCCTATCCTCTGATCGTTCATCCTCTGATCACCCATCCTGTACCGCAAGTTGTCTCCCCCCGCAGTCTCCATTGATTTGGGAGTGAAGTGTGCAGTTCTCCGGAGTGGAGGAGATCGGGGAAGCCAGGCTCGGAGGATGTGGTTGAACTGAACATGCAAAGCAACATATTTTGTTCATGACTTCAGCCCCAGAGGAAGTGCAGACACCGCATAGCCCAGCACAGCCTGTCCCCGTCCTCCGGGGATCTTCCTGACTCCTATTAGTCGCTGTCACCTGCGAGCTGCTCAGCCAGCCTGAAAACTTTACTGCTGTGCTACTGATTGCTATGTACACAGTGCCTGCCGGCTGCTGAGAGGAGAGTGCTGCGATCTGACTACGGGGCAACATACAGTACTACAGGTAATCCTCATCATCATCATCAACACACTGCTCAGGGGGGGGGTCATTACACTGCATGGAGGTCATCATTATACTGATCAGGTGGTCATTATTACGCCCGGGGGACTTCTGCAGCCAGCGCTGTCTTTTCTCAGACTCAGATGCTCTATACTTTAGAACTGAATTGTAAAAGTGCTGTCAATGATTAGCTTGAACTGTGTGCTCAGGAGGGGGTCGCTGACTGAGGGGGCAGTGAGTCCTTGTATCAGCTCTATTGGTAGCTAGATATTCCAGTGGGAGGCTGAGACTGGCTGCTTCCGAGGTAAGGGGGGGGGGGAATGTTTGTGCAAAGGTGAGGGCAGTGGGAAAGCAGGGCTCAAAGCTAGATAGAGCAGCAGAATGCAGAGTTTAGCTGTTGAGGGAGGGTTAGGAAGTGGCTGAAGACTGTAGAGATGTGTGAGAGAAGGGTGCAGAGTAAGGATGATCGATCTTTTGAAAAGTTCGGTTCGGCCAGAACATCCGAACTTCCCGAAAGTTCGGCCCGGATTTCAGAACCCCATTGAAATCAATGGGACCCGAACTTCGGTAATCAAAAAACACCATTTTGAAGCCCCAAAACCCAATAAATGCCCCTAAAAAGTGCCTAGGGTTCTGGGTCATGTCCCATTAACTATTAATCACACAAAAAAAGTTCTTAAAAATTGTAATTTTTGATAAAAAAAAGCCAATTATTGAAAAAAAAAGAGAGATTTTTTGATTTTGACTTTGGATTTAGTATCTGGGGGGTCTAAAAGGTGTGCATGTGAAGTTTCAGCTCTGTAGCATGTCCAGAACCATGAAAAAAAAACCGGAAAATTCCTATCATACTTACCGTAATTTTCCTTTCCTGATAGTCTCCATGGCAGCCTACGTGTGGGTTAACCCCGCCTCCACTCCAAGGGTATAGGACCCCCCTCCCATAAATTTCAGCTCTCAGGTACAGCAGGTGTTCCATATCTTAGCCGAATCCAAGACGAGAGGGTGGGTACTCCGGCTGCCATGGAGACTATCAGGAAAGGAAAATTACGGTAAGTATGATAGGAATTTTCCGTTTTCCTGTCTGTCTCCATGGCAGCCTACGTGTGGGAAATAACTAGCTCACTCCACACGGGTGGGAATGCTTTAGCAAAGAAAATTTTAATTCATGCTATTTGCAGACAAAACAGTCAAACCAAAATTAACTGAGGACAGAGAAGCAGGCTCTACACAATAGTGGGTCATAAAAGTATTGACTGATGACCACGAAGCCGCTCTGCAAATCACATCTGGAGCCACGTGCCGCGAAGCCGCCCAGGAAGTAGAGATACTCCTTGTAGAGTGCGCCGTCACCGCCTCCGGAGGAGCCAGCCCCTCAGCTCTATAGGCCTGTTGGATAGCTGCCACTATCCATGAAGCGATAGTCCTAGATGAAGCAGGTTTACCTCTGTTCTTTCCCCAGAACAGGACAAAGAGGTTGTCAGACTGCCTGAATGGTGCAGTTGCTTGAAGATAGGCTTTTAAGGATTCTCCTACATCCAACGGATGAGGATTGGACTCATTAGATGAACGGAAAGTAGGCAGGACAATCTCCTGATTCTGGTGAAACACTGAGGTGACTTTCGGATTTGAATTCAGCCTGGGTATCAGTACTACCCGATCCGGAAAAAAAGTCAAGAATGGTTCTTTACATCCGAGAGAACTTAATTCAGAGACCCTTTTAGCCGAGGTAATGGCTACCAGGAAGACAGTTCGGATGGTCAGGTCCATGATAGAAGAAGAGGAATCTATGCCCGATTTGGAGAGGGCATTTAGGACAAGAGGTAGATCCCATTTCGGGAACCTAGGTCTTCTCTGAGGATTGAGCCTGATTGCTCCTTTGAAAAATTGTTGGATTAGTGGGTGTTGGGCCCACATGACCCCGGAGAAGGCCGATAAGGCCGAAACTTGAACTCTAAGAGTTGCCACTGAAAGGGGCATATCCAGACCAGCCTGAAGAAAACTTAGTATTTCTTGAATCCCAGGGACTGAGGAAGACATACCTTCAGGATATGCAGACTCCATGAATCTTGCCCAGATTCTACAGTATACTTTATTAGTACTTGGTCGTCTAGCATTCATCAAGGTGGAAATGGCTGTAGATGGGCAGCCGAGCGATTCCAACCTTTCCCTCTCAAGAACCAGACCGTCAACCGGAGAATTGCAGGACAGGGGTGCACTGATGTTCCCTGAAGAAGCAAGTCTGGTCTGAGGGGAAGAGGGACCGGGTCCCGGTAACTCAGTTGTAGGAGTAGCGGAAACCATGGCCTGTTCGGCCAGAAAGGCGCCACCATCACTATCTCCACATCTTCCGCTTGAAGTCTTTGCAGGAATTTGAGAATGATGGGTACTGGAGGAAAGGCATAAGCCCTGCTGAACTCCCACCTGTCGGTTAGTGCATCTGTCCCGTAAGCTTGAGGACACTTGCCCCTCGTGACATACTTCCCCAACTTGTGGTTGCAAGGGGAGGCGAACAGATCGACTTCGGGAGATACTCCCAACGACAGAATCCATTTGAACGACTCCACATGGAGCGACCATTCGTTGTGGTTCAACTGGACCCTGGACAGAAAATCCGCTTGAACATTCTGTGAACCTGGGATATAAACTGCCGAGATGTTTACTAGGTGAGTCTGGGCCCAGGACATGATCGGGTCTAATTCTCGTAGCAGAGAGAGACTCCGTGTCCCACCTTGTCTCTTCACATAAGACACTGCCGTGGTGTTGTCCATCCGAATCATTACAGATTTCCCCTCTAGCAGGTGTTGGAAAGATCGAAGACCCTGGTAGGCTGCTCGGAGTTCCAGTATATTGGAGACTGGAGTGCGTCTCTGAAAAGACCATCTCCCCTGTGTCATCTCTGTCAGACAATGAGCCCCCCAACCTGAGTTGCTGGCGTCTGTTGTGATTATAGTCCATGAGACTGGAACCAGAGAATGACAGTTGAGCAGATTCCTGCGTTGCAGCCACCAAAGAAGACTGTATCTCATGCTGGAGGAGATATGAATGTACTGATCTTTCTCTTCTGTGTTCCATTGTTGTAGGAACCCTTTTTGGAAGGGCCTCATATGCCAGAGAGCCCATTTGACCATTGGAGCCGTGGACACCATGGTGCCAATGATTTTGAGGCACTGAGAGGCTTTCAGCCGAGGAGAGGAAAGAGCCGGAAGGATTCTCTCCCTCACTACCGGTATCTTCTCTAATGGGAGAGAGATTGAATTCTCGACGGTGTCGAATTGCGCCCCAAGATAGACTAGGCGCTGAGTAGGCTCCAGCTGACTCTTTTGTAGGTTTAGCAGCCAGCCAAACTCTTTGAGGGTCGATATGACCTGATCTCTGTGTGCCAATAACTGATCCTTTTCTTGAGACAGAAGCAGAAGATCGTCTAAGTAATGATGTAGACGTATACCTTTCAATCTTATGAAGGCTACCACTGCTAGAAGAACTTTGGTGAATACTCTGGGTGAGGTAGACAGGCCGAAGGGTAGGCAAATGAATTGCAGATGCTGATTCCGAACACAGAAGCGAAGATATTTGTGGAAGTCGGTTGCCACAGGTACATGAAAATACGCATCCTTTAAATCTATTGAGGCGAGCCAATCTCCCGGCAGTACTGCCCTTTGAATAGTTGAGAGTGTTTCCATCTTGAATTTTTCGTTCTTTATGAACTTGTTCAGGTATGTGAGATCTATAACAGGTCTCCAGGCCCCGTTCTTCTTCTGGACTAAGAAGAGGGGTGAGTAAACCCCTTGAAATTTTTCTTGTTCCGGAACCGGAGCTACCGCTCCTTGAGCCACCAAAGCGTCTACATAGGCGAGCAAGACTTCTCTTCTCTCTTCTAGACAGGGTAAATGAGTTGAGATGAATCTTGGAACTGGATCTGCCAGAAATGACCATCTGTGGCCTGTAGAGACCGTCCTGATGGTCCAAAAGTCCGTGATTGAGGCCGCCCAGACATGCTGAAAATGGAGAAGACGTGCCCCCACCTGACATGCCTGGACGGGCCCAATCTCAAAAAGATTTAGTGGAATCTTGTCCAGCAGGCGCTGGATTTTTTGATGACCTCCGAGTAGAGGATTGACCACCTCTCCAGTTTCTTCGGAAATCTCTATTAGGCTTGTAAGAGCGTGCATCTCTTGATCTCTCCGTGTATTGCCTCCTAGGTTGAGGCTTCTTCTGACCAAATAGTCGTCTGTCTTGCGGGAGGAAACCTGACTTTCCGCCAGTAGCCTTGGCAATGGCGCTGTCTAGTTTGTTTCCAAAAAGGGAAGTACCCTCAAAAGGGATCTTACACCATGCCTGTTTAGAAGCTGGATCTGCAATCCACGGGCGAAGCCACAAGGCCCTCTTTGCTGTTACTGAGGATAGCATCGATCTGGACAGAAGACGCAGAACATCAATAGATGCTTCTCCTAAAAACACTGAAGCCAGCTTGAGTTCGTGAATAGGGGAACTTTCTACGGCTTCTTCCGAGAGACTTCCAAGTTTGGATTCTATATCGGAAACCCAGACTTCCATGGCTTTAGACATTGTTGCTAATGCCATCACAGGTTTGCAGGCCGCGCCGGCCGTCACAAAGATCCTCTTTAGGTCCAGATCTATCTTCCTATCCAAAGGGTCTTTGAAAGAGACCGCGTCATCTAGTGGCAAAGTGACATGCTTTGCTAATCTTGTAACTGCCGCATCCACAAGAGGAGCAGATTCCAGACGGGCGACATCTTCAGGTTTAAAGGGATATAATTTCCCAAGTTTGGAGGATAAGGAAGACTTACTATCCCCTTTACTCCATTCTTCAGTAATCACCTCTTGTAATTCAGAGAGGGAAGGGAAGTTGATACGCTCCTTACCAAGGTGCTTGAAGAACTTCCGCTGCTTTTTCTGAGGAGACACAGGATCCTCCCATCTGAGAGCTTCTTTAATGGCTCTGATCAGGGGTGAAACTAGGGCGAACTCAAAGCCGCCTACAGCCCCTTCTTCTTCCGAATCACTGTCAGATGACTTTGCAGAAGTAATACTCGGTTGAGAGGGGCCTTGATCTTCCTGCACTTCCCCTGGAGAACTGGATGTGGTGGGACCAAGTGGTGGGACTGTACCCCATTCTTTCAGGGACTGTTGTACTATTCTCTTCACTAGAGATTCCAACCTTTGATCCTTTTGCCCCCTCTCACCGGCTGCATGAGCAAAACATGGCTCACATAGGGACTTGTCCTCCGGGACATGCGCCCCACAACCCCAACAGGCTCTCTGGTGTGTGCGGTGACTCTGGTATCGTGTATGGTGTCTGGGGGAGGAATTGGAGCGTCTCCCTTGTTGCCTACTCCCTGATGGAGATTCACGGCGTTTAGATCTGGAGGATGAACTCCCACGAGGTCTGACAGGGTCTCTTTCTTGTGGTAAAACAGGCCTGGGAGAGCTGATGGAAAAAAGAGAAAATCGGGGAGACACTGGATTTAGCCATGACCTAGGGACCAGCAAGCCCTCCCCGCCCCCCCCTCTGAAAAATGCCAGCACCCACCTGTTGTGAGAGGGCTGGCCACAGGAGGGCGGTGACGCAGGATCCATACTTCAGGCCAAACAACCAGACTGATAAAGAAAGGTAATACATATCAGACACCATGTCAGTGATACATTGTGAGGTGACAACCCTCCGCCCCCCCCCCCCCCTCTGCAGTCAAGTCTCCATTGCACATACCTGTAGCAAGGAATCCAGAGACACTGGGAAGCTGCCGCAACGCCCACAGTACATTCCCAAAGTACAGGGGAATCGTCAGCTGTTTAAATCTCCCGCCGGAATGACGTCAGCGGTGATGCGGCCGCGATCGCTAATGCGCATGTGCGAACCAAGCCTCGACTTCGCTCGCGGCGCACTGCGCATGCGCGGGACCACGAAGCGTCTACCGATTGGACGCTAGAAGCAGAGGAGGAAGAGGAAGGGTTTGTTGGAACGCAGGAAGGGTTTGCTGGAACGCAGGAAGCGTTCCAGCGCCATTGGGCCAAACAAACAAATTGTACAGTGATAGAAAAAGAGACAAACAAAGTGTACATAAATAACAAATACCGCTGCCATGAAGGGAAGCAATGCGAATCTTCAGACCCATGTCAGAGAATGCCAATCAAGCTTCAGTCAACCGCAGAGAGCAGGGGATTTTAAATGTCACTCACCCGCCCGTGGCTGGGCTCTGGACATGCAGACACCATCCAAAGTATCCTAAGGTAAGCTGGACGTAGTAAGACATCAGAAGTGTAGGTCCTTGGAGGAGGACAAAAAATGAACACCTGCTGTACCTGAGAGCTGAAATTTATGGGAGGGGGGTCCTATACCCTTGGAGTGGAGGCGGGGTTAACCCACACGTAGGCTGCCATGGAGACAGACAGGAAAAAGATAATTTTTCAGTAGAACAGGGATGTGGGACCCTCCTTTAACTTTAACACCTATATGATCTTTTTTTCTGGTCCTGGACATGCTACAGAGCTGAAACTTCACAGGTACACCTTTTAGACCCCCCAGACACAAAATCACACAAAAGAAAGTTCTTAAAAATTGTCATTTTTGATAAAAAAAAAGCCAATTATTGAAAAATTAGAAAAAAAAAAAAAAGAGTTTTTTGATTTTTACTTTGGATTTAGTATCTGGGGGGTCTAAAAAGTGTACATGTGAAGTTTCAGCTCAGCAGAAATATATGCTTGCGCTAATGAAATAATTTACAGTAATATATTTCTGCTACTGTCACACCTATATATGTCTAGGTGTGTATATAAATATATGTATGTGTGTATATACACCACTATACACAAGTTCAGATGTTTTGCCTGCCTCAAAAGAACCCCCAAAAATGCCAAAAAAACGCTAGCGTCCAAAAAAAAATGCCCAGGTGTGTTTTTGCTGGCATTTTTTGGGGGGTTTTGGAGGCAGGCAAAACATCAGAACTTGTGCACAGTACCACTATACACAAGTTCAGATGTTTTTCCTGACTGCAAAGAACCAAAAAAAATGCCTTCTATTAAACCGGCAAGGTGTTACAGCAGAGAAGCCATATTCCAGAGCTGAAAGTTTTCTAATACAAACAATCTTTTTTTTTATGGTTCTGGACATGCTACAGAGCTGAAACTTCACATGTACACTTTTTAGACCCCCCAGATACTAAATCCAAAGTAAAAATCAAAAAATCTCTTTTTTTTTTAATTTTTCAATAATTGACTTTTTTTTATCAAAAATTAAAATTTTTAAGAACTTTTTTTGTGTGATTTTGTGTCTGGGGGGTCTAAAATGTGTACCTGTGAAGTTTCAGCTCTGTAGCATGTCCAGAACCAGAAAAAAAAAGGATTGTATGTATTAGAAAACTTTCAGCTCTGGAATATGGCTTCTCTGCTGTAACACCTTGCCGGTTTCAAAGCAGGCATTTTTTTGGGTTCTTTGCAGTCAGGAAAAACATCTTAACTTGTGTATAGTGGTACTGTGCACAAGTTCTGATGTTTTGCCTGCCTCCAAAACCCCCCAAAAAATGCCAGCAAAAACACACCTGGGCATTTATTTTTGACGCTAGCGTTTTTTTGGCATTTTTTGGGGTTCTTTTGAGGCAGGCAAAACATCTGAACTTGTGTATAGTGGTATATATACACACATAATTATATGTATATAGACACCTAGCCATATATAGGTGTGATAGTAGCAGAAATATATTACTGTAAATGATTTCATTAGCGCAAGCATTTATTTCTGCTACTATCACACCTATATATGTCTAGGGGTATATATACAGACATATATGTCTATATATACCCCCTAAACACATGTTCAGATGTCATGTCTGACATCAAACATGTCCTCAAAAAAGCACTGGCAGTGGCAGCCCCTGCAGCATAAAAAATGCTTGTGGGTGAGAAGCCATATTGGTGTGCCGAAGCAATTCAGAGAAATGATCATTTCTCTATAGCGGTCACCCTGCTATGGAAGGGTTTTGTCACCCTGCCATAGCAGTCACTGCCAGTTAACCCTACACTACACTACGGTCCCCTGACACTTAACACTTTCCCTACAGAAACTAAATTTTTGAAGCTAACTTAAGTGTAAAGGAGCACTCTAACTACACTAGATATCCCTTTCCTGACACTAATAAATGCTAAATGACACTTTTAAAGTAAAATGAACAGAACTGCTTCCACTCTCTTCCATGTCCAGTATAACAATGCTAGGAATATGGCGGGGGCGATCTTATATACTGGGGGGCGTATTCACTAATGATTGGTCTAGGGACCCCCTAGTCACTCCATTCACATTCCTAGCATTCTCCTGCCCCCTCAATTGGCTTTTGCTAATGGTTCTGGTCCAATCACGGGCTTTTAAAGCCCATTTCCTGAAGGATTGCATTTTGGTCGGTTCTGGTTGCCGAATTCCGAACTTTTTGGGCAAAAAGTTCTAAATTCGGCCGAACCTCGAACACCCAATGTTCGGGCCGAACCGATGGTGGACCCGAACCGTTCGATCATCCCTAGTGCAGAGTAAGCTTTGTGGGGGCAGAAGTGCACTCTTTGCATAGCCCTCCTGTGTATTATCCTGTATTGAACCCAGCGCTCTGTGTATTACGCTCTCCTAACCCAGCACTCTGTGTATTACGCTCTCCTAGCCCAGCGCTCTGTATATTACGCTCTCCTAGCCCAGCACTCTGTGTATTACGCTCTCCTAGCCCAGCGCTCTGTGTATTACGCTCTCCTAACCCAGCACTCTGTGTATTACACTCTCCTAACCCAGCGCTCTATGTATTACGCTCTCCTAGCCCAGCACTCTGTGTATTACACTCTCCTAACCCAGCACTCTGTGTATTACACTCTCCTAACCCAGCGCTCTATGTATTACGCTCTCCTAGCCCAGCACTCTGTGTATTACACTCTCCTAACCCAGCACTCTGTGTATTACGCTCTCCTAACCCAGCGCTCTGTGTATTACGCTCTCCTAGCCCAGCACTCTGTGTATTACACTCTCCTAACCCAGCGCTCTATGTATTACGCTCTCCTAGCCCAGCACTCTGTGTATTACACTCTCCTAACCCAGCACTCTGTGTATTACGCTCTCCTAACCCAGCACTCTGTGTATTACGCTCTCCTAACCCAGCGCTCTGTGTATTACGCTCTCCTAACCCAGCACTCTGTGTATTACGCTCTCCTAGCCCAGCACTCTGTGTATTACGCTCTCTTCATCAATGACCCCTGCATGAGCATTGCTCTGTCCCACCTAAATATATGTTCTGCAGATTACCCATCAAATTACTCCTCTAGAGATCTGCAGAATATAATTCTTCCATTTATATTTTTGGCAGAATATCCCCTCTACAGATCTGCAGAACATTTCTCTGTCCCATCTAGATTTATGGTCTGCAGATTATCTAATCACATAGACCCTTCTACAGATAGGCACAATATAGTTCTCTTCTATCTGTAGAAGGGTCTGTGTGATTAGATAATCTGCAGACCATAAATCTAGATGGGACAGAGCAATGTTCTGCAGATCTGTAGAGGGGTAAGTGATGGGGATAATCTGCAGAACATATAAATAGATAGGCACAATATAGTTCTCTTCTATCTATCTGTCCCATCTAGATTTATGGTCTGCAGATTATCTAATCACTGACCCCCCTCTAGAGATCTGCATTGTCATTTTTCTTCCATTTTCCTTCCACTTCACAATTTTGTGCCGGTCTATCACATAAAATACATTTAAGTTTTTAGTTGTAAATAACATGACAAAATGTGGATTATTTCAAGGGGTGACTATGAATACTTTTTCAAGGCACTGTTCCTTGATTACTGAAGGCCCCTTTCACACTTGTGTGACCTTAAAGTCACGCATTTTTTTACCGCTTTTTTGCCGCAAAGCAATACCTATTACATTTTTTCATTTTGCGCCCCCCCCCCAAAAATTTTGAGCACCAGCCGCCACTGCCTTCAGGTGCCTTTAGGTAAACTCCAGGTAGGCTGCCATATGGCCACTCTACCATACAGGCCTGATTGGTGGAGTCCTGCAGAAATGGTTGTTCTTCTGTAAGGTTCTCCTCTCTCCAAAGAGAAATGCTGGAGCTTTGTCAGGGTGACAATTGGGTTCTTGCTCATCTCCCTGACTAAGGCCCTTATATCCCAAACACTTAGTTTGGCAGGGCGGCCCACTCTAGCAAGAGTCCTGGTGGTTCCAAACTTCTCCCATTTACAGGTGATGGATGCCACTGTGCTCATTGGGACCTTCAATGCTGCAGAAATGTTTCTGTACCCTTCCCCTGATCTGTGCCTCCATACAATCCTGTTTCAGAGGTCTACAGACAATTCCTTGGACTTCATGGCTTGGTTTGTGCTTTGACATGCACTGTTACCTGTGGGACCTAATATAGACAGGTGTGTGCCTTTCCAAATCGTGTCCAATCAACTGAGATTACCACAGGGGGACTCCAATCAAGTTGTAGAAACATCTCAAAGATGATCAGTGGAATCAGGATGCACCTGAGCTCAATTTTGAGTGTCAATGTGAATACTTATGTACATGTGATTTTTTTGTTTTTTATTTTTAATAAATTTGCAAATATTTCAAACAAACTTCTTTACCATTGTCATTATGGGGTATAGTTTGTAGAATGCTGTGAAAAATAATGAATGTAATCCGTTTGGAATAAGGCTGTAAATTAACAAAATGTGGGAAAAGTGAAGCGCTGTGAATACTTTCCGGATTCACTGTATATACATAGCACAGATCCCTGTATGTGTATTGGTCTAGTCCTCCTCATCCAATCACCAACATAATTACCATTAAAAATATCCATATCATTTATAAGCTGACCCAAATGCATATGTTTCATCAATCTTACCCAACACCAATTAGACAACACGCAACGCATCGCATACCTTCATCAAATTGTGCAAGATACAAATGCCCTAGAGGTGACTTTGCTCCTGTAATATGACAGCGCCCAATTATTGCAAAGTTCTGGCAAAAGGTGGTAGAGGCTCTATCTGCAGTATTGTCTATACAAGTGCCCCTAACACCGAAGGTTTGTCTCCTGGGTATCCTTGATGAGGAGATCTGGCCACGATACACGGGAACGCTATTAACCGTTTATGGACCGCCCACCGTGTATTTACGTTGGTACTTTGATGTTAAATACCGGGGTTATAGCAGCAGATAGCTTTAACATAAGGGCGGTCCCATCGGCAGATTTGCCGTGGGATCACCTTTATGGGTGGTGGGAGAGGTGCCCCCCCCCCACCCCCCCGCTGCTTCCCGGTCGTTTTCCCTGCTTACTGGAGTTGTCGGTAGCGGGGAAAACGATCCTGTCCGCTGTCCTCTCAGGCAGAAAGTCGAGTGAGGGCAAGCTGGCCCCCCACTCCACTCTATGGCCTTGGAGGACCGGAGCGATGTCATATGTCACTTCCCAGCAACTGCCTTACAGAGCCCATTTTTTTTTCATCATGAAAAAAAAATAACTGTAGATGTAAGATGTGAGGTCTTTTTGACACCAGATCTCACATTAAAGAGGCCCTGTCATTCTTATTTCCATTACAAGGGAAGTTTATATTACTTGTACAGGCAGTCCCCGGGTTACAACCAAGATAGGGTCTGTAGGTTTGTTCTTAAGTCGAATTTGTTTGTAAGTCGGAACAGGTACATTTTTTAATTGTAACTCCAGCCAAAAGAATACATTTTAAGTTTTCTGGATAGCATAGGGAAGGGTTAAAACCCTTGTAACATTTGTTTTGCTGTCTGTACCCCTGTTCAGAAGATTTCACCTCACTATCTGTCCCCATCACAACTGTATTTTGAAAATTTTGGGTTGTTCTGGAAACAAAGATTAGTGATAAAGCTTCTGTGGAGACTAGTGATGAGCCGAACAACGCACCCAGCCCCCCCCCCCCCCCCCCGCCCCCCAGTTCGGTTTGCACCAGAGCACCGCGAACGGGGGAAAAGTTTGTACGAACATGCAAACTCCATTAAAATCTATGGGACTCGAACATGAAAAATCAAAAGTCCTAATTTTAAAGGCTTAAATGCAAGTTATTGCCAAAACAAAGTGTATGAGGACCTGGGTACTGCCCTGGGAGATATTTACCGATGCAAACATTTTTTTAAAAAACAATCATTTTTACAGGAGCAGTGATTTTAATGATGTTTAAACTGAAACAATAAAAATTAAAAATTTCTTTAAATATCGTGCCTGGGGGGCCCCCTTAATGTGCCTGTAAAGTGGTGCATTTGTACGATGTATGTAGCCTGCTGCAGCAATACTGACATTTCTAAAGGAAAAAATGTAAACTTGCTCACGGCTGTAATGTATTGTCGGCTCCTGGCAATACAGATAAAAAAAGCATGAAAATGGCGTGGGGTCCCCCCTTCCAGTCCATAGCAGACCCTTTGGGTCCATACCATACCCCCCTTCCAGTCCATACCAGACCCTTATCTGAGCAAGCAGCCTGGCTGGACAGGATGGGGGGGAGCCGAGCGAGCGCCCCCCCCCCCTTCTGAACCATACCAATACCAGGCCACTTGCCCTCAACATGGGGAGGGTGCTTTGGGGTGCCCCCCAAAGCACCTTGTCCCCATGTTGATGGAGACAAGGGTCTCTTCCTGACAACCCTGGGCTGTGGTTGTGTGGGTCTGCGGGTGGAAGGCTTATCGGAATCTGGAAGCCCCCTTTAATAAGGGGGCCCCCAGATCCGGACCCCCATGTGAATGTATTTTGGGTACATCGAACCCCTACCCATTCACCAAAAAAGTGTACAATAAAAATTAAAGCCAATTTTGGACAAGTCCTTTATTAAAAAAATTTATAGTGTCCCCCCGATGTAAATCCATCATCAATCATCAATCACGCCGCCCGCTGCACCCGAAAAATAGAAAGAAAAAAAAAGAAGCTCTTGCCTCTTCAGACGCTTCCCGTGTAATGAGCTGTTTGGGTTTGACAGCTCTTTTATAGGAATCTGACATCATGAGCGCCCCATAATGTACTGCTCAGGTGCAGTGAATAAATTACTGACGTCGTCAGAAGGGGCGGTGTCACCGGATGGTGTCCCCGCCCCTTTCCTTTAAAAGAACTGTCACAGCTCCAGCAGCTCATTACGCCGGAGGTGTCTGAAGTGGCGGGAGCATTTTTTTTCTCTTTTCTATTTTTCGGGTGCGGTGGCGGGGCGAATTACCTGAGAAAGGCCCCATTTGTTTGTGTGTTCACCGAACACATGAACACCCGATGAACACCCGGAGACTGTAATAAGAATAAAAGTGATCAAAAATTTTTTTTTTTAAAGGATAGTTTAAAAATGAAAAATAAAATAGAGAATAAAAATAATAATTAAAGAGCTCTGTCCCCGTTAGCTTGCGCGCAGAAGCAAACGCATAGGCAAGTTGCACCCACATATGTAAATGGTGTTCAAACCACACATGTAAGGTATCGCCGCGATCGTTAGAGCCAGAGCAAAAATACTAGCCCTAGACCTCCTCTGTAATTCTAAAATGGTAACCTGTAGAAGAAAGTGTCGCCTATGGGGATTTTTAACTACCAATGTTTGTCGCCATTCCACGAGCGTGCGCAATTTTGAAGCATGAAATGTTGGGTATCTATTTACTTGGCGTAACATTATCTTTCATTTTATAGAAAAAAATGGGCTAACTTTACTGTTTTCTTGATTTTTAATTTAAAAAAATTAAATTTTTCCAAAAAAAATGTGTTTTGTAAGACCGATGCGCAAATACAGTGTGATAAAAAATATTGCAACCATCTCCATTTTATTCTCTGGATACAACCGGTCAATCAAATTCTGCCCTATGAGAAATTGGTGTTCGAACAATGGGGACAAAATTTGGGAAATATGGACCTCTTCAACTCTGACTATATAGATTTACTTGTTATGATCTATAATTTTCTTGCTCAATACTCGATGTTTTAAAGGTTCCAACTATAGTCACTGTATGTCATGTATGCACTCATTGCTTACACTTATTGTTGCACCGTTTTCAGACCTTACCTTGTTATTGCAATAACTTATATGGAAATTAAGCATTATTTGATTTTGTATTCTGCATTTTTATCTCTTGCAATAAAAAGAGTTAAAAAAAAAAAAATACTTTAGGCAAAAAAAAAAAAAAAAAATCTCTTTATATCAATTGTACATCATTTCACCAATCTATGTATTGTAAAAAAAACAAAACAAGAAAAAACAAAAAAAAAAAAAAACAATGTTATGCTTGTTTTGAATTGAGTCTGTTAGACTTGTTTACTCACTCAAGGTTCCTGCATGGTCATGTGACTTTAAGCCCCGCCCACTGCACAGCCCCACCTACTGCATTGTCATGTGACTTTAAGCCCCGCAAAAAATGGCATTGAGGTGTCATCATTTAAAAAAAAAAAAAACAATTTACTTTATAGTAATTTAAAATTACTTTAAATATAGATACAATGTGCAGACACTCATAGAGCTGTTATACAAATATAAAGATTTGAATTTTCAGCCATGTGTTATTTTCAGATTTAATCCCCAGCTCAAAATAACTGACATTGCTTAGAAAAAAAAAACTTGTTTACACACTCAAGGTACCTGCATGGTCATGTGACTGTAAGCCCCGCCCACTACACAGCCCCACCCACTGCATGGTCATGTGACTAAGCCCCGCCCACTGGCACTGTGGGTCTATATAAGGAGCTGCGCAGCAGTTGGTGGTCATTCACTTTGTGTCTTGTGATCAGAGAGGAAGCGATCGCTGTGTATCGTGTTTTCTATTATCTGATATCGCTCAGATTTGGAGAATGACATTTTATCGCAGAATAGAGAAGGAAGAAAAGGTTTCTCTGAACATCACCAAAGAGAAACCTGCAGATAGAATTGATTCTTTGTTAGAGGATCACCAGCCCGCTGAAATGCCAAACGCTACGACCCCCCCAAAAAAGGGGAAGTGGCGGGCGTTTAAGTGCGGAGCAAGGAGAGTTTTTAAATGCGTTTTCCCGTGTTTTGGGAAAAAAGAGAAGGAGGAAATTACAACAGGCGAGGATGGTGAGTGAAATCTAATAACTCCGACATCCACTGACTGAGCCCCACCATTACCATTACAATATCTGTACACAAAATAAACCAGAAATTGACATCATTTATATATAATGTCACCAAACATGTAATTTATGTGTCCCAATGGAGAACACACACATTATAGGAACATATTACTATTTTAGGCAACATTCACAAAGCTATGGGAGTCTCATTTTCAAATCTCACTGGACTCAACTGAAAATAACTGACATTTTTCTAAAATTACCATCCCCCATCCTGCTGTGTTATCTTTATAATCGGAGACTCTGCAATGTATTGGGGTCACTCCTGTATACATAACATGGACATTGCTATACATATGTAGCACTACTCCCATGGGAGCTGCTGATTACGGGTTCCCCTGGGTTACCATTAGCAACAACATGAGAGTTTGACATTTTCCCAAGTGTTTTAGCTCAGTCAGGAAACAGTCCGGTAGCTTTGGTTTTTGTGTTTATATTTGGAACTTGGATAGGAGAAGGGAATGAGTGGGATACTCCAACTTTATACAACTCAGCACAATTGGCTGGGAGGTCTTGAAAATGCTGAGTAACGCTGAGTAACGCTAGTCACGGCTAGGCCGCTGCTTCACTTTGCCCTTGGCTGTGAAGTATCAGTGAATGAGCTTTCTAAGGTAATCTGTACTGTACTGCTGAACAACTTCAGGGCCCTTCCTGGCACCCCCTCTTTGTTCCGAATCTTCAGGGTCAACTACACGGCACCCCCTTTACTGATACACTTCCTGTGTGAGTTGGCTCCTTGATCCCCTGACTTCTATGGAGTGGTCCCCTCTCTCAGGCAGACCCTTAGGCAAATCCTGTGGTACTCACAATACTGTTTTTCCCACAAGACTCTGCCAGCAGCTCCACTGTCAGCACTCTGCATCCTTCTGCAGCTCAGCCCCACACCTGGTTTACTAGGCCGACCACCTGAACCACCTTCCTAACACCTGCAGGAGGAGAGACAGCCATCCACCTCCTCCTGGGACTTTGTTCCCGCCAAAAGACACCCTGTCACATTCTCCCTCCGGATTTATTGCCAATCCCAGGATGCATTGCAGCAATGCCCTCCCACTGAGACAGCCATAAACCCTGGTGTGCTACTGGTTAGGTTTCCTCCACTGTCCAACAAGATCCCTCATTGGACACAGTGGGGACACTCCTCCAGACCCAGTAAATCACACCTGGAAATATGTGACAAGCAAAACTAACAGATCTGGCTCCCCTAATAAGCAGAACAAACCACTTGATGCAGTTTCCTAGCACCTACCAAGGAGGGTGCTACACATACATAATGTATACCAGGATCCCTGTTATATACACATACCGGGATCCCTGCTATATACACACATCGGGATCCCTGATATATAAACATACCGGGATCATTGCTATATACACATACCGGGATCACTGCTATATACACATACCAGGATCACTGCTATATACACATACCGGGATCATTGCTATATACACATACCGGGATCATTTCTATATACACATACCGGGATCCCTGCTATATACACATACCGGGATCCCTGCTATATACACATACCGGGATCCCTGCTATATATACATATCGGGTTCTCTGTTATATACACATACCAGGATCATTGCTATATACACATACCGGGATCCCTGCTGTATATACATACCGGGATCCCTGCTATATATACATATCGGGTTCTCTGTTATATACACATACCGGGATCATTGCTATATATACATACCGGGAACACTCTTATGTACACATACCGGGATCACTCTTATATACACATAGTGAGACCATTGCTATTTACACATACCAAGATTCCTGTTATATACACATACCGGGATCATTGCTATATATACATACTGGGAACACTCTTATATACACATACCAGGATCCCTGCTATATACACATACTGGGATCCCTATTATATACACATACCAGGATCACTGCAATATACACATACCAGGATCACTGCAATATACACATACCAGGATCACTGCTATATACACATACCGGGATCACTGCTATATACACATACCAGGATCACTGCAATATACACATACCAGGATCACTGCTATATACACATACCGGGATCACTGCTATATACACATACCGGGATCACTGCTATATACACATACCGGGATCACTGCTATATACACATACTGGGATCACTGCTATATACACATACCGGGCTCTCTGCTATATACACATACCGGAAACACTGCTATATACACATACCGGAAACACTGCTATATACACATACAGAGATTCCTGTTGTATACACATACTGGGATCACTGCCATATACCGGGTTCTCTGCTATATACACATACACATACCGGGATTACTGCTATGTACACATACTGGGACCATTGCTATATACTCATACCAAGATTCCTGCTCTATACACATACTGGGATCCCTGCTATATACACATACTGGGATCCCTGCTATATACACATACTTGGATCCCTGCTATATACACATACCAGGAACCTGCTATATACACATACCAGGAACATTGCTATATACACATACCGGGATCCCTGCTATTTACACATACTGGGATCCCTACTATATACAGTATCTCACAAAAGTGAGTACACCCCTCACATTTTTGTAAATATTTTATTATGTTTAACCCATCACTAGCCGGTGAGTAAGGGCACATAAGGGGGGGGGGGGGGGGACACAACGGCACTTGCTGGAACATACTGGCACTGGAAGAATAAGATAACCAGCACTTTAACCACTTCTGGACCGGAAGGAATTGCCCCCTTGATGACCTTTAACCACTTGCCTTCTGTGCACTTAAACACCCTTCCCATCCAGGCCAATTTTCAGCTTTCAGCGCTGTCACGCTTTGAATGACAATTGCGCGGTCATGCTACACTGTACCCATATGAAATTTTTATCATTTTTTTCACACAAATAGAGCTTTCTTTTGGTGGTATTTAATCATCTCTGGGTTTTTTATTTTTTACAAAAAAAAAGAATAAAGACAAAAAAATTTGAAAAAAAAAAAAAGTTTTTCTTATTTTCTGCGAGTAAATTTTGAAAATAAATTTTTCTCCTTCACTGATGTGCGCTGATGAGGCGGCACTGATGGGCACTGATGAGGTGGCACTGATTGGCACTGATGAGGTGGCACTTATGGGCACTGATGAGGAGGTACTAATATGCCGCACTGATGAGCACTGATAGGCGGCACTGATAAGCGGCACTGATAGGCGGCACTGATAGGCGGCACTGATAGGCGGCACTGCTGGGCACTGAGAGGTGGCACTGAGAGGTGGCACGCTGGGCACTGAGAGGCGGCACTGCTGGGCACTGAGAGGCGCCACTGACGGGCGTCACTGATGGGCACTGAGAGGCGGCACTGATGGGCACTGGCGGATGGCACTGATGGACACTGACGGGTGGCACTGATGAGCACTGATGGGCGGCACTGATGAGCACTGGTGGGCAGCACCATCAGTGCCCACACTCAGTGCCCATAGTGCTGCCAGTCAGTGCTCATCAGTGCCTAGATGAGCAGGCACTGATGGGCACTGACTGGCAGCACTATGGGCACTGATGGGGGACACTGATGGCGGGCACTGTGGGCACTGTTGGGGGCAATGTGTGTATGTTTTTTTACCTTGCAGTAATCAGGGCACTGGTGATCAGTGCCCTGATTACATGTCTCTGTGTCCCCAGCGCTGTGAGGCTCCCCCTCCTTCCTCACACTGCAGGCTCCGTGTGAGGAAGGAGCGCCGGCGATGAGAGATGATCTCATATGTTTACATATGAGATCATCTCTCATTGGATGGTCCGATCACGTGGTGAATGGCCGCTGTGATTGGCCATTCACCACGATCTGTGATCGGCCGTGTCCAAGGGACACGGCCGACACAGATTCTCCCCGATGCGCGCTCGCGGGAGCGCGCGGGGAGCCTGCTTCTGGGAGGCCGTTTAAAAACGGCCTCCCGAAAATTCGAGTCCGCGCTGCAGCCGTATATAGGCTGTAGCGCGGATGGGATGTAGTTAATGGAAAATTGCGTGGTCGTGTGACGCTGTACCCAAATATAATTGATGTTCTTTTTTTCCCACAAATAGAACTTTCTTTTGGTGGTTATTTGATCACCTGTGCGATTTTTATTTTTTGCACTATAAGCAAAAAAAGAGCGACAGTTCCGAAAAACAAAAACAATATATTTTACTTTCTGCTATATAACATTCCCCAAAAAAAAAAATGTTTTCATTCGTTTTGGCCAATTTGCATTCTGCTACATATTTTTGGTAAACAAAATCCAGCCACATGATATAAAATATACCTGAATGGTATATGAGATGGTCAGAGACTGCAGACATGGTGCACAGGAACAAACACATGTAAACGTAACTTAGAAAAAAAAGATAAATTGAAATAAACAAATCAATTATTCCATAAAAAGCACTGCAAACCTGCATGCAGAAAGGTACAGTAAATGCAGAATTGTGATGTAAATGAGCCTTTAATGAGTGACCCGGTATATATACATAGCACTGATCCCTGTATGTGTATTAGTCCAGTCCTCCTCATCCAATCACCATTATCATTACCATTAAAATATCCATAGGCAAAAAGAATGAATAAATCTGTTTATATCGATTATACATCATTTCACCAATCTATGTATTGTACCAAAAATGGCATTGAGGTGTCATCATTAAAAAAAAAAAAAAAAACAATTTACTTTAAAGTTAAAGTAATGTAAAACTACTTTAAATATAGATACAATGTGCAGACCCTCATAGAGCTGTTATACAAATATAAAGATTTGAATTTTCAGCCATGTGTCATTTTCAGATTTAATCCCCAGCTCAAAATAACTGACATTGTTTAGAAAAAAAAAACTTGTTTACACACTCAAGGTACCTGCATGGTCATGTGACTGTAAGCCCCGCCCACTACACAGCCCCACCCACTGCATGGTCATGTGACTAAGCCCCGCCCACTGACACTGTGGGTCTATATAAGCAGCTGCGCAGCAGTTGGTGGTCATTCACTCTGTGTCTTGTGATCAGAGAGGAAGCGATCGCTGTGTGTCGTGTTTTCTATTATCTGATATCGCTCAGAATTGGAGAATGACATTTTATCGCAGAATAGAGAAGGAAGAAAAGGTTTCTCTGAACATCACCAAAGAGAAACCTGCAGATAGAATTGATTCCTTGTTAGAGGATCACCAGCCCGCTGAAATGCCAAACGCTACGACCCCCCCAAAAAAGGGGAAGTGGCGGGCGTTTAAGCGCGGAGCAAGGAGAATTTTTAAATGTGTTTTCCCGTGTTTTGGGAAAAAAGAGAAGGAGGAAATTACAACAGGTGAGGATGGTGAGTGAAATCTAATAATAACTCCGACATCCACTGACTGAGCCCCACCATTACCATTACAATATCTGTACACAAAATAAACCAGAAATGTACATCATTTATATATAATGTCACCAAACATGTCATTTATGTGTCCCAATGGAGAACACACACATTATAGAAACATATTACTATTTTAGGCAACATTCACAAAGCTATGGGAGTCTCATTTTCAAATCTCACTGGACTCAACTGAAAATAACTGACATTTTTCTAAAATTACCATTCCCCCATCCTGCTGTGTTATCTTTATAATCGGAGACTCTGCAATGTACTGGGGTCACTCCTGTATACATACCATGGACATTGCTATATATAAATATACTAGGATCATTCCTATATACCAGGATCACTGCTATATACACATACCGGGATCACTGCAATTACAATATATATATACCAAGATCCCTGCTATATACACATACCGGGATCATTTCTATATACACATACCGGGATCCCTGCTATATACACATACTGAGATCACTGCTATATACACATACTGAGATCACTGCTATATACACATACCGGGATCCCTGCTATATACACATACCGGGATCATTGCTATATACACATACCGGGATCATTGCTATATACACATACCGGAATCATTGCTATATACACATACCAGGATCACTGCTATATACATATACCGGGTTCCTTGCTGTATACACATACCGAGATCTCTGCTATATATACATACTGAGACCATTGCTATATACACATACCAGGATCACTGCTATACACACATATCGGGATCTCTGCTATATACACTTATTAGGATCACTGCTATATACACATATCGGGATCCCTGCTATATACACATACCAGGATCACTGCTATATACACATACCGGGATCACTGCAATTACAATATATATATACCAGGATCCCTGCTATATACATGTACTGGGACCATTACTATATACACATACCAAGATCCCTGCTGTATACACATACCGGGATCATTGCTATATACACATACCGGGATCATTGCTATATACACATACCGGGATCACTGCTATATACACACATCGGGATCCCTGTTATATACACATACTGAGATCACTGCTATATACACATATCGGGGTCACTGCCTTATACATATTCCGGGATCACAGCTAGATAAATATACCAGGACCACTACTATATACACATACCGGGATCACTGCTATAAACACATACCGGGATCATTGCTATATACACATACCGGGATCATTGCTATATACACATACTGGAATCATTGCTATATACACATACCAGGATCATTGCTATATACACATACTGGAATCATTGCTATATACACATACCGGAATCATTGCTATATACACATACCGGAATCATTGCTATATACACATACCAGGATCACTGCTATATACATATACCGGGTTCCTTGCTGTATACACATACCGAGATCTCTGCTATATATACATACTGAGACCATTGCTATATACACATACCAGGATCACTGCTATACACACATATCGGGATCTCTGCTATATACACTTATTAGGATCACTGCTATATACACATATCGGGATCCCTGCTATATACACATACCGGGATCACTGCTATATACACATACCCAGATACCTGCTATATACACATACCGGGATCACTGCTTTATACACATACCGGGACCCTTGCTATATACACATATCAGAATCCCTGCAATATACACATACCCAGATACCTGCTATATGCACATACTGGGATCACTGCTATATACACATACTGGGATCCCTACTATATACACATACCAGCACCACTGCTATATACACATACCAGGATCACTGCTATTTGCACATACTGGGATCACTGCTTTATACACATACCGGGACCCTTGCTATATACACATATCAGAATCCCTGCCATATACTCATACCCAGATACCTGCTATATGCACATACTGGGATCACTGCTATATACACATACCGGGATCACTGCTATATACACACACCAGAACCATTGCCACACAGACACAGACACACACACACACGGATCCCTACTATATACACATACGAGGATCACTGCTAGCTTAAATTCCACACTCCAAGATCTGGCTCCCAGGTCCAAAAACCACCATTTTACCCATGTATATGGAATGTTGCATACCAGAAACAGGTCATATACAGTAACACACATGAATTAGATGATTTATATGATGCAGAGTTAAGTTAAATGCTAACAATGTGAATTTTTCATTCTCTCCCTAGAAAAAAAGGATGCCTCATCCACTAGCATCAAGAAGCCATCGGATCCAGCTATCAGTGGCAAGATACCAATTCCACAGACATTGGATCCAGCTATCATTGACAAGAGGACATTGGCTTCAGGCACCAGTGATAGCAAGAAAGACAAAATTGATGAACCTATCAGAACCAGCAAACCATCCCTACCAGCCCCATTCATCAGCATTGGGTCAGGTCCTTTAACCATGGACAGCTTTATATTTCATCATTTACTGGGACAGGGAGGTTTTGGAAAGGTAAGTTATTAGGCTGATTTTCCTATAGTTTGGTCATGCATTTGTCCACCATGTGGATTGTGGATTTATGTTCATGGCAAAATGTACCCATTCCTGCATGTTCCTTGTTCACACTTGATCCTAGATCCAAAGCATGCTAGAAATGATCCTTGCAGCTTATTTCTTTTTAACATGCATGCACTATACATGAATCTAGTGTGTATTAAGCTGGCCATGTATGAATCAACATTCGGCTGGTTGAGCATGGACTGGCCGAATGTCAATCCATGTGTGGCCACTGCGGTTTAACAGAAGTTGCTTTACCGATCGGCTTCTGTTCACTTGCCCCACCACATAAAAGCGGGCAATAGTCTGAAGTACTGATCTGTGTATTCTGACAATGGAGGAGTCACCCCGCTGTTAGAAAACAATAGCCAAGCAGGGAGGATTCCCTCATCCACCTCTAATGCGTGAATGGGGGAATTGGTTCTGTTTTTTTGGGGGGGGGGCTGAACAAAAACAAGCTGAACCATGTAAGGACAGCTTAAGCCCTAAATATCTGTGAACCCTGCAGATAATAGACTTAATATCTTATGATCATGGTTAGCTACCCCTAGACAACTTGGGGAGCACATGCTGGATATGTGGTAGTTGACAAAAAGCAATCACCATCCTGCACTATTATTGCACCATACTTATTATGTTCCTCTTTCTTCTACAGGTTGTATTAGCGTCTCATGCTGCCTATGACCATCCGCTTGCTGTCAAGTTGGTGCAAAAGAGACATCTGGCTGGAAAAAAAGAAAATGAAGTCCTGATGGAGCGTCAATTGCTGGAGAAGACCAGACACAACGTCTTTTTCACCCATCTATTTGGTGCCTTTCAGACAAATGTAAGTCGTCTTTCCCATTCTCACCATATTAGGAGAATGTTATATGGGCTTGACCACACTGCATGGTCTGCCTTCATAAATTACCCCACCAAATCATGAATGTCCATAATTTAACCCTTATCTTTATCCCTTATTTTCACACAGGACTATCTTGTATTTGTGATGGAGTATCTGAGCGGAGGAGACCTAAAGATGGTCATAGAAGCTGTAGCACCATTTCCTGCAAGAGCCATCCAAATCCTTACATCAGAAATATTATGTGGACTGCAATTCCTCCACAGTGAGGGTATCATACACAGGTAAGGATTGGAAACATATGATTAACTATGGAGTAAATGAAGGGTGACGTCACCAAAATTGCTATCTTTAGTTATGGGTAAAATAGTAAAATCACCCCCTGGCTTCTTCTGATTCATAGATAACATAATGACAGCATTTCCTATTCCTGTCCCTTATAAAATCTACAGAAGTCTTAGTGCTCCTGTTTCATTTTCAATGAATGATGAATGAAATCCCAACTGGGCAAGTCAGACTTCCCCATAACCACAGTGGCATAGAAGAAGCTGTGATCCACCCATTACTAAATTTCCGTATCTATACTGTATATATATATATATATATATATATTTTTTTTAATATATATATATATATATATATATATATATATATATATATATATATATACATATACAGTATATATATATATTTTTTTATTATTTTAATATATATATATATATATATATATATTTTTTTTTTTTAAGTATATATATATATATATATATATATATATATATATACATATACAGTATATATATATTTTTTTAATATTTTAATATATATATATATATATATATATATATATTTTTTTTTTTTTTTTCTTAATTATAAATATTTAATTGTATCTTTTCATGTGACATCACTTAAGAAATGACACTTTGCTACAATGTCCCAAAGTGTCATTTCTTAACTGTTGTCTCACTAAAAGATATAATAAAATATTTACAAACATTTGAAGGGTGTACTCACTTTTGTGAGATACTGTAGATATATATATATATATATATATTATCTTTTACCCTCAGACAGTGGTCTCCAAACTGTGGACCACAGGACAAATGTGGTCCTTTGCTAACCTTCATCTGACCCTTGGGGCACTGATGCAAAGCACTATTCCTGCGGATGACATCAACAAGGAAGCGCCATTCCTCCTACTGACACCAATGATGGGGCCCTATTGCTCCCACTGGTACCAATGATGGGACACTATTACTCCCACTAACACCAATGATGGGACACTATTCATCCCACTGACACCAATGATGGGACACTATTCCTTCCACTGATACCAATGAGGGGGCCAGAGGCGTACCTAGGGTCTCCAACGCCCTTGGTGAAAAGCTGTATCGGCGCCCCCCCCCCATCATTAAAGAGTTAGATATTCTGACATCAAGAATGGGACACTATTCCTCCCACTGACACCAGTGATGGGGCACTGTTCTTCCCACTGACACCAACCATAGGATACTATTTCTCTTACTGACTCCACCGAGGGGATACTATTGCTCCCACTGACACCAATAATTGGGCACTATTCCTCCCACTGACACCAATAATGGGGCACTATTCCTCCCACTGACACCAATAATGGGGCACTGTTCCTCCCACTGACACCAATAATGGGGCACTATTCCTCCCACTGACACCAATAATGGGGCACTATTCCTCCCACTGACACCAATAATGGGGCACTATTCCTCTCGCTGACACCAATATTGGGAAACTATTCCTCCCACTGACACCAATAATGGGAAACTATTCCTCCCACTGACACCAATAATGGGGCACTATTCCTCTCGCTGACACCAATATTGGGAAACTATTCCTCCCACTGACACCAATAATGGGGCACTATTCCTCCCACTGACACCAATAATGGGGCACTATTCCTCCCACTGACACCAATAATGGGGCACTATTCCTCCCACTGACACCAATAATGGGGCACTATTCCTCCCACTGACACCAATAATGGGGCACTGTTCCTCCCACTGACACCAATAATGGGGCACTATTTCTCCCACTGACACCAATAATGGGGCACTATTCCTCCCACTGACA
Source organism: Pelophylax lessonae (assembly GCF_965119305.1). Classification (NCBI taxonomy): domain Eukaryota; kingdom Metazoa; phylum Chordata; class Amphibia; order Anura; family Ranidae; genus Pelophylax; species Pelophylax lessonae. Next base: position 55,771,575 of record NC_138770.1, on the reverse strand, counting down.
CCAATAATGGGGCACTGTACCTCCCACTGACACCAATAATGGGGCACTATTCCTCCCACTGACACCAATAATGGGGCACTATTCCTCCCACTGACACCAATAATGGGGCACTATTCCTCTCGCTGACACCAATATTGGGAAACTATTCCTCCCACTGACACCAATAATGGGGCACTATTCCTCCCACTGACACCAATAATGGGGCACTATTCCTCTCGCTGACACCAATATTGGGAAACTATTCCTCCCACTGACACCAATAATGGGGCACTATTCCTCCCACTGACACCAATAATGGGGCACTATTCCTCTCACTGACACCAATATTGGGAAACTATTCCTCCCACTGACACCAATAATGGGGCACTATTCCTCTCACTGACACCAATATTGGGAAACTATTCCTCCCACTGACACCAATGATGGGGCACTATTCCTCCCACTGACACCAATATTGAGAAAATATTCCAATGATTGGGCACTATTCTTCCCCCTACTGAGTACAGCCGCAATGTCATTTTTTTTATTCTCACTGACCACTAAGACTGGACCAAGTCTGCTCCCCTCTCACCCCCCAAGTCTAAAGAACAGTAAACTGGCCCTTTCTTTGGAAAGTTTGTAGACCCCTGCCTTAGGATCATAGACTTTTGATAATTGCGATATTGTGTGATATGTACTAACTGTTTCTTCTCCTTACAGGGACATTAAGCCAGAAAACATATTCATGACCAGCATAGGCCATGCAAAGATCGGCGATTTTGGACTGGCAATGACGGGCGTCTTTGAACCAATGAGTATTACAGGACAGTATAAGGGCACCCGATTATATTGGGCACCAGAGGTAAGAAACAGTCTGCTGACTTCATTTTAGTGTTTATTTAGATACACAGCTCTTTGTTATTGGGTATAGAAGAGTTAAAGGGGCTTTTAGTGAAAAATGTCTCCTTTCGTTTCCTGGGTGTCCCATATCATTGGGTTTCTGGGCTAGGACTAAATAACCAACAAAAAGTGGGAAGTGTTGAATCCTAAAGAAGCGTTGGAGTTCCTCTGCAGGGGAAATTGAGGTTACATGTACATTTAGACCTTTTTTTTTGTATCCCAACATCAGCTCCATTGTTATCTACTTTGCCAGATAATGATCCAAGCTAGAGATACAAATAAGGTGGAGGCTTTTCACTGCAGTCCTTACTTATTATAACATGGTAAGAAAGTTGAGCCATTGGACTCAGTATACCTCGTCTTCCCTCTGCAAAGGGACAATTAAAGTGTGCGTAAAGCCAAAATGGATTGATTGAGGTTGGAGTGGATTGAGTGGGAAAAGATTAGAACCCCTTTCAGGTTTTTATTGCTGTTCATATCCCCCACTGGGGAGATTTATCCTCTCTATTTGTCCTGGTGACACAGGAGGTGAAGGAAAGTCTTCCAGTGGGTAAATCTGTTCTGGTGACAGTCATCTAGGATGGGATAGGCACTCCCTTTGGAGAGATATTCTCATACTTCCTGTTGTGTCTTTGGGACAAGAAGTAAAGGGAAATTTCTCAGAAAGATTTTTTAAAAAGCGGACAGGGGTTTTAGTCACTTTTCTAATTTTGGATCTACATACACTTTAAGCTCCAAGCCTATCCTCAAAAATTGCACCTAATTTGGCTTTAAAACCATAAGAAAAAAAACAAAAAAACCCGGGGAGATCAGGACACTTGGGAGGCTAAATACATCACCTATGCCAGCATAGTACCATCTCTGTCCCATGCCTGGCATGACAGCTTTCTCATCGTTCTTCTCTTTTCTTTCTACAGCTTTGGTTACGTCTGCCGTATGGTGCCATGATCGACTATTTCGCACTGGGACTTATAATATATGAAATGGCGGTTAGCGTATACCCATACGTTCCATTTTGCATCAACAGAAAAAGTCTGAAGTTTGCGCTTACTGAAGTTAATCCTATATATCCCCGAACGATGGAATTCGAGCTTAGGAACCTTATTAGCAAGGTAAGTACAGGAAATTATGATCTTTATACCAAGGAAACACAGATGGAAAAAGAAGCATTGTGGGAATTTTTCGCAGGGCCAGCTAACAATAGCATATGTGGCACCCCATACCTATTGCAATGATGTATTTTGGTTTTGAGCTGCCCTAGGCAAGACTAAAATTGGATGCCCCCCTCCCCCTCCTACGTAAATTTTCCCCACCCCTTCCTGTTTAACGGATGTGACTCCCTCCAAAATTGAAAGACTACAAGTCCCAGCAAGAACCCCTAAGATCTTACGAGGGGGGGGGTGAGGGGGGGTGGGAGAGAGAGAGAGGGGGTTGGGTAAGGGAGGGTGAGAGAGGATGAAAGAGGGAGAAGGTGGTGGGGGAGAGAGAGAGAGGGTGATGGGAGAGAGAGAGGGTGTTGGGAGAGAGAGAGGGTGTTGGGAGAGAGAGAGAGGGAGAGAAAGAGAGGGTGTTGGGAGATAGAGAGAGTGTTGGGAGAGAGAGGGGGGGTGTTGAGAGAGATAGAGAGAGTGGGATGAGAGAGAGAGAGAGAGAGGGGGGATGAGAGAGAGAGGGGGTGAGATAGAGAGGGGGATAAGAGAGAGAGAAGGGAATGAGAGAGAGAGGGGGGATGAGAGAAAGGGGGGGGGGGTGAGACAGAGAGGGGGGATGAGAGAGATAGAGAGGAGGGGATGAGAGAGAGAGAGAAGGAGAATAGAGAGAGAGAGAGAGGGGGTGGTGGGAGAGAGAGAGAGGGGGTGGTGAGAGAGAGAGAGGATGGGAGAGACAGGAAGAGGGGGTGGGAGAAAGAGAGGAAGAGGGGGGTGGGAGAGAGAGGGAGAGGGGGTGGGAGAAGGTGTGACATTACTGGTTGCTCTAGCAACCAGTGGCTAATAGAGTCTTAGATGGAGGCGGGGGTGGCTATTTTGCTGCCCCCCGCAAAGTGCCGCCCTAGGCCTGGGCCTTGTCAGCCTAGGCCAAAATACAGCACTGACCTAATGGAAGAACTGTACTGCCTGCCGAGTACGACAGTGGAGACTAAGTTTTGCTTAACCACTTAAGGTCCAGGCTTTTTCTGGCACTTTATTTTACATTTAACAATCAGCTTTTTTGCTAGAAAAATACTTAGAACCCCTAAACATTCTATATATATATATATATATATATATATATATATATACACAGTATATATAATGGCATCACCCTGGTACAACCACTTGAAGACCAGTGAGGTACCATAGCCCCCCAACCGAGGCCTAATAGAAAGTCTTCCATACTGTACAATACTGTCATAATATAAAAGTAGGCTGATAGGCATGGACGGGGGGGGGGGGGGGGGGGTTTAATAATAAGTATTAGAGACCATGTTAAAAGAGGGATTATATTGTCCAGTTATTGCTAGTTCATGTTTATAATTATGTTTCTCTCGTTACAGCTTCTTCACAAAGACCCGCTGTGCAGGCGAAAGCTCCTGAAAGATATCAGAGAGCATCCATTTTTCAAGGAGATCAACTGGATTGAGGTGGAGGCGGGGAAGTCACCTGCATTATTTCATGTACGACCTGTAAGTATAAATTTAAGAGAGAAGTTTGGGCACATTTAAGGGGCGTGGAGGATTTAGGGCTCGTTCACACTAGAGCACGGCATGGGAAACCCACAGGTTTCCTGCACTGCCTTCAAAACACACTGCACTTGCGATCTGCAGCGGGTGTCAATGCAATGCTAACGACACCCAAAGTGCAGGTCACATATTCCAGTACCAGATTGCATTGTACAAAAGTACCATGTGATCTGGTTGCATTGCGTTTTTTTTTTTGTTTTTTTTTATATTAGTGCATGCACTACTTTTGGTGCAGTCCAGTGTGATTCCAGCCGATTCAAATAAATAGGCTGACTGTGCACTGCACTCAAAGTGCACAGGAATCGCACAGGAAACGCAAGCAGGTATATGAAGTGCACTAAAGTTTGCGATCAATTGTATTAACTAGTGATTTTAATGTTTATATTTCTTTCTTTTCAGGAATTGTGGACTCCAGTACTCAGTATTAGACTCGATATGGCTGATCTTTTGTCCTCAGAAGACCTGGATAGTCCCGTATTATTGGAAGACCAACAGCACTACAGCCATTTTTCATTTGCCAGTGAAACATTGAAGATGGAAACATCACCTCAAACATCCGAGTCACCACCACCAGTCTCACCCGCATCACTCAGCACCTCATCCGACTCTTCAGACTATTTTACTGCCGATGAGGGCAGCAGCGGGTCATCAGATCAGATCCACGTCATGGAGTGTACAAGACCTAAGGCAGACCCGAATGCTTGCCTGTCTAAATCGGCACCCAGTCATTATAGGAGACCCATGGAGTCTACGATCGGCTTCAGCAGTTGGGAAGGAATTCTTTCCCTTCGGGAAAGCATGCTTTATAAGATTTTTGGCCTGGATCGACTGGAGCTATAGTTCCAGCTGTATCTTGTCTACAGTGTAGGGGAGCCCGGAGAATAGACCACAGTACAGGGGGGGAGGGGAGATATAGGGGAAAACCGTATAGGGGGCCAGCAGAGCCTAGTAAGGGGGGGCAGAAGGGAAAATTACAGGGGGGCAAGAAGGGAACAGTATGGGGGGGGGGGCAGGAGAAAACAGTATAGGGGTTCAGGAGAATACAGCACAGTACAGGGGGAAGGGGTTAGGACAGAACAGTACAGGGGGTTAGAAGGGAACAGTACAGGGGGTCAGGAAGAAGCAGTATAGGGGGGGGGGGCAGGGGAGCACAGTATGGAAGGCAGTTGGGAAAAGTACAGGGGGCTAGAAGGGAACAGTACAGGGAGACAGGAGAATAAAGTATAGGGGGACCAGCAAAACAAGGGAGGTAGGAGGTGTATACTGTATATACATGTGGTAAAAAAGTAGTGGTCCCAGCATGCGATACTTAAGGAACTGGCAGCCGGCAGCATCCTTAACAATTCCAAGCTATGCAGTGGAATACCTTCCTTACAGGATGTTTCCAACTTACAAGCTGACCTCAATGCAGTTTCATTTGGCAACTATGTGGCAAATGAGGTTTAATGTTGATAAATGTAAAGTTATGCACTTGGGGGCTAAGAATATGCATGCATCATACATACTAGGGGGAGTAGAACTAGGGGAATCCATAGTGGAGAAGGAGCTGGATGTTCTGGTAGATCCTAAGCTTAATAAAAGCATGCAATGCTAAGCTGTGGTTTCCAAAGCAAGCAAAGTATTTTCTTGTATTAACAAAGGCCTGGACTCCAGAGAGAGAGAGAGAGATATCATGTTTCCCCTGTACAAATCATTAGTAAGACCTCATCTGGAATATGCAGTTCAGTTTAGGGCACCAGTTCTCCAAAAGGATATCGGGGAACTGGAGAAAGTGCATAGAAGGGCAACCAAACTGATAAGCGGCATGGAGGAGCTCAGCTATGAGGAAAGATTAGAGGAACTGAATTTATTCTCTCTTGAGAAGAGGAGATTAAGGGGGGGATATGATCAACATGTATAAATACATATAAGGGGTCCATATAGTGAACTTGGTGTTGAGTTATTCACTTTAAGGTCAACACAGAGGACAAGAGGGCACTGGGAAATGAGATTTAGTCTCCAGTTTCTAGGTGCACATAATATAACTGGGTACTAATATTTATGGGTAAAGTTGATCCAGGGACTATCCGATTGCCTCTCGGGGGATCAGGAAGGAATTTTTCCCCCTGCTGTAGCAAATTGGATCATGCTTTGCTGGGGTTTTTCGCCTTCCTCTGGATCAACTGTGGGGGGGTGGGGGGGATTGTGTATATGGGATTGTATGGTTGGGTTTTCCCTCCTCATGGGCATTACTAAAAAGAGTGAGTTGTGGTCATATTGGTCCACTGACCCAATTCACCATATGCCCGTGTTTTCTGCTGCCATGGCCAGGACTAGATACGGGCAATTCTTGACAGCTGAATGTAAATAGAAAAAATGCCTGCAATAAAAATTAAGAAAAAAAATAGTGTGCCCCTCCCCCAAATCCATACCAGGCCCTTTGGGTCTGATATGGATTTTGAGGGGAACCCCAAACCAAATTTTTTTTTTCAAAATGGCGCGGGGTCTCCCCCAAAGTCCATGCAAGACCCTTATCTGAGCATGCAGCCAGGTAGGTCAGGAAAGGGAGGGGACAAATGAGCGCCCCCCCCCTTCCTGAACCATACCTGGACACATGCCCTCAGCATTGGGGGGTGCTTTAAAGGCATGTGGCCTGGAATGGTATGGGGGGACGTTCTTTCATCCCCTCCCTTTCCTGACCTGCCAGGTTGCATGCTCGTATAAGGGTCTGGTATGGATTTTGAGGAGGAACCCATTCCATTTTTAAAAAAGAATTTGGCGTGGGGTTCCTCTCAAAATCCATACCAGATCCAGAAAGCCTGGTATGGATTGGGGGGGGGGGGCCACACCAATTTATTTTAGTTTTATTGCCGGCATTTTTTTTTTACATTCAGCTGTCAGCTAGACCTTATTGGTTGTTAAGGACACTGCAGCCGCCCTCTTTATATATATAGATACGTTTACATTTTCTTTTCAGTTAAAACATAAAACTGTAAAAAGTAAAAAATAAAAAGTCAAAAATATTTGTTGTTTTATTGAGTTTATGTTCTGTTCCTACTGTTTTACTGTACCTCATACTATACTGCTATACTGTAATGTTTTATTGTTCCTGTGTTTTTTTGTTAGCAGCACTGATCTGTTTATTCTGACAGCAACAGGGTTTGCTTTCAGTATACGTAAATCAGTGACTAAAGCACTGTAGGAGGTGATTTCACCACCGCAGTTAAAAAAAAGAGCATATATGCCGAAGCATAGGGGTTGGGGTGGACAGAGGGCGGATCATCCCTATGCTTCTGCATATTTTTCTTCATCCACATCAATCGCTGTGAATGGAGTTATCTGTTAGGTTCTCTTTTTTAATTTAACCTACAGGCTGCATAAAAAAAGAACATTTCAATATATGCCCAACAAGGACCAGCAATGTACTAGTACGTTGCTGGACTTTGAGTGGTTGTACTGAAATGATGTCTGCAAGTTTAGAAATCATCTGGGTATTGTTCTTTTTTCAGTAGGTGGTCGACTTTTATGTAAAAGCAATGCAATTCAAGCAGTGAAAGGGGACGCCCCCCCCCCCTCCCGCCACCTTTCACGGTTTTCTCTGGCTTTTCTGACCCCCCCGGGAACCCAAGAATGCAGCAGGTGGTTCCAACTGACCATAGAGTTGATCAGAGATCAGAACTGCTCCAATCATCTCTATGGCTACGAATATTTCATCACTTTGGTTTCGCCAGATATAAACAGCGCCGTTTTTTAGTTGGGAAAACATCTTATCACACCGATCTTGGTGTGGTCTGATGCTTTAAGGGCAGAGGAAAGATCTACAGTCTAATAGACCCCATATTTTTTAAAAAAGAGTACCTGTCACTACCTATTGCTATCATAAGGGATATTTACATTCCCTGTGATAACAATAAAAGTGATAAAAGAAAAAAAACATTTAAGTGATGGTGTAAAAATAAAATAAAAAAAGCAAAAAAATAATAAAAATAATAATAAAAAGAATTAAAGCACCCCTGTCCCCCGTGCTTGCCACAAAGGTAAATGCAAGCATCGGTCTCATGTCGTATGTAAACAGCAATTGCACCATGCATGTGAGGTATCACCGCAAATGTCAAATCGAGGGCAATAATTCTAGGAGTAGACCTCTTCTGTAAATCTAAAGTGGTAACCTGTAAAGGCTTTTAAATGATTTTAACCACTTGCCGACTGCCTGCCTCAGATTTACTGTGGCAGGCTGGCTCGTCTGTGTGAACGTAGCCCTACGTTGGACACGGGCGGTGCTGGGGGGGGGCGAGCGCGCGCTGCCGGTGTCGTGCTTCCGCCCTCTCTAGGCAGCGGGAATGCTGATCCAATGGACCAGTGGCCGCGATTGCCGCTGGGCACCCGCAATCGCTCCCTGGTGAGAGAGAAGGACGGTCAGCTGTTTTAAACACAGCTGACCGTTCTTCTCTCTGAAATGATCACAGAGGGCCTGTGATCCTGCTATATAGGATCACAGGTCACTATGATCATTTCACAAGTCTCTCCCCCATACAGTTAGAAAACACTCCCCTAGGCTCACACTTAACAGTATGATCACCCCTAGGTTAACCCTTTCCCTGTCAGTGTCATTATTACAGTAACAGTGCATATTTTTAGCACTGATTACTGTAGTAATGTCACTGGTCCCCCCAAAAGTGTCAAAAATGTCAGTTTAGGGTCTGATCTGTCAGCCGCAATGTTGCAGTCCTGTTAAAAATCGCAGATTGCGGCCATTACTAGTAAAAAAAAATTACATAAATAAAAAGGACATAAATCTTTCCCCTAATTTGTAGACGCGATAATTTTTGCGCAGACTAATCAAAATAAACTTATTGCAGAAAATAAATTGGCTGAAAAGGATGAAAAAGTTTGATTTTTGCATTTTGGGGGGGGGGGGGGGGGGAATGTTATATAGCAGAATGTGAAAAATACTGTTTTGTTTTCAGAATTATCGCACTTTTTTTGTTATAGCGCAAAAAATAAAAATCTCAGAGGTGATCAAATACAACCAAAAGAAAGCTGTATTTGTGGAAAAAAAGGACATAAATTTTGCACGACCGCGCAATTTTCCGTTAAAGTAACACAGTGCCGAATCGCAAAAAATGGCTTGGTCATTAAGGGGGCAAATCCTTCTGATCCAGAACTGGTTAAAAATGTATGAAGTTTGTCACCGCTGCACGGGCGTGCACAATGTTAAAGCATGTTGTGTTTGGTATCTATGTACTCTGCATAAGATTATCTTTTATATTTTAACAAACAATTGGACAATATATTGTGTTTTTCGTGCATTAAATTAAAAAAAATTGTTTGGAAAATCGCTGCACAAATACTGTGACAAAAAAAAAAAAAACTGCAACGCCCACCATTTTATTCTGTAGGCCCTCTGCTTTAAAAAATATATAATGTTTGGTGGTTCAAAGTAACTTTCAAGCAGAAAAAAAAAATATATTTTTCATGTAAACAAAAAGTGTCAGAAAAGGCTTGGTCTTTAAGTGGTTAGAAGAGTGGGTGATGTGTGGCATAAGCTTCTAATGTTGGACATAAAATTCCTGGACAGTTGGAACACCCCCAAATGACCCATTTTTGGAAAGGAGACACCCAAAGCTATTTGCTGAGAGGCATGTTGAGTCCATGGAATATTTTATGTTTTGCCACAAATTTCTGGAAAATTACATTTTTTTTTATTACACAAAGTTGTCACTGATATATTGCTCACACATGCCATGGGTATATGTGGAATTACACCCCAAAATACATTCTGCTACCTCTCCTGAGTATGAGAATACCACATGTGAGAGACTTTTTGGCAGTCTAGCTGCATACTGGACCCCAAAAACCAAAACATCAGCTTTCTAAGAGTGTAAATTGCTAATTTCACTTCCTCGCTACCTATAAGTTTTGGAGGCCCTAAAATGCCAAGATCGCACAAAACCCCCCAAATGACCCCTTTTGAGGAAAGTAGACACCCAGCGCTATTTTCTGAGAGGCATAGTCAGTATTTTTCAGGTCTCATTTTTTGCCACAACTTTTTGGAAAATGAAGAAAGAAAAGGAAAATTTATTTTTTCATTTCTTTTTTCAATTTGCAAAACCTTGTGACAAAAAGCGAGATCTGCAAAATACTCAACATGCCTCTCAGCAAATAGTTTGGGGTGTCTACTTTCTGAAAAGGGGTAATTTGGGGCGTATTGTGCTATCTTGGCATTTCATTGCCTCTGAAACTGTAATAGGTAGTGAGGAAGTGAATTTAGTAATTTACGCCCTTGGTTTTCCGGGTCCTGTACCTGGCTAGACTGCCAAAAAGTCTCACACATTGGGTATTCCCATACTCAGGAGAAGCAGCAGAAAATATTCCATAGACTCCACATGCTTCTCAGCAAATAACTTGGGGTGTCTACTTTCCAAAAAGGGGTCATTTGGGGGGTGGGGGGATGTGCTTTCTTGGCATTTCAGGGCCTCCGAATCTCTGATAGGTAGAGAGGAAGTAAAATGAGCAAAATCCTGAAGGCGGTGATTGGTTTTCGGCACTTGTAAGCAGCTAGGCTCCTAAAAAGTCTCACACATGGGGTATCCCCATACTCAGGAGAAGCAGCAGAATGTATTTTGGGGTGTAATTCCACATATACCCATGGCATATGTGAGCAATATATCATTTCAGTGACAAATTCTTTTTTTTGTCCTTTTTTAAAAACGTGGGAAAAAAATAAAATATTTAATGGGTTCAACATTCCTCTACTTTCCAAAAAAGGGTCATTTAAGGGGGTTTTATACTGCCCTGCCATTTAAGCGCCTCAAGAAATGAGATAGGCAGTCAGAAAGTAAAAGCTGCGTAAGTTCCAGTACTGTATATACACCATAGTTTGTAGTCGCTATAACTTTTGCACAAACTAATAAATATACGCCTTTTGGGATTTATTTTACTAAAGACATGTAGCTAAATACATTTTAGCCTAAATGTATGACTAAAATTGAATTTTTTGGATGTTTTTTTTATAACAAAAAGTACAAAATATCATTTTTTTCAAAATTTTTTTGTTTATATGGCAAAAAACAAAAATCCCAATGGTTATTAAATAGCACCAAAAGAAAGCTCTATTTGTGGGGAAAAAAGAACCTAACTTTCGCTTGGGTACAGCTTTGCATGATTGCGCAATTACCAGTTAAAGTAACATAATGCCAAATTGCAAAAAATGCTGTGGTTAGGAAGAGAATGAAATCTTCCAGAGGTCAAGTGGTTAAGCAATATCTCCCCAGTAAGCATGCTAGATATGGGGTCAAACTGTATAAGCTCTGTGAAAGATACCCAGGCTATACATATTATTTTAGAATATTCAAGGGAAAAGAATCAGCTGGAGCCCCCTGGATGCCCAGACTACATGAGGAGCAGTGGCAAGAAAGTATGGGACTCGGTGTCACCCTTGTTCCTAAAGCGGTATCATTTGTACGTGGACAACTTTTATGCAAGCTTGCCACTTTTTTGACATTTGTTCATTAAAGCAATTGACTGCTGTGGCCCTATATGACCCAGTCACAGGGGCTTCCCCCAGTGGCTTGTAAATACCCAACTTAGAAAGGGGGAGAAAGCCTGCTTGCGGAATGATGAACTACTCACAGTGAAGTGGAAGAACAAACAGGATGTATTCATCCCGTATTCCATTCACCAAGACACAACGGCCCAACTAGCACAGCATCTGCTGTTGCTGAAAAGCCTCTCTCTGCCCACAAATATAGTCCTTATATGGGAGTAGTAGACTTTAACAACCAAATGATGGAGCCGTATTTAGCGTTCTGCAGAGCTAGACACCGGTACAAGAAAGTATCTATATATTTATTTCAGTTGGCTCTATATAATGCTTTTGTTATTTGCAAACCGACTGGAAGAACTGGATCCTTCCTAAAATTTCAGGAAACAATCCTCACAGCTCTTTTGTATCCAGAAGGTGCAGTGGCCCAAAGCCCAAATCCAGATGCAGTTACCTGACCGCATGTTCTCGAAAGGCACCTTGGATAACAAACCTGTTACACTGGCAAGTATTTACAGTCCTAATACCAAACACATTGCTTTCTATCGCTGAGTTGAAAGACTGCTGGCCTTTTTCGCGTCAAGCATGGTGATTCTTGAGGGCGACCTGAATGTCCCGCTCAACCCCCTGTTGGACACGTCCAATGGGGCCACCTCCATTCCCTACAAGGCCTACGGGTTATAAAAGGACAGCTTCAGTCACTTATGCTTTATGACACATGGTGCTTCCTCTATCGAACATCAAAAGATTTAATTTACTTTTCTCTCTCTCACTGTACTTCTTCATCTCACAGACTTACCTATCTTGTGTTCGGAAAGTGAGTATTGAGTCATTGTTTTTATCTGACCATCACCCCATTACTCTCACGCCTCACCTTTCTGACGTCATCTATTTTTCTAAAACATGCCGTTTCAATCTGTCGCTCCTGAATGACCCTGTTGCACGTCAGTCCTTGTTTCAAGCCCTCATTGACTACTTTTGGCATAACACTGCCTCTGACATCTCTCCGCTGATTAGGTGGAAGGCTCACAAATGTGACCAAAATGAATAAGGCCCGCCAAGCCCACGTTACTACTCTGCTTACATGGATCCAAAAGCAGTGCATAAATGCTCCCCAGCGGCACACACTCTGACAGCTTTGACATAACCCTGAAAAGCTCTCCAGGAGGTGCGGGGTATACAAACCTTATGTAGGTATGCTTCTGAGTCACAAGCTCTTTTATGAGCATGCACATAAAAGTGGCAGGCTTCTTGCAAAAATGGCTCAAGGTAAATGAGCTGAGATAGATATACATTCTATCCATGATACACTGGTAAAACTTAATACACGGCAGTTGATACCACAAAGCAAATCACTGTCTATTATAGGTTGCTTTATAAGATCAGCCCTACCAATCCCTTGGAACAGAGCAAGGCCAATCGCCAATATCTGATTTTCAAGTATCTTTCCAACAACACCATGCCCATATTACCGTAGCACTTTCATTTCTGCCATGGAGGATCCTCTTACCCCTGAGGAACTTGGCCAGGCACTCAAACAAATGAAACCTGGCAAGAGCGCCGGACCAGATGGCCTTACCAACCAATATAAAGGCTTTCTAGAGATCCTAGCCCCACATTTCCTGGCAGCATTTAAGTTGGTCGCTGCAAGCAGTGTCATTCCAACCCAACCTCTAGAAGCCCACATAATCATGATTCCCAAGAAGGACAAAGACCCTACCCAAGTCACCAATTACAGACTGATATTATTGCTTAACATCAACTTGAAGAAATATGCAAAAATTCTCACAAACAGACTCCTTCCTTTACTACTTCATTTGATCTCTGTGGACTAAATGGGATTTACCCCGGGTAGAGAGGCACAAGACAACACCATTAACACCCTTAAAGTCCATCATTGGCTCCCCAGCAGGGTCAGATGGGGGACATGTATATTAAAAAAGAATAGCGCACACATGCAAAAGAAACTACCAAATTTGAAGACAATCCATAAATAAAAATGGGGATTTGGTCCCACCATATGGCCATATAGTGCTCAAGCCCACCACTGCGTCAAAGTACCCTATTATCAGTGGGTCCTACACTATCCATGAAAAAGAGATGAATCCAGCCTTTCTAACCCTTGGAGATAATACTCCTTGCTGGGAAAGATGTGCAAATGCACTACAGGGGACTCCTCCTATATCTACTTGATAGTGGACACTGATAGAGTACAGGTGTGTGTGGGGGGTGGGGTGCTCAACCTCGGTAGTCTGGTCAGACTGAATACATAATAAACAAGCAAAAAATTTGGGGGAGCATACCCATGTATTTCTAAAGCTGGTGCAGCTATGAACCAAGAGACATGTATATTAAAAAAGAATAGCACACATATGCAAAAGAAATGACTATCAAATATGGAGACAATCCATAAATAAAAATGGGGATTTGGTCCCACCATATGGCCATATAGTGCTCAAGCCCACCACTGCGTCAAAGTACCCCATTATCAGTGGGTCCTACACTATCCATGAAAAAGAGATGAATCCAGCCTTTCTAACCCTTGGAGATAATACTCCTTGCTGGGAAAGATGTGCAAATGCACTACAGGGGACCAGTGGCGTACCTAGAGCATTTGGCACCCAGGGCGGATCCTATATCTGCCCCCCCCCCACCCCCCAACTTTAAAATGTAAAAACACCCACAAAAAATTGTAATGTGTTCAAGAATATTTTTTGCACAAATTTCACAGCCCCCCCAACACAGTGCCCCTTGCAGTCTACCCTCCGCCTCTCTAATCACAGTTCCCCCTTTTGCACTCTCTGCCTCCCCTGCACAGTCCTACCTTCAGCATAAATAGATAGCTAATATTATTAGCAATGTGTTTAAGTTTGAGTAAGAGATTGGAGACTTGCTAAAGGAGATATTCAGGGACTATAGACATGATACAGGAGATGGTCAGAGACTTCAGACATGATACAGGAGATGGTCAGAGACTAAGGGCATGATACAGGAGATGGTCAGAGACTGAAGACATGATACAGGAGATGGTCAGAGACTGCAGACATGATACAAGAGATGGTCAGAGACTGAGGACATGATACAGGAGATGGTCAGAGACTGAAGACATGATACAAGAGATGGTCAGAGCCTGAGGACATGATACAGGAGATGGTCAGAGACTGAGGACATGATACAGCAGATGGTCAGAGACTGAGGACATGATACAGTAGATGGTCAGAGACTGCAGACGTGGTACAAGAGATGGTCAGAGACTGCAGACATGATACAGTAGATGGTCAGAGACTGCAGACGTGGTACAAGAGATGGTCAGAGACTGCAGACATGATACAGTAGATGGTCAGAGACTGAGGACATGATACAGTAGATGGTCAGAGACTGTAGACATGATACAGTAGATGGTCAGAGACTGCAGACATGATACAGTAGATGGTCAGAGACTGCGGACATGATACAAGAGATGGTCAGAGTCTGCAGACATGATACAGTAGATGGTCAGAGACTGCAGACATGATACAGTAGATGGTCAGAGACTGCAGACATGATACAGGAGATGCTCAGAAACTGCAGACATGATACAGTAGATGGTCAGAGACTGCAGACGTGATACAGTAGATGGTCAGAGACTGCAGACGTGATACAGGAGATGTTCAGAGACTGCAGACATTAGTACAGTAGATGGTCAGAGACTGCAGACATGATACAGTAGATGGTCAGAGACTGCAGACATGATACAGGAGATGCTCAGAGACTGCAGACATAATACAACAGATGGTCAGAGACTGCAGACATGATACAGGAGATAAAGGTAAAAAATGGTGCAGCGCTAAAATGTTAAAACCAATAAACAGTAACAATGTCCATAATGATCTGGGAATGTTCATAAATCCAAAGCCAGGCTTGAGGTAAAGGTGACCCGTGTATAGAAGTAGACAAAACACCAAACATGCGTGATTCCACCACCACAGTTAATGCCAGCCTCTCACCTCCATGCACTGACCACAAGGGCCATTGCGCTTTATCATAGACTCTGGTGAACTTCTCCTGTCCCAGTCTTAAGATCATGGAAACCACAGCCCCTCAGCAGGTCAACATAAAGATTCCACATGAAAGGATAACAAAGGACATCTAGTGCTCTCCGTTTAAAATTGGATATATTTATTCAAAATAAAAACTGGTTACTCACAAACATAGCACTATTCCTAGTGCATCGGGAACAGCATGTCAAACATCTGATCGATGTGCTCGAACGTGCGGTCCTCTCAGAGCGTCGCGGGTGACGTCACAGCTCCTCCCCCGTACGTGTTGTGTCAGTGGGCGTTGACTTCTTCAGCAGGGGTACGGAGCGGGCGGCACCCGCACGCCTTAAATAGATGCCTAGCAACCGGACGCTAATTCTCAAAGCGGAAATGACATATCGCCAATCTCCATCTTTGATGAGGGAAAAACTCCCTACTTCCGGGTGGCTATAAGTAGCATAATATAGACCGATACTTGGAGCGTTCATAACACGGAACTGAAACACTCCCGGTCCACAAATGCACCGGTACAAATGCTGCACAAATTTCAATTAGTAAAACACTATATTAAAAATAGCACATGACCTAAAATTTATTGTAAGAAGCAGAAAAATCAATCTGCTTTCAATCAATAGTGGCGTATACCCACGAGGCTCCGAGAGGTCCACATACATAAAAAGAGCACCATTAAATATACATCAGAAATTAAAACATATACATGTTAAAAAACAAACAAAATCAAAATAAACCACATCCATTATCTATTAGAAATAAAACAATTTGGATCAAACTCAATATTAAGCCCGCCAGGTACTAAAACTTTAGTCTGAAAAATCCAGAATGATTCCCTGCGGCTTAATTGTAAAGGGAAAATAACTGCGCTAAGGTGAACAAAAAATCAGAAAAAGCAGCGACTTCAAGTGCGACCACACCCTAAATAACATATAGAAAAATAAGTCGCGCTGCGTGATGTGGGTAAACAAATGAATGTCCAAACAAATGAGTGTCCCAAATATCAAGTTGAACGACGTTGGAAACAAAGAGTAACTCCACAGTCTCTTTAGGAAATGCGCTTACCAGATAGCCATTAAAAATCAGCAAGATTCATGAGCCAAGGTGCAGTCACAGATCTGGGAGAATGGAGTAATCAGAGTCCTCAACGAATGGTGTAAGTGGTGTACATAAAAAAGAAAAACTTGCATAGTGTGATACCGTACAAATAATGATCAAATCATAAGTTCCACCACCAAGGGAAATCCCTTATCAATTGTGCAGCAGCTCACCAAATAGAAGAAAATAGTGATCAGTGAAACCAAGTGTCAGGGAGCGAAAAAAATAGGGAGGAACCTCCACCAATTGCAAAGCCTCTTACCGGAATTAACAAAAAGTGCAAACAAGGTCAATCCAAAAGAGAACCGATAAACCAAAAGAATCACTCAGGTGGCACTGCAAGCCTCTTACCAGAAGAAAAATAGTCTGTGCAGTATGATCTCTTTATCGCATTCCCTTCACAGGTGTAGCTTCATGACCAACGGCATCAGTAATATTCACTGTAAACTCAGTGCCAGAGTATATTGCACCAGCCAGAGTAAAAGAGAAAAGCCCCAATAGTGTAATAAAGTCTGGACAAATTTATTGGATAAAAGAAATAAACTTACAAACAAAAGTCGATAAAATCGTGTGGGATGGAAGGCCGCCGGCCGGACGGCAAAGCACATCCGTTCCTGGGATAACTTCCGGGATGACGTCAGCACGCCGCGACCTGACGGCGTTTCGTCCAGTGACTCACAAAATTGCCTCCTCTCCAGTGACGTGTGGTTTTCTCAATGCCCCAAAACTTCAAACCCGTAGGGTCACACTGTGTAACGCTCCTGCGTTTTCTGAAACAAGATGGATTTGCAGCTGCAGAAAAACTCCACTCAGCAGTCATGTAGAGATACGTTGAAACACCAATTCCAACTCCCAAGACTCATCACTGTGGTCTGTCTGATTCAGCATACAAATATACACACTCAATAAGATGTTCCTGGAGTGATAGATGTATATAGCAGTATAGTGGTGATGAGCTGAAGAGACAGGTATGAACAGTGACAATAGGTGAACAGCACTTGAGAGAAATGTTCATGAGAGCATAGATGGTAACAGGTAGGATGCAGATAGGTTAGCAATCATGTATGGTAGTAGGTGGTAGGATAGCAGATGACATACAGGAGAGACTAACCCAGTGCAAGGATAGATGTTAGTAGGCTCAAGAGCTAGCAATCTAATTAGTGCAGATGATAGTAACAGTCCTTAATATGCAGAGCTAGATAGTGTAAGCTTAGTAGGAAGGTTATGGAGGATTCCCCTGCGGGGTACTTATCACTAATAGCAAGCAGTAGTAGAGAGGTTCGGTATTAGCGAGTGATCCGGTAGCGGGATACAGGGATCAGTAGCGAGGTACGCTTGCAAGCATATGAGCTTCAAGGCAGGTCAGCAACAAGGCACATTGAACGAACATGTGAGTGAGAACGCCGGCGGTTGAAATAGCCGCTCTGCGGCGCTCAGTGATGACAGCATCGGTCTTAAAGGTGTATGCGCACCTACCAGAAGAGAATGGTGGGACGCATACACTGAAGTGGAATAGGGGTACCAGAGGTACCAGAACATTACACACTGATGGTATTTTTTGAAGTGTTTGGGGACATTATGCTTATCTTTACCTTTCCGGATTCTATTCATGTGCTCTCCTACTCTTACATGTAAGGCCCTTGTGGTCCTGCCCACATACTGGTAACCACACTTACATTCAAGCATGTACACAACCCCTTTTGTTTCACATGTGATGAAATCTTTGAGGATGTGCACCTCTTGTGTGGCTGTGGCCACGAATTCTTTCCTTCGCTTAATATTACCTTTAGAGGTCTTACAGGCCGCACACTTGCCGCAGGCATAGAATCCCTTTAAAGAGGGAAAGAGCGCATTACCAGATTTAACAGTGTGGGTGCCCTCCGATACACAAACCTCGGCTTAGCCGGGAGTGCAGGGCCCAATATCCTGTCATGCTGTAGAATAGGCCAATACTTGGCCACAATTTTTTCAAACTTTCTGTACTGGATATTGTAATCCAGCACAAAGCAAAATTCATTACTGGAGGTAGTTTTTCTAGAAGGCACTAGTGTAGTTTCCCTTGCGGTGGTGCTAACTCTAGAAAGTTCTCTCTCAATATGTTCAGGTCATACCCTTTTTCCAGAAATCTTGATGCCAATTTTTTAGATTGGGACTGGAAATCCTCTTCCAAGGAGCAGTTCCTTTTCATCCTCAGGAACTGCCCTCTTGGGATATTATACAACCACAGGTTATGGTGGCAACTGCCTGTTGGTATATAAGAATTTCTATCGGTCGGCTTGAAGTATATTCGAGTTTTCAAGCTACCATCTTTTTAAAAAATCTCCAAGTCAAGGAAAACAATACTCTCAGTATTTATATTCCATGTCAACTCAATATTCCGAGTGTTGGAATTGAGTCGATCCATGAAATGTTGTAAACTGGTCATGTCCCCTTTCCATATCAGCAGAAGGTCATCGATAAAACGACGGTAGCAGCTCAGCTGGGGAGGACGGTTTGTAAAGATGACCTCTTCCTCCCAGTGTGACATAAACAAGTTAGCCACACTGGGGGCAAACCGTCCCCCCATCGCCACTCCTTTTACTTGTAGGAAATATTTCTTGTCATACCAAAAATAGTTCTTTAGCAGACAGAAATCTAAACACTCTACCAAAAATCTCCTATGTTTCAATGGCAAATCTGACTTATTTAGTGCTCATTTTACTGAGCTCAGAGCATCTTCGTGGTTGATGATTGTGTAACGCCCAGCGGACTAGGGAGGAGGGTTGGTTGTGATGAGTGGCAATTACTATCGCCAAGAGATGCAGAGATTGTTGAGTGATAGGGACACTTATTCCCCTCTTCCTGGAAATCCGATGATCAAGTTCAAGAAAGAACTTGGGGGTTTGATTGACAGAGGAGAGAAACGAGGGATTTTGAGCTCAAAGGAGGCTCAGTACCTTAACCCTTTGTTTTGTAGGACCCCTATAATTTATTTTCTCCCTAAAATCCATAAGCATCAGACTTGCCCCCCAGGTCGACCGATCGTAAATGGCATCGAGTCAGTAACAGCAAGGCTCGGTCAATACATCGACCATTACTTGCAGCCCTTGGTGTGTGAAACATACGCATACCTTAGGGATACAAAACATGCCATAACCCTTCTGGACGACCTAACAGAGATTTCAGATTGCATCCTGGTGACTGCTGATGTGGGGTCGCTTTACACGATCATCAACACGCTTTACACGATCCGATCCTGAGGCGGCTCAAATAATGCCTCATGTGCGAGTTTGCTGCGAATGCGCTGCGAATTCAGCCATACAAAGTGTATGGCTGAACTCGCATCCGCACAGGAGATCGCATGTAATTTAGGAGCAGTGCGCTCCGAATTACATGCGATCTCGCAAACCGCACAAGTGTGAACCGGCACTAAGTGCTGGTTCACACTACTGCGGGTGCGCTGATTCGCACTGCACCCGCACAAAAGTCGCACATGACCCTTTTTTTCAGCCGCATCAGGATCGGATCGCGCAGTGGTTCACACTTGTGCGATCCGATCCTGTGCGAACTGTCAGATCGCACTGCGATATGCGATCAAACTGGGGGTGTCGTTAACATTTAATTGACACCCCTGCGTATCGCATATGGCAGTGTGAACTGCCTCTTGTGCGGATGCGATGCGGGAACAGGCTGCGAATACGCAACCTTCCAGCATCGCACAAGTGTGAACCGGCACTTACACTCTGTTTGCTCATTATTATTTTAAATAAATGAAAAAAAAGGCATATTGAGTTTTTTTTATTATTTTATCCGATTAATCGATTAATCGAAAAAATAATCGGCAACTAATCGATTATTAAAATAATCGTTAGTTGCAGCCCTACAAGTTACCCATTCTTGTTCCTTTGGTAGGAGTTCCTCCATAGTTCCCAAAACTTTTTGTCCTTGTAGTCTTAAGCTGGCCATAGATGGATTTATATTTGGCTGGTTGAGCAGGCAGCAGACCGATTTCGATCTCTGGACATTCCCAACTATGAATTGACTTCTCATGATGAATGGTCCTGCTGTAAAATTTTGTTTTCGATCAGCACATGCAGCCATTTCTTATCAGTGTATTCTGACGGCAGGGGGAGTCTCCCCACTGTCAGAAAACAGTAACACAGCGCAGATGATTACCGCATCGCCATTGAATGAGCTAGATTTACTTTAATAGGCGATTTCTGTTGCATTGTCAAATAAAGAAATAAATAAAAGTCTAATAGGAATAGAAGGACATCCTTGTATTGGCTCCAGCAAGTGTGTAGACTTAATGGGATTGTAAAGGAAGAAGGTTTTTATTTTTTAGATAAAAAAAACCTTCTGTGTGCAGCAGCCCCCCTAATACTTACCTGAGCCTGTCCTTATCCAGCAATGTTGCAGGAGTTTCTCAGCTGCCCGGGACTCCCCTTCTCATTGGCTGGGACAGCAGCATGGTGCGATTGGCTCCCGCTGCTGTCACTGTCAGTCAGCCAATCAGTAGAGTGGGGGAGTGGGGGTAGGTCGCAGCTCCGCGTCGGAACGGACGCAAGGAGCTGTCACTTGGCTTGGGTGCCCCCCCATAGCAAGCTGCTTGCCGTGGGGAACTTAACAGGAGAGAGGGGCCAGGAGCACAGAAGAGGGACCCAAGAAGAGGAGGATCCGCGCTACTCTGTGCAAAACCTACTGCACAGAGCAGGTAAGCATAACGTGTTTGCTATTTTATTTTTTTTAAGCGAGAATTTACAATCACTTTAAACCGGGCCACATAGATGGTTTGAATCTTGACCGGTTCAGCAGGGACCGGCTGAGATTCAAAACCATCTATGGACAGGCTGATTGTATCCCAGTCAATCAATTGATCAACTTACCAGCATGTCAGATTTTTACATGCCATTATTGCCAGTGGCTAGAGCCGCTAGCAGCTAGCAATAATCACTGTATTCTCCCGGCAGGAACAGCCCCCCCCCCTTCCCCTGCGGGGAGAATACAGTAGTTCCACAGAAGGGATTTCCCCATCAACACTGACTGTGGTTGAAAGAAAGAAAATCGCATCATCTATGGCCTGCTTTCTGCCCCCCATGTGAAGTATGAGCTTTGGATGAATTGACCATTTTACCTAATCGAAAAACTGCTCTCTAACTTCTATTGTGTTGGCTTTGTTCCACAGCCTCTGCATGTAGTGTGTCCAGAGCAGTACACACAGCCACCAGCTGCCCAGTCCCACCGCTCCGACCTCATGATAGACTGCCAGCCTCCCCCCATGTCATACCGCCGCGCTGAGGTGCTTGCCCTTCCCTTCAAGAGACGCTATGAGAAGATCGAGGTCATGCCAGAGGTGAGTGCCACACATTTGTATTTGCATGATTTTTGTAAACAAGACGAATAATCTCTCCTTGTAACCAATTCAGCTCTTTGGGCGTACTATGTATGTCCAAAGAGTGAAAGTTTAATGTGTTTTGTAGAGCCAGGTCTCGGCTTCAAGGTGAAAGTGATGCAGCAGCTCCATAGCTGCCGATAGCTGAGCCAGCAGCTCAGTGCCCCCCCTTCCTCCTCCCCCCATGGTTCCCGGGCTGTCCCCTGTTCACCCTTGCCCTGGAACATGGCCGGTGGCCAGGGGAGAGAGATTTCAGTGAATCCGAGGCAAATCCATGCCTCAATCTCGCATGCAATGACCTGGAACACGGCCGGTGGCGAGGGGAGAGAGATTTCAGTGAGACCGAGGCAAATCCATGTCTCAATCTCACATGCAATGTCCTGGAACACGGCCGGTGGCGAGGGGAGAGAGATTTCAGTGAGACCGAGGCAAATCCATGCCTCGATCTCACATGCAATGCCCTGGAACACGGCCGGTGGCGAGGGGAGAGAGATTTCAGTGAGACCGAGGCAAATCCATGTCTACATCTCACATGCAATGCCCTGGAACACGGCCGGTGGCGAGGGGAGAGAGATTTCAGTGAGACCGAGGCAAATCCATGTCTAGATCTCACATGCAATGCCCTGGAACACGGCCGGTGGCGAGGGGAAAGAGATTTCAGTGAGACCGAGGCAAATCCATGCCTCGATCTCGCATGCAATGACCTGGAACACGGCCGGTGGCGAGGGGAGAGAGATTTCAGTGAGACCGAGGCAAATCCATGCCTGGATCTCACATGCAAACAGTGAAACCGGAAGTGATGTCACTTCCGGTTTCAGATTCACCATTTCCTGGCCAGTACAGCCATCAGACGCATCTAACCAAGCTGATCTGTGCTTGGTTAGATGGTGTGAAGGGCAGGGGAGACATTGGGGCCTACTATGTATGTCCAAAGAGTGAAAGTTTAATGTGTTTTGTAGAGCCAGGTCTCGGCTTCAAGGTGAAAGTGATGCAGCAGCTCCATAGCTGCCGATAGCTGAGCCAGCAGCTCAGTGCCCGCCCTTCCTCCTCCCCCCATGGTTCCCGGGCTGTCCCCTGTTCACCCTTGCCCTGGAACACGGCCGGTGGCGAGGGGAAAGAGATTTAAGTGAATCCGAGGCAAATCCATGCCTCGATCTCGCATGCAATGACCTGGAACACGGCCGGTGGCGAGGGGAGAGAGATTTCAGTGAGACCGAGGCAAATCCATGCCTCGATCTCACATGCAATGCCCTGGAACACGGCCGGTGGCGAGGGGAGAGAGATTTCAGTGAGACCGAGGCAAATCGATGTCTAGATCTCACATGCAATGCCCTGGAACACGGCCGGTGGCGAGGGGAGAGAGATTTCAGTGAGACCGAGGCAAATCCGTGTCTAGATCTCACATGCAATGCCCTGGAACACGGCCGGTGGTGAGGGGAGAGAGATTTCAGTGAGACCGAGGCAAATCGATGTCTAGATCTCACATGCAATGCCCTGGAACACGGCCGGTGGCGAGGGGAGAGAGATTTCAGTGAGACCGAGGCAAATCCATGCCTGGATCTCACATGCAAACAGTGAAACCGGAAGTGATGTCACTTCCGGTTTCAGATTCACCATTTCCTGGCCAGTACAGCCATCAGACGCATCTAACCAAGCTGATCTGTGCTTGGTTAGATGGTGTGAAGGGCAGGGGAGACATTGGGGCCTATTAGACCCCTTATGTCTCCATAAAGAGTACCCTTCACCTGCCCAATGCTATCACATAGGGGTTTATTAACCGCTTGTGATAGCAATCAAGTAAAAATAAATATAAAAAAAGAATTAAGTTTAAAAAAAAAAAAATAATTCTGACGTCGTCAGAAGGGGCGGTGTCACCGGATGGTGTCCCCGCCCCTTTCCTTTAAAAGAACTGTCACAGCTCCAGCAGCTCATTACGCCGGAGGTGTCTGAAGTGGCGGGAGCATTTTTTTTCTCTTTTCTATTTTTCGGGTGCGGTGGCGGGGCGAATTACCTGCGAAAGGCCCCATTTGTTTGTGTGTTCACCGAACACATGAACACCCGATGAACACCCGGAGACCGCCTGTAATAAGAATAAAAGTGATCAAAAAATTTTTTTTTTAAAGGATAGTTTAAAAATGAAAAATAAAATAGAGAATAAAAATAATAATTAAAGAGCTCTGTCCCCGTTAGCTTGCGCGCAGAAGCAAACGCATAGGCAAGTTGCACCCACATATGTAAATGGTGTTCAAACCACACATGTAAGGTATCGCCGCGATCGTTAGAGCCAGAGCAAAAATACTAGCCCTAGACCTCCTCTGTAATTCTAAAATGGTAACCTGTAGAAGAAAGTGTCGCCTATGGGGATTTTTAACTACCAATGTTTGTCGCCATTCCACGAGCGTGTGTAATTTTGAAGCATGAAATGTTGGGTATCTATTTACTTGGCGTAACATTATCTTTCATTTTATAGAAAAAAATGGGCTAACTTTACTGTTTTCTTGATTTTTAATTTAAAAAAATTAAATTTTTCCTAAAAAAAATGTGTTTTGTAAGACCGATGCGCAAATACAGTGTGATAAAAAATATTGCAACCATCTCCATTTTATTCTCTGGATACAACCGGTCAATCAAATTCTGCCCTATGAGAAATTGGTGTTCGAACAATGGGGATTTCCAAAAAAATGCAACAAAATTTGGGAAATATGGACCTCTTCAACTCTGACTATATAGATTTACTTGTTATGATCTATAATTTTCTTGCTCAATACGCAATGTTTTAAAGGTTCCAACTATAGTCACTGTATGTCATGTATGCACTTATTGCTTACACTTATTGTTGCACCGTTTTCAGACCTTACCTTGTTATTGCAATAACTTATATGGAAATTAAGCATTATTTGATTTTGTATTCTGCATTTTTATCTCTTGCAATAAAAAGAGATAAAAAAAAAAAAAAAAAAATATATATCAATTGTACATCATTTCACCAATCTATGTATTGTAAAAAAAACAAAACAAGAAAAAAAAAAAAAAAACAATGTTATGCTTGTTTTGAATTGAGTCTGTTAGACTTGTTTACTCACTCAAGGTTCCTGCATGGTCATGTGACTTTAAGCCCCGCAAAAAATGTCATTGAGGTGTCATCATTTAACCACTTTACCACCGGAGGATTTTCCTGCTAAAAGACCAGGGGTTATTTTGCGATTTTTTACTGCGTGACTTTAACGGACAATCGCGCGGTCGTGCGACGCTGTACCTAAACGAATTTCACGTCCTTTTTTTCCCACAAACAGAGCTTTCTTTTGGTGGTATTTGATCACCTGTGCGATTTTTTGATCACGCGCTATAAACAAAAAAAGAGCGTAATTTTTGCAAAAACAACAATATTTTTCACTTTTTTTTATATGAAATTCCCCCCCAAAAAAAATGTAAAAATCAAAATTTTTTAAAATTTTCGGCCAATTTGTTTTACGCTACCTATGTTTGGTAAAAAAAATCGCAAAAAGCATATTTTGATTGGTTTGCGCAAAAGTTATCGCGTTTACTAACAAAGGGAAAGATTTTTGTAATTTTTGGTGTTTTTTTTTTTAACGAGTAATGGCGGCGATCTGCGATTTTTTTTGCGGTACTGCGACATTGCGGCGGACAGATCGGACCCTTGACTGACATTTTTGACACTTTCGGGGGTACCAGTGACATTACTGCAGTAATCAGTGCTATATATATGCACTGTTACTGCAAAAATGACACTGGCAGGGAAGGGGTTAACAGTATTGGACAGGGAGGGGTTAAGTGTGTCCTAGGGGCGTGATTCTAACTGTGCAGGGACAGGTCTACTAGTGTAAAAACAAAGATCAACAGTTCTACATAGTAGAACTGTTGATCTTCACTTTTACACAGGGAGAACTGACAGGTGGCTTGTTTACACAAGCCGCTCTGTCTTTCTCCCGCTGTAGCGGCGATCGTAGTGTGACCGGCGGACATCGGGTCCGCCAGTCACACTCCCGCACTCCTCCGTGAACGAGCCGAGGCGGGCGCGCGCCTCAGCGGGCGCGCGCCCGCCCGCTATTGGCTCTGGAAGGAGTGACAGGCGAGCGACGTAGACCTACGTCACTCTGCCTGGCCGGGGCCGACTGCCGGAGTAAATATACTGTGCGCAGTCGGCAAGCGGTTAAAAAAAAAAAAAAAAATTTACTTTATAGTAATTTAAAATGACTTTAAATATAGATACAATGTGCAGACCCTCATAGAGCTGTTATACAAATATAAAGATTTGAATTTTCAGCCATGTGTTATTTTCAGATTTAATCCCCAGCTCAAAATAACTGACATTGTTTAGAAAAAAAAACTTGTTTACACACTCAAGGTACCTGCATGGTCATGTGACTGTAAGCCCCGCCCACTACAGAGCCCGACACACTGCATGGTCATGTGACTAAGCCCCACCCACTGGCACTGTGGGTCTATATAAGGAGCTGCGCAGCAGCTGGTGGTCATTCACTCTGTGTCTTGTGATCAGAGAGGAAGCGATCGCTGTGTGTCGTGTTTTCTATTATCTGATATCGCTCAGAATTGGAGAATGACATTTTATCGCAGAATAGAGAAGGAAGAAAAGGTTTCTCTGAACATCACCAAAGAGAAACCTGCAGATATAATTGATTCCTTGTTAGAGGGTCACCAGCCCGCTGAAATGCCAAACGCTACGACCCCCCCAAAAAAGGGGAAGTGGCGGGCGTTTAAGCGCGGAGCAAGGAGAGTTTTTAAATGCGTTTTCCCGTGTTTTGGGAAAAAAGAGAAGGAGGAAATTACAACAGGCGAGGATGGTGAGTGAAATGTAATAATAACTCCGACATCCACTGACTGAGCCCCACCATTACCATTACAATATCTGTACACAAAATAAACCAGAAATTGACATCATTTATATATAATGTCACCAAACATGTCATGTATGTGTCCCAATGGAGAACACACACATTATAGAAACATATTACTATTTTAGGCAACATTCACAAAGCTATGGGAGTCTCATTTTCAAATCTCACTGGACTCAACTGAAAATAACTGACATTTTTCTAAAATTACCATCCCCCATCCTGCTGTGTTATCTTTATAATCGGAGACTCTGCAATGTATTGGGGTCACTCCTGTATACATAACATGGACATTGCTATACATATGTAGCACTACTCTCCCATGGGAGCTGCTGATTACGGGTTCCCCTGGGTTACCATTAGCAACAACATGAGAGTTTGACATTTTCCCAAGTGTTTTAGCTCAGTCAGGAAACAGTCCGGTAGCTTTGGTTTTTGTGTTTATATTTGGAACTTGGATAGGAGAAGGGAATGAGTGGGATACTCCAACTTTATACAACTCAGCACAATTGGCTGGGAGGTCTTGAAAATGCTGAGTAACGCTGAGTAACGCTAGTCACGGCTAGGCCGCTGCTTCACTTTGCCTTTGGCTGTGAAGTATCAGTGAATGAGCTTTCTAAGGTAATCTGTACTGTACTGCTGAACAACTTCAGGGCCCTTCCTGGCACCCCCTCTTTGTTCCTAATCTTCAGGGTCAACTACACGGCACCCCCTTTACTGATACACTTCCTGTGTGAGTTGGCTCCTTGATCCCCTGACTTCTATGGAGTGGTCCCCTCTCTCAGGCAGACCCTTAGGCAAATCCTGTGGTACTCACAATACTGTTTTTCCCACAAGACTCTGCCAGCAGCTCCACTGTCAGCACTCTGCATCCTTCTGCAGCTCAGCCCCACACCTGGTTTACTTGGCCGACCACCTGAACCACCTTCCTAACACCTGCAGGAGGAGAGACAGCCATCCACCTCCTCCTGGGACTTTGTTCCCGCCAAAAGACACCCTGTCACATTCTCCCTCCGGATTTATTGCCAATCCCAGGATGCATTGCAGCAATGCCCTCCCACTGAGACAGCCATAAACCCTGGTGTGCTACTGGTTAGGTTTCCTCCACTGTCCAACAAGATCCCTCATTGGACACAGTGGGGACACTCCTCCAGACCCAGTAAATCACACCTGGAAATATGTGACAAGCAAAACTAACAGATCTGGCTCCCCTAATAAGCAGAACAAACCACTTGATGCAGTTTCCTAGCACCTACCAAGGAGGGTGCTACACATACATAATGTATACCAGGATCCCTGTTATATACACTTACCGGGATCCCTGCTATATACACACATCGGGATCCCTGATATATAAACATACCGGGATCATTTCTATATACACATACCGGGATCATTTCTATATACACATACCAGGATCCCTGCTATATACACATACCGGGATCCCTGCTATATACACATACCGGGATCCCTGCTATATACACATACCGGGATCCCTGCTATATATACATACCGGGATCCCTGCTATATACACATATCTGGTTCTCTGTTATATACACATACCGGGATCCCTGCTATATACACATACCGGGATCCCTGCTATATACACATATCGGGTTCTTTGTTATATACACATACCGGGAACACTCTTATGTACACATACCGGGATCACTCTTATATACACATAGTGAGACCATTGCTATATACACATACCAAGATTCCTGTTATATACACATACCGGGATCATTGCTATATATACATACTGGGAACACTCTTATATACACATACCAGGATCCCTGCTATATACACATACCGGGATCACTGCTATATACACATACCGGAAACACTGCTATATACACATACTGGGATCACTGCTATATACACATACCGGGCTCTCTGCTATATACACATAGAGAGATTCCTGTTATATACACATACTGGGATCACTGCCATATACCGGGTTCTCTGCTATATACACATACCGGGATTACTGCTATGTACACATACTGGGACCATTGCTATATACTTATACCAAGATTCCTGCTCTATACACATACTGGTATCCCTGCTATATACACATACTGGTATCCTTGCTATATAAACATACTGGGATCCCTGCTATATACACATACCGGGATCACTGCTATATACACATACTTGGATCCCTGCTATATACACATACCAGGAACATTGCTATATACACATACCGGGATCCCTGCTATATACACATACTGGGATCCCTACTATATACAGTATCTCACAAAAGTGAGTACACCCCTCACATTTTTGTAAATATTTTATTATGTTTAACCCATTACTAGTCGGTGAGTAAGGGCACATAAGGGGGGGGGGGGGGGGACACAACGGCACTTGCTGGAACATACTGGCACTGGAAGAATAAGATAACCAGCACTTTAACCACTTCTGGACCGGAAGGAATTGCCCCCTTGATGACCTTTAATGGAAAATTGCGTGGTCGTGTGACGCTGTACCCAAATATAATTGATGTTCTTTTTTTCCCACAAATAGAACTTTCTTTTGGTGGTTATTTGATCACCTGTGCGATTTTTATTTTTTGCACTATAAGCAAAAAAAGAGCGACAGTTCCGAAAAACAAAAACAATATATTTTACTTTCTGCAATATAACTTTCCCCAAAAAAAAAAAATGTTTTCATTCGTTTTGGCCAATTTGCATTCTGCTACATATTTTTGGTAAACAAAATCCAGCCACATGATATAAAATATACCTGAATGGTATATGAGATGGTCAGAGACTGCAGACATGGTGCACAGGAACAAACACATGTAAACGTAACTTAGAAAAAAAAGATAAATTGAAATAAACAAATCAATGTGATGTAAATGAGCCTTTAATGAGTGACCCGGTATATATACATAGCACTGATCCCTGTATGATCCCTGTATGTGTATTAGTCCAGTCCTCCTCATCCAATCACCATTATCATTACCATTAAAATATCCATAGGCAAAAAAGAATAAATAAATCTGTTTATATCGATTATACATCATTTCACCAATCTATGTATTTTACCAAAAATGGCATTGAGGTGTCATCATTAAAAAAAAAAAAAAAAACAATTTACTTTAAAGTTAAAGTAATTTAAAATGACTTTAAATATAGATACAATGTGCAGACCCTCATAGAGCTGTTATACAAATATAAAGATTTGAATTTTCAGCCATGTGTTATTTTCAGATTTAATCCCCAGCTCAAAATAACTGACATTGTTTAGAAAAAAAAAACTTGTTTACACACTCAAGGTACCTGCATGGTCATGTGACTGTAAGCCCCGCCCACTACACAGCCCCACCCACTGCATGGTCATGTGACTAAGCCCCGCCCACTGGCACTGTGGGTCTATATAAGGAGCTGCGCAGCAGTTGGTGGTCATTCACTCTGTGTCTTGTGATCAGAGAGGAAGCGATCGCTGTGTGTCGTGTTTTCTATTACATCACCAAAGAGAAACCTGCAGATATAATTGATTCCTTGTTAGAGGATCACCAGCCCGCTGAAATGCCAAACGCTACGACCCCCCCAAAAAAGGGGAAGTGGCGGGCGTTTAAGCGCGGAGCAAGGAGAATTTTTAAATGTGTTTTCCCGTGTTTTGGGAAAAAAGAGAAGGAGGAAATTACAACAGGTGAGGATGGTAAGTGAAATCTAATAACTCCGACATCCACTGACTGAGCCCCACCATTACCATTACAATATCTGTACACAAAATAAACCAGAAATATACATCATTTATATATAATGTCACCAAACATGTAATTTATGTGTCCCAATGGAGAACACACACATTATAGAAACATATTATTATTTTAGGCAACATTCACAAAGCTATGGGAGTCTCATTTTCAAATCTCACTGGACTCAACTGAAAATAACTGACATTTTTCTAAAATTACCATCCCCCATCCTGCTGTGTTATCTTTATAATCGGAGACTCTGCAATGTACTGGGGTCACTCCTGTATACATACCATGGACATTGCTATATATAAATATACTAGGATCATTCCTATATACCAGGATCACTGCTATATACACATACCGGAATCACTGCAATTACAATATATATATACCATACAATATATATATACCAGGATCCCTGCTATATACACGTACCGGGATCATTGCTATATACACATACCGGGATCATTGCTATATACACATACCGGGATCACTGCTATATACACATACCGGGATCATTGCTATATACACATACCGGGATCACTGCTATATACACATACTGAGATCACTGCTATATACACACATCGGGATCCCTGTTATATACACATACTGAGATCACTGCTATATACACATATCGGGGTCACTGCCTTATACATATTCCGGGATCACTGCTAGATAAATATACCAGGACCACTACTATATACACATACCGGGATCATTGCTATATACACATACCGGAATCATTGCTATATACACATACCGGAATCATTGCTATATACACATACCGGGATCATTGCTATATACACATACCGGGATCACTGCTATAAACACATACCGGGATCATTGCTATATACACATACCGGGTTCCTTGCTGTATACACATACCGGGATCTCTGCTATATATACATACTGAGACCATTGCTATATACACATACCAGGATCACTGCTATACACACATATCGGGATCTCTGCTATATACACTTATTAGGATCACTGCTATATACACATATCGGGATCCCTGCTATATACACATACCGGGACCCTTGCTATATACACATATCAGAATCCCTGCAATATACTCATACCCAGATACCTGCTATATGCACATACTGGGATCACTGCTATATACACATACCGGGATCATTGCTATATACACATACCGGGATAATTTCTATATACACATACCGGGATCCCTTCTTTATACACATACCGGGATCACTGCTATTTGCACATACCGGGACCCTTGCTAAATACACATATCAGAATCCCTGCCATATACTCATACCCAGATACCTGCTATATACACATACCGGGATCCCTGCTTTATACACATACCAGGATCACTGGTTTATACACATACTGGGATCACTGGTTTATACACATACTGGGATCACTGCTAT
Source organism: Pelophylax lessonae (assembly GCF_965119305.1). Lineage (NCBI taxonomy): Eukaryota > Metazoa > Chordata > Amphibia > Anura > Ranidae > Pelophylax > Pelophylax lessonae. The sequence continues at coordinate 55,739,969 of NC_138770.1, read as the reverse complement.
ATACATATACTGGGATCACTGCTATATACACATACCATAACCACTGCTATATACACATACCGGGATCACTGTTATCTACACATACTGGGATCCCTGCTATATACACATACCGGGATCACAGTTATATACACATATTGGGATCCCTGCTATATACACATACTGGAACAATTGCTACATACACACACTGGGATCCCTGCTATATACACATACCATAACCACTGCTATATACACATACCGGGATCACTGTTATCTACACATACTGGGATCCCTGCTATATACACATACCGGGATCACAGTTATATACACATATTGGGATCCCTGCTATATACACATACTGGCATCAATGATATATACACACTGGGATCCCTGCTATATACACACACCAGAACCATTGCCACACAGACACAGACACACACACACACGGATCTCTACTATATACACATACGAGGATCACTGCTAGCTTAAATTCCACACTCCAAGATCTGGCTCCCAGGTCCAAAAACCACCATTTTACCCATGTATATGGAATGTTGCATACCAGAAACAGGTCATATACAGTAACACACATGAATTAGATGATTTATATGATGCAAAGTTAAGTTAAATGCTAACAATGTGAATTTTTCATTCTCTCCCTAGAAAAAAAGGATGCCTCATCCACTAGCATCAAGAAGCCATCGGATCCAGCTATCAGTGGCAAGATACCAATTCCACAGACATTGGATCCAGCTATCATTGACAAGAGGACATTGGCTTCAGGCACCAGTGATAGCAAGAAAGACAAAATTGATGAACCTATCAGAACCAGCAAACCATCCCTACCAGCCCCATTCATCAGCATTGGGTCAGGTCCTTTAACCATGGACAGCTTTATATTTCATCATTTACTGGGACAGGGAGGTTTTGGAAAGGTAAGTTATTAGGCTGATTTTCCTATCGTTTGGTCATGCATTTGTCCACCATGTGGATTGTGGATTTATGTTCATGGCAAAATGTACCCATTCCTGCATGTTCCTTGTTCACACTTGATCCTAGATCCAAAGCATGCTAGAAATGATCCTTGCAGCTTATTTCTTTTTAACATGCATGCACTATACATGAATCTAGTGTGTATTAAGCTGGCCATGTATGAATCAACATTCGGCTGGTTGAGCATGGACTGGCCGAATGTCAATCCATGTGTGGCCACTGCGGTTTAACAGAAGTTGCTTTACCGATCGGCTTCTGTTCACTTGCCCCACCACATAAAAGCGGGCAATAGTCTGAAGTACTGATCTGTGTATTCTGACAATGGAGGAGTCACCCCGCTGTTAGAAAACAATAGCCAAGCAGGGAGGATTCCCTCATCCACCTCTAATGCGTGAATGGGGGAATTGGTTCTGTTTTTTTGGGGGGGCTGAACAAAAACAAGCTGAACCATGTAAGGACAGCTTAAGCCCTAAATATCTGTGAACCCTGCAGATAATAGACTTAATATCTTATGATCATGGTTAGCTACCCCTAGACAACTTGGGGAGCACATGCTGGATATGTGGTAGTTGACAAAAAGCAATCACCACCCTGCACTATTATTGCACCATACTTATTATGTTCTTCTTTCTTCTACAGGTTGTATTAGCGTCTCATGCTGCCTATGACCATCCGCTTGCTGTCAAGTTGGTGCAAAAGAGACATCTGGCTGGAAAAAAAGAAAATGAAGTCCTGATGGAGCGTCAATTGCTGGAGAAGACCAGACACAACGTCTTTTTCACCCATCTATTTGGTGCCTTTCAGACAAATGTAAGTCGTCTTTCCCATTCTCACCATATTAGGAGAATGTTATATGGGCTTGACCACACTGCATGGTCTGCCTTCATAAATTACCCCACCAAATCATGAATGTCCATAATTTAACCCTTATCTTTATCCCTTATTTTCACACAGGACTATCTCGTATTTGTGATGGAGTATCTGAGCGGAGGAGACCTAAAGATGGTCATAGAAGCTGTAGCACCATTTCCTGCAAGAGCCATCCAAATCCTTACATCAGAAATATTATGTGGACTGCAATTCCTCCACAGTGAGGGTATCATACACAGGTAAGGATTGGAAACATATGATTAACTATGGAGTAAATGAAGGGTGACGTCACCAAAATTGCTATCTTTAGTTATGGGTAAAATAGTAAAATCACCCCCTGGCTTCTTCTGATTCATAGATAACATAATGACAGCATTTCCTATTCCTGTCCCTTATAAAATCTACAGAAGTCTTAGTGCTCCTGTTTCATTTTCAATGAATGATGAATGAAATCCCAACTGGGCAAGTCAGACTTCCCCATAACCACAGTGGCATAGAAGAAGCTGTGATCCACCCATTACTAAATTTCCGTATCTATACTGTATATATATATATATATATATATATAATTTTTTTTTTTTATATATATATATATATATATATATATATATATATATATACATATACAGTATATATATATTTTTTTCTTATTTTAATATATATATATATATATTTTTTTTTTCTTAATTATAAATATTTAATTGTATCTTTTGATGTGACATCACTTAAGAAATGACACTTTGCTACAATGTCCCAAAGTGTCATTTCTTAAGGCTCCTTTCACACGGCCGCTCCGTGTGAAAGGTCCGCTGCGGGACTTTTTTTTTTTTTTTTCCACGGAGCGGATGACATTTCTGTCATCCGCTCCGTGTGCCCGCATATCATCCCATCCGTTTGCGGATGATATGCGGACATAATGTAAGTATATGGCACTGCGGATGTCAGCGGATGACACCGCTGACATCCGATTTTCCTTCCTTTCCGTTTTTTACACGGAAGGAAAAATGGGGTTCTGTTCCATTCGTAAAAACGGAACAGAACTGACAGGAGGAAAATCGGGTTTCAGCGGATGGTATTCCGCTGACATCCGCAGTGCCATTCACTTACATTATGTCCGCAAATCATCCGCAAACGGATTGGATGATTTGCGGACACACGGAGCGGCCGTGTGAAAGGACCCTAACTGGTGTCTCACTAAAAGATATAATAAAATATTTACAAACATTTGAAGGGTGTACTCACTTTTGTGAGATACTGTAGATATATATATATATATATATATATATATATATTATCTTTTACCCTCAGACAGTGGTCTCCAAACTGTGGACCACAGGACAAATGTGGTCCTTTGCTAACCTTCATCTGACCCTTGGGGCACTGATGCAAAGCATCCCAACAAGGAAGCGCCATTCCTCCTACTGACACCAATGATGGGGCACTATTCATCCCACTGACACCAATGATGGGACACTATTCCTTCCACTGATACCAATGAGGGGGCCAGAGGCGTACCTAGGGTCTCCAACGCCCTTGGTGAGAAGCTGTATCGGCGCCCCCCCCCCCCCATCATTAAAGAGTTAGATATTCTGACATCAAGAATGGGACACTATTCCTCCCACTGACACCAGTGATGGGGCACTGTTCTTCCCACTGACACCAACCATAGGATACTATTTCTCTTACTGACTCCACTGAGGGGATACTATTGCTCCCACTGACACCAATAATTGGGCACTATTCCTCCCACTGACACCAATAATGGGGCACTGTTCCTCCCACTGACACCAATAATGGGGCACTATTCCTCCCACTGACACCAATAATGGGGCACTATTCCTCTCGCTGACACCAATATTGGGAAACTATTCCTCCCACTGACACCAATAATGGGGCACTATTCCTCCCACTGACACCAATAATGGGGCACTATTCCTCTCGCTGACACAAATATTGGGAAACTATTCCTCCCACTGACACCAATAATGGGGCACTATTCCTCTCGCTGACACCAATATTGGGAAACTATTCCTCCCACTGACACCAATGATGGGGCACTATTCCTCCCACTGACACCAATATTGAGAAAATATTCCAGTGATTGGGCACTATTCTTCCCCCTACTGAGTACAGCCGCAATGTCATTTTTTTTATTCTCACTGACCACTAAGACTGGACCAAGTCTGCTCCCCTCTCACCCCCCAAGTCTAAAGAACAGTAAACTGGCCCTTTCTTTGGAAAGTTTGTAGACCCCTGCCTTAGGATCATAGACTTTTGATAATTGCGATATTGTGTGATATGTACTAACTGTTTCTTCTCCTTACAGGGACATTAAGCCAGAAAACATATTCATGACCAGCATAGGCCATGCAAAGATCGGCGATTTTGGACTGGCAATGACGGGCGTCTTTGAACCAATGAGTATTACAGGACAGTATAAGGGCACCCGATTATATTGGGCACCAGAGGTAAGAAACAGTCTGCTGACTTCATTTTAGTGTTTATTTAGATACACAGCTCTTTGTTATTGGGTATAGAAGAGTTAAAGGGGCTTTTAGTGAAAAATGTCTCCTTTCGTTTCCTGGGTGTCCCATATCATTGGGTTTCTGGGCTAGGACTAAATAACCAACAAAAAGTGGGAAGTGTTAAATCCTAAAGAAGCGTTGGAGTTCCTCTGCAGGGGAAATTGAGGTTACATGTACATTTAGACCTTTTTTTTTGTATCCCAACATCAGCTCCATTGTTATCTACTTTGCCAGATAATGATCCAAGCTAGAGATACAAATAAGGTGGAGGCTTTTCACTGCAGTCCTTACTTATTATAACATGGTAAGAAAGTTGAGCCATTGGACTCAGTATACCTCGTCTTCCCTCTGCAAAGGGACAATTAAAGTGTGCGTAAAGCCAAAATGGATTGATTGAGGTTGGAGTGGATTGAGTGGGAAAAGATTAGAACCCCTTTCAGGTTTTTATTGCTGTTCATATCCCCCACTGGGGAGATTTATCCTCTCTATTTGTCCTGGTGACACAGGAGGTGAAGGAAAGTCTTCCAATGGGTAAATCTGTTCTGGTGACAGTCATCTAGGATGGGATAGGCACTCCCTTTGGAGAGATATTCTCATACTTCCTGTTGTGTCTTTGGGACAGGAAGTAAAGGGAAATTTCTCAGAAAGATTTTTTAAAAAACGGGGTTTTAGTCACTTTTCTAGTTTTGGATCTACATACACTTTAAGCTCCAAGCCTATCCTCAAAAATTGCACCTAATTTGGCTTTAAAACCATAAGAAAAAAAACAAAAAAACCCGGGGAGATCAGGACACTTGGGAGGCTAAATACATCACCAATGCCAGCATAGTACCATCTCTGTCCCATGCCTGGCATGACAGCTTTCTCATCGTTCTTCTCTTTTCTTTCTACAGCTTTGGTTACGTCTGCCGTATGGTGCCATGATAGACTATTTCGCACTGGGACTTATAATATATGAAATGGCGGTTAGCGTATACCCATACGTTCCATTTTGCATCAACAGAAAAAGTCTGAAGTTTGCGCTTACTGAAGTTAATCCTATATATCCCCGAACGATGGAATTCGAGCTTAGGAACCTTATTAGCAAGGTAAGTACAGGAAATTATGATCTTTATACCAAGGAAACACAGATGGAAAAAGAAGCATTGTGGGAATTTTTCGCAGGGCCAGCTAACAATAGCATATGTGGCACCCCATACCTAATGCAGTGATGTATTTTGGTTTTGAGCTGCCCTAGGCAAGACTAAAATTGGACGCCCCCCTCCCCCTCCTACGTAAATTTTCCCCACCCCTTCCTGTTTAACGGATGTGACTCCCTCCAAAATTGAAAGACTACAAGTCCCAGCAAGAACCCCTAAGATCTTATGAGGGGGGGGGTGAGGGGGGGTGGGAGAGAGAGAGAGGGGGTTGGGTAAGGGAGGGTGAGGGAGGATGAGAGAGGGAGAAGGTGGTGGGGGAGAGAGAGAGAGGGTGATGGGAGAGAGAGAGGGTGTTGGGAGAGAGAGAGGGTGTTGGGAGAGAGAGAGAGGGAGAGAAAGAGAGGGTGTTGGGAGATAGAGAGAGTGTTGGGAGAGAGAGGGGGGGGTGTTGAGAGAGATAGAGAGAGTGGGATGAGAGAGAGAGAGAGAGAGGGGGATGAGAGAGAGAGGGGGGTGAGATAGAGAGGGGGATAAGAGAGAGAGAAGGGAATGAGAGAGAGAGGGGGGATGAGAGAAAGGGGGGGGTGAGACAGAGAGGGGGGATGAGAGAGAGAGAGGAGGGGATGAGAGAGAGAGAGAAGGAGAATAGAGAGAGAGAGAGAGAGAGAGAGAGAGAGGGGGTGGTGGGAGAGAGAGAGAGGGGGTGGTGAGAGAGAGAGAGGATGGGAGAGACAGGAAGAGGGGGTGGGAGAGAGAGAGGAAGAGGGGGGTGGGAGAGAGAGGGAGAGGGGGTGGGAGAAGGTGTGACATTACTGGTTGCTCTAGCAACCAGTGGCTAATAGAGTCTTAGATGGAGGCGGGGGTGGCTATTTTGCTGCCCCCCCCGCAAAGTGCCGCCCTAGGCCTGGGCCTTGTCAGCCTAGGCCAAAATACAGCACTGACCTAATGGAAGAACTGTACTGCCTGCCGAGTACGACAGTGGAGATAAGTTTTGCTTAACCACTTAAGGTCCAGGCTTTTTCTGGCACTTTATTTTACATTTAAAAATCAGCTTTTTTGCTAGAAAAATACTTAGAACCCCTAAACATTCTATATATATATATATATATATATATATATATATATATATATATACACAGTATATATAATGGCATCACCCTGGTACAACCACTTGAAGACCAGTGAGGTACCATAGCCCCCCCAACCGAGGCCTAATAGAAAGTCTTCCATACTGTACAATACTGTCATAATATAAAAGTAGGCTGATAGGCATGGACGGGGGGGGGTTAATAATAAGTATTAGAGACCATGTTAAAAAAGGGATTATATTGTCCAGTTATTGCTAGTTCATGTTTATAATTATGTTTCTCTCGTTACAGCTTCTTCACAAAGACCCGCTGTGCAGGCGAAAGCTCCTGAAAGATATCAGAGAGCATCCATTTTTCAAGGAGATCAACTGGATTGAGGTGGAGGCGGGGAAGTCACCTGCATTATTTCATGTACGACCTGTAAGTATAAATTTAAGAGAGAAGTTTGGGCACATTTAAGGGGCGTGGAGGATTTAGGGCTCGTTCACACTAGAGCACGGCATGGGAAAACCACAGGTTTCCTGCACTGCCTTCAAAACACACTGCACTTGCGATCTGCAGCGGGTGTCAATGCAATGCTAACGACACCCAAAGCGCAGGTCACATATTCCAGTACCAGATTGCATTGTACAAAAGTACCATGTGATCTGGTTGCATTGCGTTTTTTTTTTTTGTTTTTTTTTATATTAGTGCATGCACTACTTTTGGTGCAGTCCAGTGTGATTCCAGCCGATTCAAATAAATAGGCTGACTGTGCACTGCACTCAAAGTGCACAGGAATCGCACAGGAAACGCAAGCAGGTATATGAAGTGCACTAAAGTTTGCGATCAATTGTATTAACTAGTGATTTTAATGTTTATATTTCTTTCTTTTCAGGAATTGTGGACTCCAGTACTCAGTATTAGACTCGATATGGCTGATCTTTTGTCCTCAGAAGACCTGGATAGTCCCGTATTATTGGAAGACCAACAGCACTACAGCCATTTTTCATTTGCCAGTGAAACATTGAAGATGGAAACATCACCTCAAACATCCGAGTCACCACCACCAGTCTCACCCGCATCACTCAGCACCTCATCCGACTCTTCAGACTATTTTACTGCCGATGAGGGCAGCAGCGGGTCATCAGATCAGATCCACGTCATGGAGTGTACAAGACCTAAGGCAGACCCGAATGCTTGCCTGTCTAAATCGGCACCCAGTCATTATAGGAGACCCATGGAGTCTACGATCGGCTTCAGCAGTTGGGAAGGAATTCTTTCCCTTCGGGAAAGCATGCTTTATAAGATTTTTGGCCTGGATCGACTGGAGCTATAGATCCAGCTGTATCTTGTCTACAGTGTAGGGGAGCCCGGAGAATAGACCACAGTACAGGGGGGGAGGGGAGATATAGGGGAAAACTGTATAGGGGGCCAGCAGAGCATAGTAAGGGGGGGCAGAAGGGAAAATTACAGGGGGGCAAGAAGGGAACAGTATGGGGGGGGGGCAGGAGAAAACAGTATAGGGGTTCAGGAGAATACAGCACAGTACAGGGGGAAGGGGTTAGGACAGAACAGTACAGGGGGTTAGAAGGGAACAGTACAGGGGGTCAGGAAGAAGCAGTATAGGGGGGGGGGCAGGGGAGCACAGTATGGAAGGCAGTTGGGAAAAGTACAGGGGGCTAGAAGGGAACAGTACAGGGAGACAGGAGAATAAAGTATAGGGGGACCAGCAGAGCACAGCAAAACAAGGGAGGTAGGAGGTGTATACTGTATATACATGTGGTAAAAAAGTAGTGGTCCCAGCATGCGATACTTAAGGAACTGGCAGCCGGCAGCATCCTTAACAATTCCAAGCTATGCAGTGGAATACCTTCCTTACAGGATGTTTCCAACTTACAAGCTGACCTCAATGCACTGTTTCATTTGGCAACTATGTGGCAAATGAGGTTTAATGTTGATAAATGTAAAGTTATGCACTTGGGGGCTAAGAATATGCATGCATCATACATACTAGGGGGAGTAGAACTAGGGGAATCCATAGTAGAGAAGGAGCTGGATGTTCTGGTAGATCCTAAGCTTAATAAAAGCATGCAATGCTAAGCTGTGGTTTCCAAAGCAAGCAAAGTATTTTCTTGTATTAACAAAGGCCTGGACTCCAGAGAGAGAGAGAGAGAGAGATAATGTTTCCCCTGTACAAATCATTAGTAAGACCTCATCTGGAATATGCAGTTCAGTTTAGGGCACCAGTTCTCCAAAAGGATATCGGGGAACTGGAGAAAGTGCATAGAAGGGCAACCAAACTGATAAGCGGCATGGAGGAGCTCAGCTATGAGGAAAGATTAGAGGAACTGAATTTATTCTCTCTTGAGAAGAGGAGATTAAGGGGGGATATGATCAACATGTATAAATACATAAGGGGTCCATATAGTGAACTTGGTTTTGAGTTATTCACTTTAAGGTCAACACAGAGGACAAGAGGGCACGCTTTACATCTAGAGGAAATGAGATTTAGTCTCCAGTTTCTAGGTGCACATAATATAAATGGGTACTAATATTTATGGGTAAAGTTGATCCAGGGACTATCCGATTGCCTCTCGGGGGATCAGGAAGGAATTTTTCCCCCTGCTGTAGCAAATTGGATCATGCTTTGCTGGGGTTTTTCGCCTTCCTCTGGATCAACTGTGGGGGGGGGGGGGGGGGTTGGTGGGGGGGATTGTGTATATGGGATTGTATGGTTGGGTTTTCCCTCCTCATGGGCATTACTAAAAAGAGTGAGTTGTGGTCATATTGGTCCACTGACCCAATTCACCATATGCCCGTGTTTTCTGCTGCCATGGCCAGGACTAGATACGGGCAATTCTTGACAGCTGAATGTAAATAGAAAAAATGCCTGCAATAAAAATTAAGAAAAAAAATAGTGTGCCCCTCCCCCAAATCCATACCAGGCCCTTTGGGTCTGATATGGATTTTGAGGGGAACCCCAAACCAAATTTTTTTTTTCAAAATGGCGCGGGGTCTCCCCCAAAGTCCATGCAAGACCCTTATCTGAGCATGCAGCCAGGTAGGTCAGGAAAGGGAGGGGACAAATGAGCGCCCCCCCCCTTCCTGAACCATACCTGGACACATGCCCTCAGCATTGGGGGGTGCTTTAAAGGCATGTGGCCTGGAATGGTATGGGGGGACGTTCTTTCATCCCCTCCCTTTCCTGACCTGCCAGGTTGCATGCTCGTATAAGGGTCTGGTATGGATTTTGAGGAGGAACCCATTCCATTTTTAAAAAAGAATTTGGCGTGGGGTTCCTCTCAAAATCCATACCAGATCCAGAAAGCCTGGTATGGATTTGGGGGGGGGGCCACACCAATTTATTTTAGTTTTATTGCCGGCATTTTTTTTTTTACATTCAGCTGTCAGCTAGACCTTATTGGTTGTTAAGGACACTGCAGCCGCCCTCTTTATATATATAGATACGTTTACATTTTCTTTTCAGTTAAAACATAAAACTGTAAAAAGTAAAAAATAAAAAGTCAAAAATAATTGTTGTTTTATTGAGTTTATGTTCTGTTCTTACTGTTTTACTGTACCTCATACTATACTGCTATACTGTAATGTTTTATTGTTCCTGTGTTTTTTTGTTAGCAGCACTGATCTGTTTATTCTGACAGCAACAGGGTTTGCTTTCAGTATACGTAAATCAGTGACTAAAGCACTGTAGGAGGTGATTTCACCACCGCAGTTAAAAAAAAGAGCATATATGCCGAAGCATAGGGGTTGGGGTGGACAGAGGGCGGATCATCCCTATGCTTCTGCATATTTTTCTTCATCCACATCCATCGATGTGAATGGAGTTATCTGTTAGGTTCTCTTTTTTAATTTAACCTACAGGCTGCATAAAAAAAGAACATTTCAATATATGCCCAACAAGGACCAGCAATGTACTAGTACGTTGCTGGACTTTGAGTGGTTGTACTGAAATGATGTCTGCAAGTTTAGAAATCATCTTGGTATTGTTCTTTTTTCAGTAGGTGGTCAACTTTTATGTAAAAGCAATGCAATTCAAGCAGTGAAAGGGGACGCCCCCCCCCTCCCGCCACCTTTCACGGTTTTCTCTGGCTTTTCTGACCCCCCCGGGAACCCAAGAATGCAGCAGGTGGTTCCGCCAACTGACCATAGAGTTGATCAGAGATCAGAACTGCTCCAATCATCTCTATGGCTACGAATATTTCATCACTTTGGTTTCGCCAGATATAAACAGCGCCGTTTTTTAGTTGGGAAAACATCTTATCACACCGATCTTGGTGTGGTCTGATGCTTTAAGGGCAGAGGAAAGATCTACAGTCTAATAGACCCCATATTTTTTAAAAAAGAGTACCTGTCACTACCTATTGCTATCATAAGGGATATTTACATTCCCTGTGATAACAATAAAAGTGATAAAAGAAAAAAAAACATTTAAGTGATGGTGTAAAAATAAAATAAAAAAGCAAAAAAATAATAAAAATAATAATAAAAAGAATTAAAGCACCCCTGTCCCCCGTGCTTGCCACAAAGGTAAATGCAAGCATCGGTCTCATGTCGAATGTAAACAGCAATTGCACCATGCATGTGAGGTATCACCGCAAATGTCAAATCGAGGGCAATAATTCTAGAAGTAGACCTCTTCTGTAAATCTAAAGTGGTAACCTGTAAAGGCTTTTAAATGATTTTAACCACTTGCCGACTGCCTGCCTCAGATTTACTGTGGCAGGCTGGCTCGTCTGTGTGAATGTAGCCCTACGTTGGACACGGGCGGAGCTGGGGGGGGCGAGCGCGCGCTGCCGGTGTCGTGCTTCCGCCCCCTCTAGGCAGCGGGAATGCTGATCCAATGGACCAGTGGCCGCGATTGCCGCTGGGCACCCGCGATCGCTCCCTGGTGAGAGAGAAGGACGGTCAGCTGTTTTAAACACAGCTGACCGTTCTTCTCTCTGAAATGATCACAGGTCACTATGATCATTTCACAAGTCTCTCCCCCATACAGTTAGAAAACACTGCCCTAGGCTCACACTTAACAGTATGATCACCCCTAGGTTAACCCTTTCCCTGTCAGTGTCATTATTACAGTAACACTGCATATTTTTAGGACTGATTACTGTAGTAATGTCACTGGTCCCCCCAAAAGTGTCAAAAATGTCAGTTTAGGGTCTGATCTGTCAGCCGCAATGTTGCAGTCCTGTTAAAAATCGCAGATTGCGGCCATTACTAGTAGAAAAAAATTACATAAATAAAAAGGACATAAATCTTTCCCCTAATTTGTAGACGCGATAATTTTTGCGCAGACTAATCAAAATAAACTTATTGCAGAAAATAAATTGGCCTAAAAGGATGAAAAAGTTTGATTTTTGCATTTTGGGGGGGGGGGGGGGGAATGTTATATAGCAGAATGTGAAAAATACTGTTTTGTTTTCAGAATTATCGCACTTTTTTTGTTATAGCGCAAAAAATAAAAATCTTAGAGGTGATCAAATACAACCAAAAGGAAGCTGTATTTGTGGAAAAAAAGGACATAAATTTTGCACGACCGCGCAATTTTCCGTTAAAGTAACACAGTGCCAAATCGCAAAAAATGGCCTGGTCATTAAGGGGGCAAATCCTTCTGATCCAGAACTGGTTAAAAATGTATGAAGTTTGTCACCGCTGCACGGGCGTGTGCAATGTTAAAGCATGTTGTGTTTGGTATCTATGTACTCTGCATAAGATTATCTTTTATATTTTAACAAACAATTGGACAATATATTGTGTTTTTCGTGCATTAAATTAAAAAAAATTGTTTGGAAAATCGCTGCACAAATACTGTGACAAAAAAAAAAAAACTGCAACGCCCACCATTTTATTCTGTAGGTCCTCTGCTTTAAAAAATATATAATGTTTGGTGGTTCAAAGTAACTTTCAAGCAGAAAAAAAAAATATATTTTTCATGTAAACAAAAAGTGTCAGAAAAGGCTTGGTCTTTAAGTGGTTAGAAGAGTGGGTGATGTGTGGCATAAGCTTCTAATGTTGGACATAAAATTCCTGGACAGTTGGAACACCCCCAAATGACCCATTTTTGGAAAGGAGACACCCAAAGCTATTTGCTGAGAGGCATGTTGAGTCCATGGAATATTTTATGTTTTGCCACAAATTTCTGGAAAATTACATTTTTTTTTATTACACAAAGTTGTCACTGATATATTGCTCACACATGCCATGGGTATATGTGGAATTACACCCCAAAATACATTCTGCTACCTCTCCTGAGTATGAGAATACCACATGTGAGAGACTTTTTGGCAGTCTAGCTGCATACTGGACCCCAAAAACCAAAACATCAGCTTTCTAAGAGTGTAAATTGCTAATTTCACTTCCTCGCTACCTATAAGTTTTGGAGGCCCTAAAATGCCAAGATCGCACAAAACCCCCCAAATGACCCCTTTTGAGGAAAGTAGACACCCAGCGCTATTTTCTGAGAGGCATAGTCAGTATTTTTCAGGTCTCATTTTTTGCCACAACTTTTTGGAAAATGAAGAAAGAAAAGGAAAATTTATTTTTTCATTTCTTTTTTCAATTTGCAAAACCTTGTGACAAAAAGCGAGATCTGCAAAATACTCAACATGCCTCTCAGCAAATAGTTTGGGGTGTCTACTTTCTGAAAAGGGGTAATTTGGGGCGTATTGTGCTATCTTGGCATTTCATTGCCTCTGAAACTGTAATAGGTAGTGAGGAAGTGAATTTAGTAATTTACGCCCTTGGTTTTCCGGGTCCTGTACCTGGCTAGACTGCCAAAAAGTCTCACACATTGGGTATTCCCATACTCAGGAGAAGCAGCAGAAAATATTCCATAGACTCCACATGCTTCTCAGCAAATAACTTGGGGTGTCTACTTTCCAAAAAGGGGTCATTTGGGGGGTGGGGGGGATGTGCTTTCTTGGCATTTCAGGGCCTCCGAATCTCTGATAGGTAGAGAGGAAGTAAAATGAGCAAAATCCTGAAGGCGGTGATTGGTTTTCGGCACTTGTAAGCAGCTAGGCTCCTAAAAAGTCTCACACATGGGGTATCCCCCTACTCAGGAGAAGCAGCAGAATGTATTTTGGGGTGTAATTCCACATATACCCATGGCATATGTGAGCAATATATCATTTCAGTGACAAATTCTTTTTTTTGTCCTTTTTTAAAAACGTGGAAAAAAAATAAAATATTTAATGGGTTCAACATTCCTCTACTTTCCAAAAAAGGGTCATTTAAGGGGGTTTTATACTGCCCTGCCATTTAAGCGCCTCAAGAAATGAGATAGGCAGTCAGAAAGTAAAAGCTGCGTAAGTTCCAGTACTGTATATACACCATAGTTTGTAGTCGCTATAACTTTTGCACAAACTAATAAATATACGCCTTTTGGGATTTATTTTACTAAAGACATGTAGCTAAATACATTTTAGCCTAAATGTATGACTAAAATTGAATTTTTTGGATGTTTTTTTTATAACAAAAAGTACAAAATATCATTTTTTTCAACATTTTTTTGTTTATATGGCAAAAAACAAAAATCCCAATGGTTATTAAATAGCACCAAAAGAAAGCTCTTTTTTTGGGTAAAAAAGAACCTAACTTTCGCTTGGGTACAGCTTTGCATGATTGCGCAATTACCAGTTAAAGTAACATAATGCCAAATTGCAAAAAATGCTGTGGTTAGGAAGAGAATGAAATCTTCCAGAGGTCAAGTGGTTAAGCAATATCTCCCCAGTAAGCATGCCAGATATGGGGTCAAACTGTATAAGCTCTGTGAAAGATACCCAGGCTATACATATTATTTTAGAATATTCAAGGGAAAAGAATCAGCTGGAGCCCCCTGGATGCCCAGACTACATGAGGAGCAGTGGCAAGAAAGTATGGGACTCGGTGTCACCCTTGTTCCTAAAGCGGTATCATTTGTACGTGGACAACTTTTATGCAAGCTTGCCACTTTTTTGACATTTGTTCATTAAAGCAATTGACTGCTGTGGCCCTATATGACCCAGTCACAGGGGCTTCCCCCAGTGGCTTGTAAATACCCAACTTAGAAAGGGGGAGAAAGCCTGCTTGCGGAATGATGAACTACTCACAGTGAAGTGGAAGAACAAACAGGATGTATTCATCCCGTATTCCATTCACCAAGACACAACGGCCCAACTAGCACAGCATCTGCTGTTGCTGAAAAGCCTCTCTCTGCCCACAAATATAGTCCTTATATGGGAGTAGTAGACTTTAACAACCAAATGATGGAGCCGTATTTAGCGTTCTGCAGAGCTAGACACCGGTACAAGAAAGTATCTATATATTTATTTCAGTTGGCTCTATATAATGCTTTTGTTATTTGCAAACCGACTGGAAGAACTGGATCCTTCCTAAAATTTCAGGAAACAATCCTCACAGCTCTTTTGTATCCAGAAGGTGCAGTGGCCCAAAGCCCAAATCCAGATGCAGTTACCTGACCGCATGTTCTCGAAAGGCACCTTGGATAACAAACCTGTTACACTGGCAAGTATTTACAGTCCTAATACCAAACACATTGCTTTCTATCGCTGAGTTGAAAGACTGCTGGCCTTTTTCGCGTCAAGCATGGTGATTCTTGAGGGCGACCTGAATGTCCCGCTCAACCCCCTGTTGGACACGTCCAATGGGGCCACCTCCATTCCCTACAAGGCCTACGGGTTATAAAAGGACAGCTTCAGTCACTTATGCTTTATGACACATGGTGCTTCCTCTATCGAACATCAAAAGATTTAATTTACTTTTCTCTCTCTCACTGTACTTCTTCATCTCACAGACTTACCTATCTTGTGTTCGGAAAGTGAGTATTGAGTCATTGTTTTTATCTGACCATCACCCCATTACTCTCACGCCTCACCTTTCTGACGTCATCTATTTTTCTAAAACATATCCCGTTTCAATCTGTCGCTCCTGAATGACCCTGTTGCACGTCAGTCCTTGTTTCAAGCCCTCATTGACTACTTTTGGCATAACACTGCCTCTGACATCTCTCCGCTGATTAGGTGGAAGGCTCACAAATGTGACCAAAATGAATAAGGCCCGCCAAGCCCACGTTACTACTCTGCTTACATGGATCCAAAAGCAGTGCATAAATGCTCCCCAGCGGCACACACTGTGGCAGCTTTGACATAGCCCTGAAAAGCTCTCCAGGAGGTGCGGGGTATACAAACCTTATGTAGGTATGCTTCTGAGTCACAAGCTCTTTTATGAGCATGCACATAAAAGTGGCAGGCTTCTTGCAAAAATGGCTCAAGGTAAATGAGCTGAGATAGATATACATTCTATCCATGATACACTGGTAAAACTTAATACACGGCAGTTGATACCACAAAGCAAATCACTGTCTATTATAGGTTGCTTTATAAGATCAGCCCTACCAATCCCTTGGAACAGAGCAAGGCCAATCGCCAATATCTGATTTTCAAGTATCTCTCCAACAACACCATGCCCATATTACCGTAGCACTTTCATTTCTGCCATGGAGGATCCTCTTACCCCTGAGGAACTTGGCCAGGCACTCAAACAAATGAAACCTGGCAAGAGCGCCGGATCAGATGGCCTTACCAACCAATATAAAGGCTTTCTAGAGATCCTAGCCCCACATTTCCTGGCAGCATTTAAGTTGGTCGCTGCAAGCAGTGTCATTCCAACCCAACCTCTAGAAGCCCACATTATCATGATTCCCAAGAAGGACAAAGACCCTACCCAAGTCACCAATTACAGACTGATATTATTGCTTAACATCAACTTGAAGAAACATGCAAAAATTCTCACAAACAGACTCCTTCCTTTACTACTTCATTTGATCTCTGTGGACTAAATGGGATTTACCCCGGGTAGAGAGGCACAAGACAACACCATTAACACCCTTAAAGTCCATCATTGGCTCCCCAGCAGGGTCAGATGGGGGACATGTATATTAAAAAAGAATAGCGCACACATGCAAAAGAAACTACCAAATTTGAAGACAATCCATAAATAAAAATGGGGATTTGGTCCCACCATATGGCCATATAGTGCTCAAGCCCACCACTGCGTCAAAGTACCCCATTATCAGTGGGTCCTACACTATCCATGAAAAAGAGATGAATCCAGCCTTTCTAACCCTTGGAGATAATACTCCTTGCTGGGAAAAATGTGCAAATGCACTACAGGGGACTCCTCCTATATCTACTTGATAGTGGACACTGATAGAGTACAGGTGTGTGTGGGGGGTGGGGTGCTCAACCTCGGTAGTCTGGTCAGACTGAATACATAATAAACAAGCAAAAAATTTGGGGGAGCATACCCATGTATTTCTAAAGCTGGTGCAGCTATGAACCAAGAGACATGTATATTAAAAAAGAATAGCACACATATGCAAAAGAAATGACTATCAAAAATGGAGACAATCCATAAATAAAAATGGGGATTTGGTCCCACCATATGGCCATATAGTGCTCAAGCCCACCACTGCGTCAAAGTACCCCATTATCAGTGGGTCCTACACTATCCATGAAAAAGAGATGAATCCAGCCTTTCTAACCCTTGGAGATAATACTCCTTGCTGGGAAAGATGTGCAAATGCACTACAGGGGACCAGTGGCGTACCTAGAGCATTTGGCACCCGGGGCGGATCCTATATCTGGCACCCCCCCCCCCCAACTTTAAAATGTAAAAACACCCACAAAAAATTGTAATGTGTTCAAGAATATTTTTTGCACAAATTTCACAGCCCCCCCAACACAGTGCCCCTTGCAGTCTGCCCTCCGCCTCTCTAATCATAGTTCCCCCTTTTGCACTCTCTGCCTCCCCTGCACAGTCCTACCTTCAGCATAAATAGATAGCTAATATTATTAGCAATGTGTTTAAGTTTGAGTAAGAGATTGGAGACTTGCTAAAGGAGATATTCAGAGACTATAGACATGATACAGGAGATGGTCAGAGACTAAGGGCATGATACAGGAGATGGTCAGAGACTGAAGACATGTCTTCGGGAGCAGCACACCACCGAGCCGCTCCATTCATTTTTTGCATGCTTTATTGTGATGTTTGTGAGTATAAACCCCCGTTGTACACCCAATAAATGTGTTGTTTAAACGAACTTCACTCTGAAAAGCTTCTTTTTCTGAGGATACGGGTGATGAATCTTGACCTTCCAGCAATATTCCTTCTTGATTGACCAATTGAAGAAGCTGAGTGTTAATCCTTTTACATGCCTGATTATATCTACTTGGTGGTAAGTAGACATCTTAAGGGGGAAACCCCACGCACAGCACAGTTGAAGCACTCAAGCACTTTATGAATAATTGGGAAAACCACAGCACCTTGGAAGGATGCACTAATGGACATTTATTTATAGCACAATGTGTTTAATCATTTGATTTTGGGAAGTTCATAATGTTTTTTATGATTTCTTAATCTTCATATATTATCACTTATATTTAAGAAGAAACATCAATATTTATATTTACCTATTTTAAAAGCAGCGCTGCATCCACATTTTTACATTTTTAAAAGAGCACTAGCACTTTTTCACTGCAGCTAGCAGCTTTATATGCACATTTTTTATACACTTATCTCACTTTAATCCATAAGCGCAAGGTCCCTCAGTCATTCATTAGTACAGTAGATGGTCAGAGACTGCAGACATGATACAGGAGATGGTCAGAGACTGCAGACATGATACAGGAGATGGTCAGAGACTGCAGACATGATACAGTAGATGGTCAGAGACTGCAGACATAATACAACAGATGGTCAGAGACTGCAGACATGATACAGGAGATGCTCAGAGACTGCAGACATGATACAGTAGATGGTCAGAGACTGAGGACATGATACAGTAGATGGTCAGAGACTGCAGACGTGATACAGGAGATGGTCAGAGACAGCAGACATGATACAGAAGATGGCCAGAGACTGCAGACATGATACAGGAGATGGTCAGAGACTGCAGACATGATACAGGAGATGGTCAGAGACTGAGGACATGATACAGTAGATGATCAGAGACTGAAGACATGATACAGTAGATGGTCAGAGACTACAGACATGATACAGGAGATGGTCAGAGACTGCAGACATGATGCAGGAGATGGTCAGAGACTGCAGACATGATACAGGAGATAGTCAGAGACTGAGGACATGATACAGTAGATGGTCAGAGACTGAGGACATGATACAAGAGATGGTCAGAGACTGCAGACATGATACAGGAGATGGTCAGAGACTGAGGACATGATACAGTAGATGATCAGAGACTGAAGACATGATACAGTAGATGGTCAGAGACTGCAGACATGTTACAGGAGATGGTCAGAGACTGCAGACATGATACAGGAGATGCTCAAAAACTGCAGACATGATACAGTAGATGGTCAGAGACTGCAGACATGATACAGTAGATGGTCAGAGACTGCAGACGTGATACAGGAGATGGTCAGAGACTGCAGACATTAGTACAGTAGATGGTCAGAGACTGCAGACATGATACAGTAGATGGTCAGAGACTGCAGACATGATACAGGAGATGCTCAGAGACTGCAGACATAATACAACAGATGGTCAGAGACTGCAGACATTATACAGGAGATGCTCAGAGACTGCAGACATGATACAGTAGATGGTCAGAGACTGAGGACATGATACAGTAGATTGGTCTGAGACTGCACACGTGATACAGGAGATGCTCAGAGACTGCAGACATGATACAGAAGATGGCCAGAGACTGCAGACATGATACAGGAGATGGTCAGAGACTGCAGACATGATACAGGAGATGGTCAGAGACTGAGGACATGATACAGTAGATGATCAGAGACTGAAGACATGATACAGTAGATGGTCAGAGACTACAGACATGATACAGGAGATGGTCAGAGACTGCAGACATGATACAGGAGATGGTCAGAGACTGCAGACATGATACAGGAGATAGTCAGAGACTGCAGACATGATACAGTAGATGGTCAGAGACTGCAGACATGATACAGTAGATGGTCAGAGACTGCGGACATGATACAAGAGATGGTCAGAGACTGCAGACATGATACAGTAGATGGTCAGAGACTGCAGACATGATACAGGAGATGCTCAGAAACTGCAGACATGATACAGTAGATGGTCAGAGACTGCAGACGTGATACAGTAGATGGTCAGAGACTGCAGACGTGATACAGGAGATGTTCAGAGACTGCAGACATTAGTACAGTAGATGGTCAGAGACTGCAGACATGATACAGTAGATGGTCAGAGACTGCAGACATGATACAGGAGATGCTCAGAGACTGCAGACATAATACAACAGATGGTCAGAGACTGCAGACATGATACAGGAGATAAAGGTAAAAAATGGTGCAGCGCTAAAATGTTAAAACCAATAAACAGTAACAATGTCCATAATGATCTGGGAATGTTCATAAATCCAAAGCCAGGCTTGAGGTAAAGGTGACCCGTGTATAGAAGTAGACAAAACACCAAACATGCGTGATTCCACCACCACAGTTAATGCCAGCCTCTCACCTCCATGCACTGACCACAAGGGCCATTGCGCTTTATCATAGACTCTGGTGAACTTCTCCTGTCCCAGTCTTAAGATCATGGAAACCACAGCCCCTCAGCAGGTCAGCATAAAGATTCCACATGAAAGGATAACAAAGGACATCTAGTGCTCTCCGTTTAAAATTGGATATATTTATTCAAAATAAAAACTGGTTACTCACAAACATAGCACTATTCCTAGTGCATCGGGAACAGCATGTCAAACATCTGATCGATGTGCTCGAACGTGCGGTCCTCTCAGAGCGTCGCGGGTGACGTCACAGCTCCTCCCCCGTACGCGTTGCGTCAGTGGGCGTTGACTTCTTCAGCAGGGGTACGGAGCGGGCGGCACCCGCACGCCTTAAATAGATGCCTAGCAACCGGACGCTAATTCTCAAAGCGGAAATGACATATCGCCAATCTCCATCTTTGATGAGGGAAAAACTCCCTACTTCCGGGTGGCTATAAGTAGCATAATATAGACCGATACTTGGAGCGTTCATAACACGGAACTGAAACACTCCCGGTCCACAAATGCACCGGTACAAATGCTGCACAAATTTCAATTAGTAAAACACTATATTAAAAATAGCACATGACCTAAAATTTATTGTAAGAAGCAGAAAAATCAATCTGCTTTCAATCAATAGTGGCGTATACCCACGAGGCTCCGAGAGGTCCACATACATAAAAAGAGCACCATTAAATATACATCAGAAATTAAAACATATACATGTTAAAAAACAAACAAAATCAAAATAAACCACATCCATTATCTATTAGAAATAAAACAATTTAGATCAAACTCAATATTAAGCCCGCCAGGTACTAAAACTTTAGTCTGAAAAATCCAGAATGATTCCCTGCGGCTTAATTGCCTCACAAAATTGCCTCCTCTCCAGTGACGTGTGGTTTTCTCAATGCCCCAAAACTTCAAACCCGTAGGGTCACACTGTGTAACGCTCCTGCGTTTTCTGAAACAAGATGGATTTGCAGCTGCAGAAAAACTCCACTCAGCAGTCATGTAGAGATACGTTGAAACACCAATTCCAACTCCCAAGACTCATCACTGTGGTCTGTCTGATTCAGCATACAAATATACACACTCAATAAGATGTTCCTGGAGTGATAGATGTATATTGCAGTATAGTGGTGATGAGCTGAAGAGACAGGTATGAACAGTGACAATAGGTGAACAGCAGTTGAGAGAAATGTTCATGAGAGCATAGATGGTAACAGGTAGGATACAGATAGGTTAGCAATCATGTATGGTAGTAGGTGGTAGGATAGCAGATGACATACAGGAGAGACTAACCCAGTGCAAGGATAGATGTTAGTAGGCTCTAGAGCTAGCAATCTAATTAGTGCAGATGATAGTAACAGTCCTTAATATGCAGAGCTAGATAGTGTAAGCTTAGTAGGAAGGTAATGGAGGATTCCCCTGCGGGGTACTTATCACTAATAGCAAGCAGTAGTAGAGAGGTTCGGTATTAGCGAGTGATCCGGTAGCGGGATACAGGGATCAGTAGCGAGGTTCCGACAGCGAGGTACGCTTGCAAGCATATGAGCTTCAAGGCAGGTCAGCAACAAGGCACATTGAACGAACATGTGAGTGAGAACGCCGGCGGTTGAAATAGCCGCTCTGCGGCGCTCAGTGATGACAGCCTCGGTCTTAAAGGTGTATGCGCACCTACCAGAAGAGAATGGTGGGACGCATACACTGAAGTGGAAAGTGGAATAGGGGTACCAGAGGTACCAGAACATTACAGTACCCCCCCCCCCTTAAGGCCGGCTCCGGAAGGCCTCTAGAACTGTTTTTTTCCGGGTATTTCGCGTGAAAATTGCGAATCAGCCTAGGGGCATGTATATCAGAGGTATCCAGCCAGGTGTCGTCTTGGGGCCCATAGTTCTTCCATCGTACTAGATATTGGAGTCTTCTTCTGTGGATACGAGAATCCAGAATCTCCTTTATCTCATATTCTTCTCCGCCTTCAACTTGTACATGAGGTGGAGGTGGGATGGTAGGCCTTATTCCTTGGTCAGGAACATGGGGCTTCAGTAGCGACACATGGAAGATGGGATGTATCTTGAGGTCTGTTGGTAATGTGAGCTGTACTGCAGCCTTTCCAATAAGTTTCCTGATTGGGAAGGGTCCCAAGAACAGAGGCCCAAGCTTTTTGCTAGGGATCTTTAATCTTAAGTTTTTTGTTGATAGCCAAACGAGGTCCCCAATAGCATACTGAGGAGAAGGTCTTCTACGAAGGTCATAGTACTTTTTTTGTTGACTATGAGCGTGTGAGATTGTAGTATTAAGAAAACCCAGAGAGTCTTTTATTTGGGTAAGATAGTCTGAGGCTACTGGGTTACTTGATGGAAGGATGCGTGGTGGAAGAATAGTGGGATGAAACCCATAGTTCAAATAGAACGGACTCTGTTTGGTCATACTGTGGGTTGCATTGTTGTAGGCAAATTCTGCCAGAGGGAGGAGATCCACCCAATCATCCTGTAGGTATGATGTGTAGCAACGTAAATATTGCTCGATGCACTGGTTGACTCTTTCAGTCTGTCCGTTGGTCTGAGGATGGTAGGGAGAAGTGAGCTTTCGCTCAATTCGTAGTATGTGACATAGTTCTTGCCAAAACTTGGAGATGAATTGTGATCCACGGTCAGACAAAAGAGTTTTTGGAATTCCATGTAACTTAAAGACATGTTTCATCAGTAGTTCCGCTGTTTGTTTGGATGAAGGTAGTCTGCGAATAGCAACAAAATATGCCATCTTTGTCAGATGGTCCACTGACACTAAAATGGTATTAAATCCTTTGGAAGGTGGTAGTTCTACTATAAAGTCCAAGGACACAACTTCCCATGGAGTCTTGGGTATTGGTAGACTGCATAGTAGACCGGATGGTTTTGTAGTGTCAATTTTGGACCTGGCACAGACGTTGCATGAAGAGACAAATTTTTGTATAGATGTCTGCCTGGTAAGCAAATTAAGGGTCTTTGTCATACCCATATGTCCTGCCATAGGCACATCATGTGACAATTCCAAGATCTTGGTGCGCATAGTAGGGGGTATGTAGGGTTTGTCGTTGTAGTAGAGGAAGCCTTCTGCATCAGCACTTAGTTGTGGTGGAGGTGAATCCAAACCTATACTGTGTAGAATCTCTTCCTTCAAGGAACGGACAACCCCAATAATACGCTTGTAGGGTATTATAGGAACGGAAGGGATTTCGGAGCAATTATCTTCAGTTAATCGTGATAGCACATCCGCTTTTTTATTCTTGTCTGCAGGTGTGTAGGTCACCAGGAAGTTAAATCTTAGGAAGAATAGTGACCATCGTACCTGCCGGTGGGAGAGGGTTTTGTTAGTCTGAAGATATTGAAGATTTTTATGATCTGTATATATGAGTATTGGTAATCGGGTGCCTTCAAGTAGATGTGGCCAATTCTCCAGAGCCAGTTATATAGCAAGCAGTTCCTTTTCACCCACTGGGTAATTAACCTCTGGGCTGCTTAGAGATTTAGAGAAGAAGGCGACTGGATGGAGTGGTGAAGTATTCGTTGGTCGTTGGGAGAGTACTGCTCCTACTGCCATATTTGACGCATCTACTTCCAGAATGTATTGGAGGGATGGGTCTGGATGGCGTAGTATGGGAGCAGAGGTAAAGCTTGTTTTTAACAAGCGAAAAGCTTCATTTGCTTCATCTGACCATTTGAATGGTTTCTTAATACTTGTGAGTTGTGTGAGAGGTCTCACAATGGCAGAGAAGTTCCTGATGAACTTTCTATAGAAGTTTGAAAATCCAAGGAATCGCTGTAGTGCTTTGCCGGTGGTTGGTATAGGCCAATCCTGAATACAGGATATCTTACTCATATCCATCTTGATTCCTGTTTTGGATATGATGTATCCTAGGAATAATACTTCTTCTTTATGAAATAAGCATGTTTTTAGTTTCACGTATAGATTGTGTGTGAGTAATCTGGATAACACAAGTCTTACATGTTTTACATGTTCAGACAAGGATCGTGAATAAATAAGTATATCGTCCAGATATACCACAACACAGACATCAAGTAAGTCTCTAAAGATATCGTTTATGAATCGTTGGAAGGCTGCGGGAGCGTTACATAGCCCAAATGGCATTACAAGATATTCGAACAATCCGTATCTGGTTCTGAATGCTGTCTTCCACTCATCTCCATCACGGATTCGGATTAGATTGTATGCCCCTTTCAGGTCCAATTTTGAAAAGTAGGTAGCTCCACGCACTTGTTCAATGAGTTCAGGGATAAGCGGCAAAGGATAGCGATCTTTTACTGTAATGGCGTTCAATTGCCTATAGTCGATAATAGGCCTGAGACTTGAGTCTTTATCGAGGACAAAAAAAAGTCCTGCAGCTGTGGAAGAAGTGGAAGATCTAATAAAACCTTTTGTCAAATTCTCATCCAAGTATTCCTTGAGATGGGAAAGTTCATCCTGTGAAAGAGGATAAACATGACCAAAAGGCAATTTACTATTTGGGAGTAGATCAATAGTGCAATCATAATCCCTATGGGGAGGCAGTACTTGAGCATTTTTCTCAAGAAAAACTTCGGACTGATCCTGATAGCATAGTGGTGCAATCTCATCTGACACCACAGACAGGATCTTTCCCTAAGACGGGAGGTTACACGTACTCTCGCAATAGTAAGAGAGGAAGGTTAGGGTCCGTTTCTTCCAATCTATGGTTGGTTGATGTGTGTGTAACCAGGGAAGTCCCAAAACAATGGGAAAATGGGGCGAAGATAATAGGTCGAAGGTAGTGGTCTCCGTATGAGACTCGTTAGTGGTGACTAGGAGTGCTTGTGTCTGATTTGTGATTGGGCCAGAAGATAACGGAATACCGTTAATAAGACTCACAGAGACAGGCTTAGGTTTTGAAATAATAGGTACTTTATTTAAAGTAGCAAAACATATATCGATATAATTTCCGCAAGATCCTGTGTCGATCATGGCTTTAGTGGTAATCCTAGTCTGGTCCCACTGCAATGTCAAACGAACAAAAAGATAAGGGTTAGTAAATGAAGTTGTCAATCCCCTTAGGAGGACATGTAAACACTCACCCTCTTTTTTGCGGACAAGGGGACAGACGCTTATCATGTGATCCGGGGATGCGCAGTACAAGCAGAGATTACTGGATCGTCTCCTGGCTCTTTCAGTAGTTGATAAAGGTGGGCGTATGGTTCCTACTTCCATAGGAGTAGGGTCAACGGCCGAAATCCGAGAAGGACTGGACAATGGCATTCCCATTTTTTCAGCCTTTCTTTCTCGCAGCCTCCTGTCTATGTTGATACTGAGTTGTATCAAAGCATCCAGGGTGTCCGGTAAATCAGCTCGGGCGAGCTCGTCTTTAACGGCTTCTGATAGGCCGAGTCTAAATTGAGTTCTCAGAGATGTATCATTCCACCCTGAATCAAGGGTCCATCTTTTGAACTCTGCTACAAAGTCTTCTACAGGTCTCCTACCTTGTTTCAAGGACCTCAATTGAATATCGGCAGTACTCTGCCTATTGGGGTCATCATATAGACTAGCGAGTTCCGCTAGGAATAAAGCATAGGAGTTGAGAAGCTGATCATTTTTCTCAAAGAGAGAGTCTGCCCAGGCCCGTGGATCACCCGTTAGGTATGAAATAATAGTACAGACTTTGATATGATCAGTAAGGTAGGTACGAGGTTTTAGCAAGAAAAGTAACTCACAGGCGTTTTTGAATTCACAAAATTTTTTGCGATCACCTGTAAACACTAGAGGAGGATTTATTTTGGGTTCAGGGGGCTGAGCAGCGGCAAGTTGTGATAGACGGGTTACCTGCTGCTTCAGAGCCTGATTGTCTTCTTTTAATTCAGTAAGAGCGTGTATTAACGCAGTCACTTGTTGTTTTAATTGTGTCACTTGAGTGGGTAAATCTGCTGAATCCATTTTAGGTTCGTTCAATCTGTAACGCTCCTGCGTTTTCTGAAACAAGATGGATTTGCAGCTGCAGAAAAACTCCACTCAGCAGTCATGTAGAGATACGTTGAAACACCAATTCCAACTCCCAAGACTCATCACTGTGGTCTGTCTGATTCAGCATACAAATATACACACTCAATAAGATGTTCCTGGAGTGATAGATGTATATTGCAGTATAGTGGCGATGAGCTGAAGAGACAGGTATGAACAGTGACAATAGGTGAACAGCACTTGAGAGAAATGTTCATGAGAGCATAGATGGTAACAGGTAGGATGCAGATAGGTTAGCAATCATGTATAGTAGTAGGTGGTAGGATAGCAGATGACATACAGGAGAGACTAACCCAGTGCAAGGATAGATGTTAGTAGGCTCAAGAGCTAGCAATCTAATTAGTGCAGATGATAGTAACAATCCTTAATATGCAGAGCTAGATAGTGTAAGCTTAGTAGGAAGGTTATGGAGGATTCCCCTGCGGGGTACTTATCACTAATAGCAAGCAGTAGTAGAGAGGTTCGGTATTAGCGAGTGATCCGGTAGCGGGATACAGGGATCAGTAGCGAGGTTCCGACAGCGAGGTACGCTTGTGAGCATATGAGCTTCAAGGCAGGTCAGCAACAAGTGAACATGTGAGTGAGAACGCCGGCGGTTGAAATAGCCGCTCTGCGGCGCTCAGTGATGACAGCATCGGTCTTAAAGGTGTATGCGCACCTACCAGAAGAGAATGGTGGGACGCATACACTGAAGTGGAAAGTGGAATAGGGGTACCAGAGGTACCAGAACATTACACACTGATGGTATTTTTTGAAGTGTTTGGGGACATTAAGCTTATCTTTACCTTTCCGGATTCTATTCATGTGCTCTCCTACTCTTACATGTAAGGCCTTTGTGGTCCTGCCCACATACTGGTAACCACACTTACATTCAAGCATGTACACAACCCCTTTTGTTTCACATGTGATGAAATCTTTGAGGATGTGCACCTCTTGTGTGGCTGTGGCCACGAATTATTTCCTTCGCTTAATATTACCTTTAGAGGTCTTACAGGCCGCACACTTGCCGCAGGCATAGAATCCCTTTAAAGAGGGAAAGAGCGCATTACCAGATTTAACAGGTGGGTCAACCACTCCGGGGGCTAGCCGGTCTCTGAGTGTGGGTGCCCTCCGATACACAAACCTCGGCTTAGCCGGGAGTGCAGGGCCCAATATCCTGTCATGCTATAGAATACGCCAATACTTGGCCACAATTTTTTCAAACTTTCTGTACTGGATATTGTCATCCAGCACAAAGCAAAATTCATTACTGGAGGTAGTTTTTCTAGAAGGCACTAGTGTAGTTTCCCTTGCGGTGGTGCTAACTCTAGAAAGTTCTCTCTCAATATGTTCAGGGTCATACCCTTTTTCCAGAAATCTTGATGCCAGTTTTTTAGATTGGGACTGGAAATCCTCTTCCAAGGAGCAGTTCCTTTTCATCCTCAGGAACTGCCCTCTTGGGATATTATACAACCACAGGTTATGGTGGCAACTGCCTGTGGGTATATAAGAATTTCTATCGGTCGGCTTGAAGTATGTTCGAGTTTTCAAGCTACCATCTTTTTAAAAAATCTCCAAGTCAAGGAAAACAATACTCTCAGTATTTATATTCCATGTCAACTCAATATTCCGAGTGTTGGAATTGAGTCGATCCATGAAATGTTGTAAACTGGTCATGTCCCCTTTCCATATCAGCAGAAGGTCATCGATAAAACGATGGTAGCAGCTCAGCTGGGGAGGACGGTTTGTAAAGATGACCTCTTCCTCCCAGTGTGACATAAACAAGTTAGCCACACTGGCGGAAAACCGTCCCCCAATCGCCACTCCTTTTACTTGTAGGAAATATTTCTTGTCATACCAAAAATAGTTCTTTAGCAGACAGAAATCTAAACACTCTACCAAAAATCTCCGATGTTTCAATGGCAAATCTGACTTATTTAGTGCCCATTTTACTGAGCTCAGAGCATCTTCGTGGTTGATGATCGTGTAACGCCCAGCGGACAAGGGAGGAGGGTTGGTTGTGATAAGTGGCAATTACTATCGCCAAGAGATGCAGAGATTGTTGAGTGATAGGGACACTTATTTCCCTCTTCCTGGAAATCCGATGATCAAGTTCAAGAAAGAACTTGGGGGTTTGATTGACAGAGGAGAGAAACGAGGGATTTTGAGCTCAAAGGAGGCTCAGTACCTTAACCCTTTGTTTTGTAGGACCCCTATAATTTATTTTCTCCCTAAAATCCATAAGCATCAGACTTGCCCCCCAGGTCGACCGATCGTAAATGGCATCGAGTCAGTAACAGCATGGCTCGGTCAATACATCGACCATTACTTGCAGCCCTTGGTGTGTGAAACATACGCATACCTTAGGGATACAAAACATGCCATAACCCTTCTGGACGACCTAACAGAGATTTCAGATTGCATCCTGGTGACTGCTGATGTGGGGTCGCTTTACACGATCATCAACACGCTTTACACGATCCGATCCTGCTCAAAAAATGCCTCATGTGCGAGTTTGCTGCGGATGCGCTGCGAATTCAGCCATACAAAGTGTATGGCTGAACTCGCATCCGCACAGGAGATCGCATGTAATTTAGGAGCAGTGCGCTCTGAATTACATGCGATCTCGCAAACCGCACAAGTGTGAACCGGCACTAAGTGCTGGTTCACACTACTGCGGGTGCGCTGATTCGCACTGCACCCGCACAAAAGTCACACATGACCCTTTTTTCAGCCGCATCAGGATCGGATCGCGCAGTGGTTCACACTTGTGCGATCCGATCCTGTGCGAACTGTCAGATCGCACTGCGATATGCGATCAAACTGGGGGTGTCGTTAACATTTAATTGACACCCCTGCGTATCGCATATGGCAGTGTGAACTGCCTCTTGTGCGGATGCGATGCGGGAACAGGCTGCGAATACGCAGCCTTCCAGCATCGCACAAGTGTGAACCGGCACTTACACTCTGTTTGCTCATTATTATTTTAAATAAATGAAAAAAAAGGCATATTGAGGTTATTTTATTATTTTATCCGATTAATCGATTAATCGAAAAAATAATCGGCAACTAATCGATTATTAAAATAATCGTTAGTTGCAGCCCTACAAGTTACCCATTCTTGTTCCTTTGGTAGGAGTTCCTCCATAGTTCCCAAAACTTTTTGTCCTTGTAGTCTTAAGCTGGCCATAGATGGATTTATATTTGGCTGGTTGAGCAGGCAGCAGACCGATTTCGATCTCTGGACATTCCCAACTATGAATTGACTTCTCATGAATGGTCCTGCTGTAAAATTTTGTTTTCGATCAGCACATGCAGCCATTTCTGATCAGTGTATTCTGACGGCAGGGGGAGTCTCCCCACTGTCAGAAAACAGTAACACAGCGCAGATGATTACCGCATCGCCATTGAATGAGCTAGATTTACTTTAATAGGCGATTTCTGTTGCATTGTCAAATAAAGAAATAAATAAAAGTCTAATAGGAAGTCTAATAGGAATAGAAGGACATCCTTGTATTGGCTCCAGCAACTGTGTAGACTTAATGGGATTGTAAAGGCAGAAGGTTTTTATTTTTTAGATAAAAAAAACCTTCTGTGTGCAGCAGCCCCCCTAATACTTACCTGAGCCTGTCCTTATCCAGCAATGTTGCAGGAGTTTCTCAGCTGCCCGGGACTCCCCTTCTCATTGGCTGGGACAGCAGCGTGGTGCGATTGGCTCCCGCTGCTGTCACTGTCAGTCAGCCAATCAGTAGAGTGGGGGAGTGGGGGTAGGTCGCAGCTCCGCGTCGGAACGGACGCAAGGAGCTGTCACTTGGCTTGGGTGCCCCCCCATAGCAAGCTGCTTGCCGTGGGGAACTTAACAGGAGAGAGGGGCCAGGAGCACAGAAGAGGGACCCAAGAAGAGGAGGATCCGCGCTACTCTGTGCAAAACCTACTGCACAGAGCAGGTAAGCATAACGTGTTTGCTATTTTATTTTTTTTAAGCGAGAATTTACAATCACTTTAAGCCGGGCCAGCAGGGACCGGCTGAGATTCAAAACCATCTATGGACAGGCTGATTGTATCCCAGTCAATCAATTGACCGGTTCAGCAGGGACCGGCTGAGATTCAAAACCATCTATGGACAGGCTGATTGTATCCCAGTCAATCAATTGATCAACTTACCAGCATGTCAGATTTTTACATGCCATTATTGCCAGTGGCTAGAGCCGCTAGCAGCTAGCAATAATCACTGTATTCTCCCGGCAGGGACAGCCCCCCCCCCTCCCCTGCGGGGAGAATACAGTAGTTCCACAGAAGGGATTTCCCCATCAACACTGACTGTGGTTGAAAGAAAGAAAATCGCATCATCTATGGCCTGCTTTCTGCCCCCCATGTGAAGTATGAGCTTTGGATGAATTGACCATTTTACCTAATCGAAAAACTGCTCTCTAACTTCTATTGTGTTGGCTTTGTTCCGCAGCCTCTGCATGTAGTATGTCCAGAGCAGTACACACAGCCACCAGCTGCCCAGTCCCACCGCTCCGACCTCATGATAGACTGCCAGCCTCCCCCCATGTCATACCGCCGCGCTGAGGTGCTCGCCCTTCCCTTCAAGAGACGCTATGAGAAGATCGAGGTCATGCCAGAGGTGAGTGCCACACATTTGTATTTGCATGATTTTTGTAAACAAGACGAATAATCTCTCCTTGTAACCAATTCAGCTCTTTGGGCGTACTATGTATGTCCAAAGAGTGAAAGTTTAATGTGTTTTGTAGAGCCAGGTCTCGGCTTCAAGGTGAAAGTGATGCAGCAGCTCCATAGCTGCCGATAGCTGAGCCAGCAGCTCAGTGCCCCCCCTTCCTCCTCCCCCCATGGTTCCCGGGCTGTCCCCTGTTCACCCTTGCCCTGGAACATGGCCGGTGGCCAGGGGAGAGAGATTTCAGTGAATCCGAGGCAAATCCATGCCTCGATCTCGCATGCAATGACCTGGAACACGGCCGGTGGAGAGGGGAGAGAGATTTCAGTGAGACCGAGGCAAATCCATGCCTCGATCTCACATGCAATGCCCTGGAACACGGCCGGTGGCGAGGGGAGAGAGATTTCAGTGAGACCGAGGCAAATCCATGTCTAGATCTCACATGCAATGCCCTGGAACACGGCCGGTGGCGAGCGGAAAGAGATTTCAGTGAGACCGAGGCAAATCCATGCCTCCATCTCGCATGCAATGACCTGGAACACGGCCGGTGGCGAGGGGAGAGAGATTTCAGTGAGACCGAGGCAAATCCATGCCTCGATCTCACATGCAATGCCCTGGAACACGGCCGGTGGCGAGGGGAGAGAGATTTCAGTGAGACCGAGGCAAATCCGTGTCTAGATCTCACATGCAATGCCCTGGAACACGGCCGGTGGTGAGGGGAGAGAGATTTCAGTGAGACCGAGGCA
Organism: Pelophylax lessonae; assembly: GCF_965119305.1. Classification (NCBI taxonomy): domain Eukaryota; kingdom Metazoa; phylum Chordata; class Amphibia; order Anura; family Ranidae; genus Pelophylax; species Pelophylax lessonae. The sequence continues at coordinate 55,708,396 of NC_138770.1, read as the reverse complement.
AATCCATGTCTGGATCTCACATGCAAACAGTGAAACCGGAAGTGATGTCACTTCCGGTTTCAGATTCACCATTTCCTGGCCAGTACAGCCATCAGACGCATCTAACCAAGCTGATCTGTGCTTGGTTAGATGGTGTAAAAAGGCAGGGGAGACATTGGGGCCTATTAGACCCCTTATGTCTCCATAAAGAGTATCCTTCACCTGCCCAATGCTATCACATAGGGGTTTATTAACCGCTTGTGATAGCAATCAAGTAAAAATAAATATAAAAAAAGAATTAAGTTTAAACAACAAAAAATAATTCTGACGTCGTCAGAAGGGGCGGTGTCACCGGATGGTGTCCCCGCCCCTTTCCTTTAAAAGAACTGTCACAGCTCCAGCAGCTCATTACGCCGGAGGTGTCTGAAGTGGCGGGAGCATTTTTTTTCTCTTTTCTATTTTTCGGGTGCGGTGGCGGGGCGAATTACCTGCGAAAGGCCCCATTTGTTTGTGTGTTCACCGAACACATGAACACCCGATGAACACCCGGAGACCGCCTGTAATAAGAATAAAAGTGATCAAAAATTTTTTTTTTTTAAAGGATAGTTTAAAAATGAAAAATAAAATAGAGAATAAAAATAATAATTTAAGAGCTCTGTCCCCGTTAGCTTGCGCGCAGAAGCAAACGCATAGGCAAGTTGCACCCACATATGTAAATGGTGTTCAAACCACACATGTAAGGTATCGCCGCGATCGTTAGAGCCAGAGCAAAAATACTAGCCCTAGACCTCCTCTGTAATTCTAAAATGGTAACCTGTAGAAGAAAGTGTCGCCTATGGGGATTTTTAACTACCAATGTTTGTCGCCATTCCACGAGCGTGCGCAATTTTGAAGCATGAAATGTTGGGTATCTATTTACTTGGCGTAACATTATCTTTCATTTTATAGAAAAAAATGGGCTAACTTTACTGTTTTCTTGATTTTTAATTTAAAAAAATTAAATTTTTCCAAAAAAAATGTGTTTTGTAAGACCGATGCGCAAATACAGTGTGATAAAAAATATTGCAACCATCTCCATTTTATTCTCTGGATACAACCGGTCAATCAAATTCTGTCCTATGAGAAATTGGTGTTCGAACAATGGGGATTTCCAAAAAAATGCAACAAAATTTGGGAAATATGGACCTCTTCAACTCTGACTATATAGATTTACTTGTTATGATCTATAATTTTCTTGCTCAATACTCGATGTTTTAAAGGTTCCAACTATAGTCACTGTATGTCATGTATGCACTCATTGCTTACACTTATTGTTGCACCGTTTTCAGACCTTACCTTGTTATTGCAATAACTTATATGGAAATTAAGCATTATTTGATTTTGTATTCTGCATTTTTATCTCTTGCAATAAAAAGAGTTAAAAAAAAAAAAATACTTTAGGCAAAAAAAAAAAAAAAAAAAATCTCTTTATATCAATTGTACATCATTTCACCAATCTATGTATTGTAAAAAAAACAAAACAAGAAAAAAAACAAAAAAAACAATGTTATGCTTGTTTTGAATTGAGTCTGTTAGACTTGTTTACTCACTCAAGGTTCCTGCATGGTCATGTGACTTTAAGCCCCGCCCACTGCACAGCCCCACCTACTGCATTGTCATGTGACTTTAAGCCCCACAAAAAATGGCATTGAGGTGTCATCATTTAAAAAAAAAAAAAAAACAATTTACTTTATAGTAATTTAAAATTACTTTAAATATAGATACAATGTGCAGACACTCATAGAGCTGTTATACAAATATAAAGATTTGAATTTTCAGCCATGTGTTATTTTCAGATTTAATCCCCAGCTCAAAATAACTGACATTGTTAAAAAAAACAAAAAAAAAAAAACAAAAAAAACTTGTTTACACACTCAAGGTACCTGCATGGTCATGTGACTGTAAGCCCCGCCCACTACACAGCCCCACCCACTGCATGGTCATGTGACTAAGCCCCGCCCACTGGCACTGTGGGTCTATATAAGGAGCTGCGCAGCAGCTGGTGGTCATTCACTCTGTGTCTTGTGATCAGAGAGGAAGCGATCGCTGTGTGTCGTGTTTTCTATTATCTGATATCGCTCAGATTTGGAGAATGACATTTTATCGCAGAATAGAGAAGGAAGAAAAGGTTTCTCTGAACATCACCAAAGAGAAACCTGCAGATATAATTGATTCCTTGTTAGAGGATCACCAGCCCGCTGAAATGCCAAACGCTACGACCCCCCCAAAAAAGGGGAAGTGGCGGGCGTTTAAGCGCGGAGCAAGGAGAATTTTTAAATGTGTTTTCCCGTGTTTTGGGAAAAAAGAGAAGGAGGAAATTACAACAGGCGAGGATGGTAAGTGAAATGTAATAATAACTCCGACATCCACTGACTGAGCCCCACCATTACCATTACAATATCTGTACACAAAATAAACCAGAAATTGACATCATTTATATATAATGTCACCAAACATGTCATTTATGTGTCCCAATGGAGAACACACACATTATAGAAACATATTACTATTTTAGGCAACATTCACAAAGCTATGGGAGTCTCATTTTCAAATCTCACTGGACTCAACTGAAAATAACTGACATTTTTCTAAAATTACCATCCCCCATCCTGCTGTGTTATCTTTATAATCGGAGACTCTGCAATGTATTGGGGTCACTCCTGTATACATAACATGGACATTGCTATACATATGTAGCACTACTCCCATGGGAGCTGCTGATTACGGGTTCCCCTGGGTTACCATTAGCAACAACATGAGAGTTTGACATTTTCCCAAGTGTTTTAGCTCAGTCAGGAAACAGTCCGGTAGCTTTGGTTTTTGTGTTTATATTTGGAACTTGGATAGGAGAAGGGAATGAGTGGGATACTCCAACTTTATACAACTCATCACAATTGGCTGGGAGGTCTTGAAAATGCTGAGTAACGCTGAGTAACGCTAGTCACGGCTAGGCCGCTGCTTCACTTTGCCCTTGGCTGTGAAGTATCAGTGAATGAGCTTTCTAAGGTAATCTGTACTGTACTGCTGAACAACTTCAGGGCCCTTCCTGGCACCCCCTCTTTGTTCCTAATCTTCAGGGTCAACTACACGGCACCCCCTTTACTGATACACTTCCTGTGTGAGTTGGCTCCTTGATCCCCTGACTTCTATGGAGTGGTCCCCTCTCTCAGGCAGACCCTTAGGCAAATCCTGTGGTACTCACAATACTGTTTTTCCCACAAGACTCTGCCAGCAGCTCCACTGTCAGCACTCTGCATCCTTCTGCAGCTCAGCCCCACACCTGGTTTACTAGGCCGACCACCTGAACCACCTTCCTAACACCTGCAGGAGGAGAGACAGCCATCCACCTCCTCCTGGGACTTTGTTCCTGCCAAAAGACACCCTGTCACATTCTCCCTCCGGATTTATTGCCAATCCCAGGATGCATTGCAGCAATGCCCTCCCACTGAGACAGCCATAAACCCTGGTGTGCTACTGGTTAGGTTTCCTCCACTGTCCAACAAGATCCCTCATTGGACACAGTGGGGACACTCCTCCAGACCCAGTAAATCAACCTGGAAATATGTGACAGGCAAAACTAACAGATCTGGCTCCCCTAATAAGCAGAACAAACCACTTGATGCAGTTTCCTAGCACCTACCAAGGAGGGTGCTACACATACATAATGTATACCAGGATCCCTGTTATATACACATACCGGGATCCCTGCTATATACACACATCGGGATCCCTGATATATAAACATACCGGGATCATTTCTATATACACATACCGGGATCATTTCTATATACACATACCAGGATCCCTGCTATATACACATACCAGGATCACTGCTATATACACATACCGGGATCACTGCAATATACACATACCAGGATCATTGCTATATACACATACCGGGATCACTGCTATATACACATACCAGAAACACTGCTATATACACATACTGGGATCACTGCTATATACACATACCGGGCTCTCTGCTATATACACATACCAGGATCACTGCTATATACACATACCGGGATCACTGCTATATACACATACCGGAAACACTGCTATATACACATACAGAGATTCCTGTTATATACACATACTGGGATCACTGCCATATACCGGGTTCTCTGCTATATACACATACACATACCGGGATTACTGCTATGTACACATACTGGGACCATTGCTATATACTCATACCAAGATTCCTGCTCTATACACATACTGGTATCCCTGCTATATACACATACCGGGATCACTGCTATATACACATACTTGGATCCCTGCTATATACACATACCAGGAACATTGCTATATACACATACCGGGATCCCTGCTATTTACACATACTGGGATCCCTACTATATACAGTATCTCACAAAAGTGAGTACACCCCTCACATTTTTGTAAATATTTTATTATGTTTAACCCATCACTAGTCGGTGAGTAAGGGCACATAAGGGGGGGGGGGGGGGGGGACACAACGGCACTTGCTGGAACATACTGGCACTGGAAGAATAAGATAACCAGCACTTTAACCACTTCTGGACCGGAAGGAATTGCCCCCTTGATGACCTTTAATGGAAAATTGCGTGGTCGTGTGACGCTGTACCCAAATATAATTGATGTTCTTTTTTTCCCACAAATAGAGCTTTCTTTTGGTGGTTATTTGATCACCTGTGCGATTTTTATTTTTTCCCCAAAAAAAAAATGTTTTCATTCGTTTTGGCCAATTTGCATTCTGCTACATATTTTTGGTAAACAAAATCCAGCCACATGATATAAAATATACCTGAATGGTATATGAGATGCTCAGAGACTGCAGACATGGTGCACAGGAACAAACACATGTAAACGTAACTTAGAAAAAAAAGATAAATTGAAATAAACAAATCAATTATTCCATAAAAAGCACTGCAAACCTGCATGCAGAAAGGTACAGTAAATGCAGAATTGTGATGTAAATGAGCCTTTAATGAGTGACCCGGTATATATACATAGCACTGATCCCTGTATGTGTATTAGTCCAGTCCTCCTCATCCAATCACCATTATCATTACCATTAAAATATCCATAGGCAAAAAAGAATAAATAAATCTGTTTATATCGATTATACATCATTTCACCAATCTATGTATTCTACCAAAAATGGCATTGAGGTGTCATCATTAAAAAAAATAAATAAATACAATTTACTTTAAAATTAAAGTAATGTAAAAGTACTTTAAATATAGATACAATGTGCAGACCCTCATAGAGCTGTTATACAAATATAAAGATTTGAATTTTCAGCCATGTGTTATTTTCAGATTTAATCCCCAGCTCAAAATAACTGACATTGTTAAAAAAAACAAAAAAAAAAAAACAATGTTATGCTTATTTTGAATTGAGTCTGTTAGACTTGCTTACACACTCAAGGCAACGGCATGGTCAGGTGACTTTAAGCCCCGCCCACTGCAAGCCCTGCCCACTGCATGGTCATGTGACTAAGCCCCGCCCACTGGCACTGTGAGTCTATATAAGGAGCTGCGCAGCAGTTGGTGGTCATTCACTCTGTGTCTTGTGATCAGAGAGGAAGCGATCGCTGTGTGTCGTGTTTTCTATTATCTGATATCGCTCAGAATTGGAGAATGACATTTTATCGCAGAATAGAGAAGGAAGGAAAGGTTTCTCTGAACATCACCAAAGAGAAACCTGCAGATATAATTGATTCCTTGTTAGAGGATCACCAGCCCGCTGAAATGCCAAACGCTACGACCCCCCCAAAAAAGGGGAAGCGGGCATTTAAGCGCGGAGCAAGGAGAATTTTTAAATGTGTTTTCCCTTGTTTTGGGAAAAATGAGAAGGAGGAAATTACAACAGGCGAGGATGGTGAGTGAAATGTAATAATAACTCCGACATCCACTGACTGAGCCCCACCATTACCATTACAATATCTGTACACAAAATAAACCAGAAATTGACATCATTTATATATAATGTCACCAAACATGTAATTTATGTGTCCCAATGGAGAACACACACATTATAGAAACATATTACTATTTTAGGCAACATTCACAAAGCTATGGGAGTCTCATTTTCAAATCTCACTGGACTCAACTGAAAATAACTGACATTTTTCTAAAATTACCATCCCCCATTCTGCTGTGTTATCTTTCAAATATGAGACTCTGCAATGTACTGGGGTCACTCCTGTATACATAACATGGACATTGCTATACATACATATAATAGGATCATTCCTATATACCAGGATCCCTGCTATATACACACCCTGGGATCCCTGCTATATATACATATTGGAATCACTGCTATATACACATACCAAGATGGAAGGGGAGCATTTTAGTTTGAGCTGATGGAGGAATAAGTCTGGAGTTAAAGCCTAAACGTTAGGTTCACTAATAGGGCTAGTGTAAGAGTTCGGCATTTAGGTCCTGCATTTGATTGGCTTATTGGTCAAATCAAATGTTAAATTACTATATCCTTAGTTTAAAATCCAAACCCTGAGAACTGTTCCTAAATCCAAAAAATAGCATGTTATCCATGCATACGGAGAATTCCAAACCAGAAACATGTTTATACAGTAACACACATTAACTAGACAATTTACATTATGCAGATCTCATTTGTTAACAGTAGTTTAAAATGTTAATTTCCTGCTTCTTCCTAGGAGAAAATGATGCCTGCTTCACCAGCATCAAGAAGCCATTGGATCCAGCTATCAGTGGCAAGAAGCCAACTTCGCAGACATTGGATCCAGCTATCAGTGGCAAGAAGCCAACTTCGCAGACATTGGATCCAGCTATCAGTGGCAAGAAGCCAACTTCGCAGGCATTGGATCCAGCTATTAGCGGCAAGAAGCCAACTTCGCAGACATTGGATCCAGCTATCAGTGGCAAGAAGCCAACTTCGCAGACATTGGATCCAGCTATCAGTGGCAAGAAGCCATATTCGCAGACATTGGATCCAGCTATCAGTGGCAAGAAGCCAACTTCGCAGACATTGGATCCAGTTATCAGTGGCAAGAAGCCAACTTCGCAGACATTGGATCCAGCTATCAGTGGCAAGAAGCCAACTTCGCAGACATTGGATCCAGCTATCAGTGGCAAGAAGCCAACTTCGCAGACATTGGATCCAGCTATCAGTGGCAAGAAGCCAACTTCACAGACATTGGATCCAGCTATCAGTGGCAAGAAGCCAACTTCGCAGACATTGGATCCAGCTATCAGCGGCAAGAAGCCATGTTCGCAGACATTGGATCCAGCTATCAGCGGCAAGAAGCCATGTTCGCAGACATTGGATCCAGCTATTAGTGGCAAGAAGCCAACTTCGCAGACATTGGATCCAGCTATCAGTGGCAAGAAGCCAACTTCGCAGACATTGGATCCAGCTATCAGTGGCAAGAAGCCAACTTCACAGACATTGGATCCAGCTATCAGTGGCAAGAAGCCAACTTCGCAGACATTGGATCCAGCTATCAGCGGCAAGAAGCCATGTTCGCAGACATTGGATCCAGCTATCAGCGGCAAGAAGCCATGTTCGCAGACATTGGATCCAGCTATTAGTGGCAAGAAGCCAACTTCGCAGACATTGGATCCAGCTATCAGTGGCAAGAAGCCAACTTCGCAGACATTGGATCCAGCTATCAGTGGCAAGAAGCCAACTCCGCAGATATCGGATCCAGCTATCAGTGGCAAGAAGCCCACCCCAGAGGCCGCATTGACCAGTGCCAAAAGGCCATTGGCTATTGCCACCAGTGTTAGTCAGAAACACAAAACTGAAGAGAAACTATCCCTACCAGCCCCATCCTCCAGCACAGGGTCATGCCCCTTATCCTTGGCCAGCTTTACATTCCATTGTCGACTGGGACAAGGAGGTTTTGGAAAGGTAAGTGATTAGGCTGATTTTCCTATAGTTTGGTCACGCAGTAGTCCACCATGTGGATTTGCTTGCTGCCAAAATGTACCCATTTCTGTATGTATTTTGTTATCTATATGTCCATTACTTGACCAAGAGCAAACCCTAGCCTGCACTATTATTGCACCATACTTATTATGTTCCTCTTTCTTTTACAGGTTGTATTAGCGTCTCATGTTGCCTATGACCATCCGCTTGCTGTCAAGTTTGTGAAAAAGAGACATGTGGCTGGAGAAATAGAAAGTGGGGTCCTGGTAGAGCGTCAGGTGCTAGAGGAGACCAGACACAATGTATTTTTCACCCATCTGTTTGGTGCCTTTCAGACAAATGTAAGTTATCTTCCCCATTCTCACTAAATGTGGAGAATGTTATATGGGGCTTGACCACACTGCATGGTCTGCCTCTATAAATTACCCCCCTGGATGTCTATCGTGTAATCATTATCTTTTTTTCTTATTTTCACACAGAACTATTTTGTCTTTGTAATGGAGTATCTGAGCGGAGGAGACCTACACTATCTCATAGAATCTACAGCCCCAATTTCTACAGGTGCCATCCAAATCCTTGCAGCAGAAATGATATGTGGACTGCAATACCTCCACAGCAAGGGCATCATACACAGGTAAGGACTGGAATAATACGATTAACCATGGAGTACAATGAAGGGTGACATCAACAAAATTGATATTTCTAGTTATGGGTAAAATGATAAAATCAATCCCTGGCTTCTGATTCATAGATAAAATAATGAAACCATTTTCTATACCTGTCCCTTATAAAATCTACAGAAGTCTTAGTGCTACTATCCTGTTTTTAATGCAAGATAAATGAGAAACCAACTGGGCAAGTCAGACTTCCCCATAACCATTGTGGGATAGAAGAAGCTGTGATCCACCCATTACTAAAATTCTGTATGTTTGTGCTTTTTTTTATTTTATTTATTTATTTTTTAGTCTTTTGCCTTTAGACAGTGGTCTTCAAAGTGCAGCCTTTGTTTGCCTTGCTTGCCTTTGAGGCACTGATATGAAACACTGTTCCTCCCAATGACACCAACAATGATGCACCATTCCTCATTGAACCATGGGCACTATGTCATTTTATTTTTACTCCCACCAACCACCAAGCCTGAGAAATTGCCTATTCCCACCTGGCCCCCCTAAAGTCTGAAGTACAGTAAACTAGCCCTTTCTTTGGAATGTTTGTAGACCCCTGCCCTAGGATCAAATTCTTCTAATTCGTGTGTTATATACTAACTCTTTCTTCTCCTTACAGGGACATTAAGCCAGAAAACATATTCCTGAGCAGCACAGGCCATGCAAAGATTGGCGATTTTGGATTGGCAGTGACGGGTGTTTTCGAACCAATGAAGATTACAGAATGCGGTGGGGGCACGGAAATATATTATGCTCCAGAGGTAAGAAACAGTCTACTGAATTCATTTTGGTGTTTATCTAGATACACATCTAGATACAGCTCTTCATTATTGGGTATAGAATGGTTAAACTTTCACTTAGTGAAAAATGCCTCCCCTCGTGTCCCTGGTGTCCCATGTCATTGGGTTTCCAGGCTGGGACTAAAAAATTAAGAAGAAGTGGGAAGTGTTGAATCCTAAAGAAGTGTTGGAGTTCCTTCGCGGCTGCATGTTCATGGAGACCTTCATCTGGCCATTTTTTGTATCCCAACTTTAGCTCCATCATTATCCAATTTGCCAGATAATTACCCAAGCAAGACATACAGATAAGGTGGAGGCCTCTCACTGCAGTCCTTCCTTATTATAACATTGTGAGAAGATTGAGTCATTGGACTCAGTATACCTCGTCTTCCCTCTGCAAAGGGGAAATTGAAGTGTACGTAAAGCCAAAATGGATTTACTAAGGTTGGAGTGGATTTAGTGGGAGAGGATTAGAACCCCTTTCAGGTTTTTATTGCTCTCTGTTTCCCCCCACTGGGGAGATTCATCTTCTCCATTTGCCCTGGTGATACAGGAGGTGACAATGGTAAACCTGTTCTGGTGACTGTTGCCCAAGGTGGGATAAGCACTCCCTTTCTCATACTTCCCATTGTGTCCGTAGGACAGGAAGTAAGAGGAAATTTACCTGATAAATAAAAAAAAAAAGCTGGCAGGGGTTTTTGCCCTTTTCTAGTTTTGAATTTAGATACACTTTAGGATTCAACTCCATCTTCAAAAACTGCACCTCAGTTGGCTTCAAAACCTCAATGAAAAACCAAAAATATCCCAGGGAGATCAAAACACCAGGGAGGCTAAATACATCATCAATGCTGGCATAGAACCATCTCTTTCCCATGCCTGGCATGACAGTATACTCATCATTCTTCTCTTTTCTTTCTACAGCGTTGGCTCAACCTGCCGTATGATGCCATGATCGACTATTTCGCTCTGGGGCTCATATTATACGAAATGGCGACTGGTACACACCCATTCTACATATATTTAACGAATACAAAAAGGCTGAAGATGGGGGTTACTATTTTTAATCCTGTGTATCCCCCAGAGATGGATTTTGACCTTATGGACCTCATTATAAAGGTAAGTATAAACAGATCTTTATACTGGGAATATAGCACACAGAAGGAAAAAGAAATGGGATTTTTTGCAGGGCCAGCTAACGTTAGCATATCTGACACCCCATGCCTGATGGAAGAACTGTTCGGCCTGCCGAGTGCGACAGTTTGGGAAAAGTTTTACATAAGGGGCAATGGTCGGGTATGGTAAAAATGTGGCTCAGCAGCATATTTTTTTAAAGCCCCCCCCAACCACAAGTGTAAATAAGGCTTAATAGAAAGTTTTACATACTGTACAATACTATTATTACATAACAGTAGACTGATAGGGGGGTTTAACCACTTGCCGACTGCCTACATGGACAGTACTGCGGGAAAGTGGCTCGTTAAGGTCTGGCGACGTAGACCTACGTCACCAGACTCTCCTCTTTCTTGGTGGCGCGCGCACGCCGCCAGGGGCTCGCTTTCACTGTATTCAGACACAGCGGGAGTCGGGCCAGGGGAGGAGAGGCGATGATCACCGCCGCTCTTCCTCGATCGCCGGGGATCGAGTGAGGAAATCCGCCCGCTTGTGTAAACAAAGCGGGCAGATCTCCTATGTGACAGACAGGGACAGATTACAGGAGTAAGCATAGATGAACCTGCGATCTGTGTCTGTCACACAACCCCCTCCCCCCACACACGTCAGTAAGCATGAGGCATACATTTAACCTCTTGATCACAAACAGTGTTAACCCCTTCCCTGCCAGTGTCATTATTACAGTAACAGTGCATATTTATAGCACTGATTACTGTAGTAATGTCACTGGTACCCCCAAAAGTGTCAAAAATGGCAGTTAGGGGTCCGATCTGTCTGCCGCAATGTCGCAGTCCTGCAAAAAAATCACAGATCGCCGCCATTACTAGTAAAAAAAAAAAAAAAATAATAAAAATGACAAATCTTTCCCGTAGTTAGTAAACGCAATAACTTTTGCGCAAACCAATCAAAATACGCTTATTGTGATTTTTTTTTACCAAAAATTTGTAGCAGAAAACATATTGAGCTAAAATGTTAAAAAATTTTGATTTATACATTTTTTTTGGGAAGGTTATATATCAAAATGTGAAAAATATTGTTTTTTTTTTTTTAAATTGTTGCTCTTTTTTTCAAAAATTAAAAATCGCACAGGTGTTCAAATACCACCAAAAGAAAGCTATATTTGTCGGGGAAAAAATAGGACATATATTTAATTTGGGTACAGCGTCGCAGGACCGCGCAATTGTCCGTTAAAGTAACGCAGTGCCGAATCGAAAAAAAAAAGCCTGGTCAGGAATGGGGTAAAATCTTCTGGTCTTAAAGCGGTTAAAAATACGCTCATTGAGAATTTTTTTGTCAAAGACATGTAGCTAAATACATTTTGGCCTAAATATATGACAAAAATTTAATATATTGGATATTTTTTAACTGTCAAAGTAGAAAAATATTGTAATTTTTTTCAAAATTGTCGCTTTTTTTTATTAATATCGCAAAAAATGAAAAGCGCAGAGGTGATCTAAAGCCACCAAAAGAAAGCTCTGTTTGTGGGAAAAAAAGGACACAAATTTTGTTTGGGTACAGCATTGCATGACCGTGTAATTGTCAGTTAAAATCACGCAGTGCCAAGTTTCAAAAAGTGGCCTGGACGTTAAGCAGGAAAATCCTCCGGGGCTAAAGTGGTTAATTAGACTACTTTTAGAGACACATTTTACAATATTGTCCACTTGTTGCTTGTTCATGTTTAACATTCTGTTTCTTTCTTTATAGCTTCTTCATAAAATCCCAGAGCGCAGGCGAATGACCCTAGGAGATATCAGAGAGCATCCATTTTTCAACAAGATAGACTGGGTTGAGCTGGAATTGGGATGGTCACCTCCATTAATTCATTCGCTACCAGTAAGTATATTATTAAGAAAGTAGTTTGGGCATATTTGGGAGGAGTAGTGGATTTGGGGCTCGTTCACACCAGAACGCGGGTTTCCCGCACCGCGTTCAAAAAAAAATCTGCACTTGAGACCTGCAGGAGGTATCAATACAATTCTAATGACACCCCAAATGTAGGTCACTGGATTGCATGATACAGAGGAAGTATGTGAGCCGGTTGCATTGCATTTTGTTAAAATAGAGCATGCACTACTTTTGGTGCGGCCCAGGGCGATTTCAGCCCATTCAAGTGAATGGGATTAACACGCACTAGCACAGGAATGTGAGCGGGTAAATGAAATGCGCTTAACGTTTATGATCAATTCCTGTATGAACAAGTGAGAATAATGTTTCCTATTTTTTTCTTTGCAGGGTCCAAATGCCCCACTACATCGGAAACTCGATATTGTCGATATGGCCGATATTATGTCCTCGGAAGACCTAACTATTCCCATATTATCAGCTGACCAAAAGCTCTTTAGCCATTTTACATTTGTCAGTTCAAGATTGAGGGTGAAAACATCACCTCAACCATCCGAATCACCACCACCAGATCAAAGCAGCACCATGGATGGAGGAACCTCACCGGCATCATTGAGCCCATCATCAGAAAAGATCTCACTGGCATCACTGAGCCCCTCATCGGAAAACATCTCACCGGCATCACCGAGCCCCTCATCGGACAACATCTCACCGGCATCACTGAGCTCGTCATCGGATAGAATCTCACCGGCATCACAGAGCCCCTCATCAGAAAGAATCTCACCGGCATCACCGAGCCCCTCATCGGAAAACATCTCACCGGCATCACTGAGCCCCTCATCGGAAAGAATCTCACCGGCATCACCGAGCCCCTCATCGGAAAAGATCTCACCGGCATCACCGAGCCCCTCATCGGAAAACATCTCACCGGCATCACTGAGCCCCTCATCGGATAGAATCTCACCGGCATCACCGAGCCCCTCATCGGAAAGAATCTCACCGGCATCACCGAGCCCCTCATCGGAAAAGATCTCACCGGTATCACCGAGCCCCTCATCGGAAAAGATCTCACCGGCATCACCGAGCCCCTCATCGGAAAGAATCTCACTGGCATCACTTACGCCCTCACCAGCCCCCTTAGAGTATTTTCATGCCATAGTGTATGAATACTGGTTGCCTATGTTAATATTATTCTTGTTTATTATTATACAGAATATAGAGGCAACAGTTTAGGCAGCACTTTACAATATTATGGGGGATGGTACGATTACAATGCAGTTCGTAATCACAGAAGGAAAAGCAGGGTCCTACATCAATTACATCACAGGGGGACTCTCACCTACATCATCGCGGGGAAGGATCTGGGTGTTCTGGTAGACCCCAATGCTTAATAATAGCATGCAATGACAAGCTGCGGTTTCCAAAGCAAGCAAAGTCCTTTCTTGTATTAACAGAGGCATAGACTCCAGAGAGATATAATTTTGCCCCTGGGGCACAGGAATGTAAAAAGGTTAATGGGGGACAGGAATGTAAAGGGGTAGTGGGGGACAGGAATGTAAAAGGGTAGTGGGGGACAGGAATGTAAAGGGGTAGTGGGGGACAGGAATGTAAAAGGGTACTGAGGAACAGAAATGTAAAGGGTTAGTGGGGGACAGGAATGTAAAGGGGTAGTGAGGACAGGAATGTAAATGGGTAGTGGGGGACAGGAATGTAAAGGGGTAGTTGAGGGACAGGAATGTAAAGGGGTAGTGGGGAACAGGAATGTAAAGGAGTAGTGGGGGACAAGAATGTAAAGAGGTAGTGGGGGACAGGAATGTAAAAGGGTACTGAGGAACAGAAATGTAAAGGGGTAGTTGGGGACAGGAATGTAAAGGGGTAGTGGGGGACAGGAATGTAAAGAGGTTGTGGGGGACAGGAATGTAAAGGGATAGTGGGGGACAGGAATGTAAAGGGGTAGTTGGGGACAGGAATGTAAAGAGGTAGTGGGGGACAGGAATGTAAAAGGGTACTGAGGAACAGAAATGTAAAGGGGTAGTTGGGGACAGGAATGTAAAGGGGTAGTGGGGGACAGGAATGTAAAGAGGTAGTGGGGGACAGGAATGTAAAGGGATAGTGGGGGGACAGGAATGTAAAGGGGTAGTGGGGGACAGGAATGTAAAGGGGTAGTTGGGGACAGGAATGTAAAGGGGTCGTTGGGGACAGGAATGTAAGGGGTAGTTGGGGACAGGAATGTAAAGGGGTAGTGGGGGAAAGGAATTTAAGGTGGTAGTGGGAGACAAGAATGTAAAGGGATAGTGGGGGACAGGAATGTAAAGGGGTAGTGGGGGACAGGAATGTAAAGGGGTAGTTGGGGACAGGAATGTAAAGGGGTAGTTGGGGACAGGAATGTAAAGGGGTAGTTGGGGACAGGAATGTAAAGAGGTAGTGAGGACAGGAATGTAAGGGGGCACTGGGGACAGGAATGTAAAGGGGTGGTGGGGGACAGGAATGTAAAGGAGTAGTGGGGGACAGGAATGTAAAGGAGTAGTGGGGGACAGGAATGTAAAGGAGTAGTGGGGGACAGGAATGTAAAGGGATAGTGGGGGACAGGATTGTAAAGGGGTACTGGGGATGAGGACAGGAATGTGGAGGCGGAAGGGAGGGGATATAAAGGGGGCTAAGGACAGGAATGCGAAGGGGGGCTGAGAACAGAAATGTGAAGGAGGAGGGGCGTGATAGGAGCTTATGGATAGGAATGTAAAGGGGGGGTTGACGACAGGGATATGAGGGGAGGGGGGTGATATAAAGGGGCATAAGTATAGGAATGTAAGGGGGGGTTGACAACAGAAATGTGAGGGGAGGGAGGTGATATGAAGGGGAGGGTGTGATGTGCAGGGGGGACTGAGAACACTGTTATAATGACAGGATTGTAATGTGAAGGATCTGAGGCTAGGTTTAGAACATTGCTACCTGTGTTCTGCATGTAGGCAGCCCATTCATTTCAATGGGCGGTCTTACATGCAGAAACATACAAAGAGTAGTCCCTGACCCTTTTAAATTGCGATGCACCAAGCTGGTTTGGCGCTCACAAAAACTTGCAGCATATGCCAATGCTTCAAGGTGCCAATAGCAATCAAATATTTGATTCAGACCTCTGCTGGAAGAAAACTTGAGTGACTGGACCTCTGTGAATTTTAACCACTTAATGTAAACCGACGTAGCCCTATGTCAGCTGACTTTAAGTGGTTGTACCGGGGTGATGCCTCTAGCTAGAGGCATCATCCCGGTACTGTTTTTTAGAGCCGGCGGTTGTCCGCCGGCTGGTTGGAGTCCCGATCTAAGCCTGATGCAGCTTTGATCGGGTCTCTGATGATGTAACCCGGAGGCGGCGTCCATGACATCATGTCCAGGTTACTCGGCTGCTAAAGGCGCCGAATTTAAAAAGTGAATGTATTAAAAAATGCTGTTTTCAGCGTTTTGAATACATGGAAGTGTAGTGGAGGGGTTTGGGGTCTTTTAGACCACAGATCCTTCCAAAAAGAGTACCTGTCACTGCATATTGCTGTCACAAGGGATGTTTACATTGCTTGTGACAGCAATAAAATTGATCAGATTTTTATTTTTTTTTTAAAACCTGTGGTAAATTTAAAAAAAGAAATAAAATAAATAGGAAAAAAAATAATACATTTTTAGCCAGCCCCGTCGACGTGAGCTTGCGCACGAAAAAAACGTATACAGACGTCGTGCCCGCAAATGAAATTGCTGTTCAAACCACACGTGTGAGGTATCGCCACGATCGCCAGAGCGAGAGCAATCATTTAAAAAAAATAGCTACTCTCTAACTCTAAACTGGTAACTGTTAAAAAAATTTTAAAGCGACGCCTATGGAGATTTTTATTGACCGTAGTTTGTCACCATTCCGCGAGTGTGCGCATATTTTAAACCGTAACATGTTGGGTATCTACTTACTCGACCTGATATCTTTCGCAATAAAAAAAAATGGGCTAACTTTACTGCTTAGTTTTTTTTTTAATGCGGTGAAATGTAATTTTTCGTAATTTTTCCCCCCAAAAAAAAGGCGTTTGAAAGACCGCTGCGCAAATACCGCGTGACAAAAAATATTGCAATGACCGCCATTTTATTCTCCAGAGTCTTTGCTAAAAAATATATATAATGTTTGGGGGTTTTAAGTAGTTTTCTAGCAAACAATACTGGTTTTAACTTGTGAACAAAATGTATCAAAAATGGGCTCGGTCCTTAAGTGGTTAATTCAATACCCCTGGTCTAGAGGAAAACAGATTTTGTCTCAAAATACGGAAAGGTTTCTTCACCGTAAGAGCTGTGAAAATGTGAAATAGAGGTGGTTCTGGCCAGCTCAGTAGATTGCTTTAAAAAAGGCCTGGATTCTTTCCTAGGTGTACATAATATAAATGGGTACTAATATTTATAGGTAAAGTTGATCCAGGGAATATCCGATTGCCTCTCGGGGGGTCAGGAAGGAATTTTTTTCCCCAGCTGTAGCAAATCGGATCATGCTTTGCTGGGGTTTTTCGCCTTCCTCTGGATCAACTGTGGGTATAGGATTGTGTATATGGGATTGTATGGTTGGGTTTTCTTTGCTGTGTTTTTTTTTTTGTTTTTTTTGGTTGAGCCAGATGGACTTGTGTCTTTTTTCAACCTGACCAACTATGTAACTGAAGGAATATCTATCCTCCATTTTGTTCCTTCGACTCCATCTTGTGCGGTCAAGCCGACCCTTAGAGCAAGCTTGATTTAAGTGCCAATTTTGCCTTATTTTAACCCTTAGAACAAGTCTGATTTAGTGCCAATAATTATGGCTTATTTTAACCACTTTACGTCTGCCTGCGGTAATATTACTGCGGCAGTGTGGCAGATCCCGTCTGGTCACGTAGACCTATGTCGGGCGCGATCTCGGCTCCCAGAGCGCGCTCCCGCGCGCCGCGGGTCCCGATTCTGATGGCATTCGGTAGGGAACCGATCAATCACCAGATACTGACCAATGATTTTTGGTCAGTGTCTGGCGATCGGTCCCAACCAATGGCAATCTATCCCCTGTCTGTGTAATGTAAACACAGGCAGGGGAAGTGATGTCACTGTCCCTCCTGGAGTCCTTTCGGTTCCAGGAGAAGACAGAGAGACATCAAAAATGTGAGTTCCATCAAGCAGCACACTGACACACCTCACATAGGCACATTTAACCCCTTGATCACCTCTGATCACCCCCTGATCACCCCCAAATCCCTCACAGTGAACACTATATACAGTGGTATACAGATATTTTACTGATCACTGTATAAGTGTCACTTGTGAGCCTAGTTTGCGCCTGCCTTAGGCCCAAATTGGGTTAGGGCACCCGCCACCTATCCCCTAATAAAGTTTTAACCCCTTGATCAGCCCCAGTTAACCCCTTTACACCCTATTACTCTGTGCACTAAATACAGTATATAGGTAAATACTGATCACTGTATTTAGTGTCACTAGTGACCCTAATTTGCGCTTGCGCTAAGCCCAGATAGGGTTAGGGCACCCGCCACCTATCCCCTAATAAACTTTTAACCCCTTGATCTTCCCCAGTTAACCCCTTCACTCCCTATAACACAGTGCACTAATATATACAGTATATCACATAACTACTGATCACTGTATTTAGTGTCACTTGTGACCCTAATTTGCGCTTGCGCTAAGCCCAAATAGGTTTAGGCCACCCGCCATCTATCCCCTATA
Source organism: Pelophylax lessonae (assembly GCF_965119305.1). Taxonomy (NCBI): domain Eukaryota; kingdom Metazoa; phylum Chordata; class Amphibia; order Anura; family Ranidae; genus Pelophylax; species Pelophylax lessonae. The sequence goes on along the minus strand of NC_138770.1, from coordinate 55,690,290 downwards.
AAGGTTTAACCCCTTGATCTCCCCCAGTTAACCCCTTCACTGCCCTGTCACAGTGTTCACTATATACAGTGATTACCGATCACTGTATTAGCGTCACGGGTGACACAACTTAGGCTAGCTAGTTAGCGTCAGGGTCCCACTACACCACCGTTACTTAGCGTCAGTTAGAGTCAAGTACACTAACACACATACACACACACACACCTCCATTACCAGTATAGTGTTTGAACAGATCAATATTTGATCTGATCAGAACTATACTAGCGTCCCCATAATTTAGAGTTCCCCAAACGCAGTGTTTGCACAATCAGCACTGATTCCTGCTAGCACCTGCATTTAGCCCCCTTGCCCAGACCACCTTACCCAGGCAAGTGTAGTAATCAATAGATTACTGACACTTACAAAAAACACAAATCACACAAAACCGCTGCATTAGCAGAGTCAGGCCTGATCTCTGCTAGCACTAGCAGTTTTTTTTTGTTTTTTTGTAGCGACCAAATAGTCCTCGACAACCAGGTGCTTTTATTACCTAGTAGTCGCACTACTGTACCGGTAAATTTAGTTACTAAAATGACAAAACGTTTGTACAGTGGTGAAGAGGTCTACAATATACTGACCACGGCACGTGAGAGCGATGGGGAAGCCTCACTGTCAGAATCAGAGTCAGTATACGAACCAGATGACAGCAGCGGCTCCCTGACAGATAGCTCCGACAGAGGGGTCCCTGCTAGGGTCAGGCGTACCCGAACCCATTCTGGAGTTGCTGACTTGCAAGAACCGGGAGTTTCTCTTATGCAGCAGAGTGCCAGTACTAGTGCCGCTCACACTTCTCGTGATCTGGCAAACACGAGCGGCCTAGTACACCCTGGACCTTCAACCAGCACTGCAGTATCACCTAGTGACGTGGCGAGTCACCTAAGTGCAGTTGAAGCTGGTGCGGTGGCTAGCACGAGTAGTGGCCCGCAGCCACCGCGTATCCGAAGACAGGCCCATAGAGCCCATAGTGTCCTCCCTGAAGCGCTGGCATATCCTAATTGGCAGCCCACAGATTCCACAGCGCCAGTACTTCCCCCATTCACCGCCCAACCCGGAATCCAAGTGGAAACAGCTGGTTTTAATCCCATAAACTTTTTTGAGCTGTTTTTCACTGAAGATCTTTTCAGATCTATTGTGGACCAATCAAATTTGTATGCTCAACAATTCATCGCCGCCAACCCAAATTCACCCCTTGCCAGACCATTCGCCTGGAATCCTATTACGATTCAGGAGTTTAAAACCTATCTGGGCCTTTCCTTCAACACGGGCATTACAAGAAAGAATGAATTGCGGTTATATTGGTCCACTGACCCAATTCATCAAATGCACGTGTTCTCTGCTGCTATGTCCAGGGCTCGATACAAACAAATATTTCGGTTCATACATTTCAACGACAATGAACTCTGTCGTCCTCGGGGAGACCCTGAATATGATCGGCTCCACAAAATTCGGCCCCTCGTAGACCACATCAATCAGCGGTTCGCAGCCTTGTTTACCCCCCCAACAAAATGTCTGCGTTGACGAGTCCCTGATTAAGTTTACTGGCCGCCTTGCTATCAAACAGTACCTCCCCAGCAAGCGTGCCAGATACGGGGTCAAGTTGTATAAGCTTTGTGACAGGGCCACAGGCTATAGAGTTAATTTCCATGTCTACGAGGGAAAAGATAGCACTGTGGAGCCCCCCGACTGCCCAGGCTACATAGGGAGCAGCGGCAATATAGTTTGGGACTTGGTGTCACCCTTATTCAGAAAGGGGTACCACTTGTACGTGGACAACTTCTATACAAGCGTGCCACTTTTTAGACACCTCTATCAATTTCAAATTGGCGCGTGTGGCACCGTGCGATCTAATCGCCGGGGCTTCCCCCAACGGCTAGTAAATGCCCCACTGAGCTCGGGGGAGAGAGCCTGCTTGAGGTGCGAGGAATTGCTTGCAGTGAAGTGGAGGGACAAACGAAACGTTTACGTGCTGTCCTCCATTCACCCAGACACGGCAGTCCAAATTTCTACGGTCACCGGTGTTGTTGTTGAGAAGCCCCTCTGTGTCCACGACTATAACCGTAAAATGGGAGGGGTGGACTTCAACGACCAGATGATGGGACCGTTCTTAATTGCCCGTAAGGCCAGACGCTGGTACAAAAAAGTGTCTGTATACCTATTTCAATTGGCTGTTTACAACGCTTTTGTCTTATACAAAGCGTCTGCCGGAACATTATCCTTCTTTCAATTCCAAGAAGAGATAATCAGAGCCCTTCTGTATCCAGCTGGTGCTCCTGCCCCAATTCACCAACCAGATGCAGTGAGCCGGCTGCATGAGAGGCATTTTCCGAAATACCCGTACCCAACGATACCCCCAAAAAAGATGCCGTGTCTGCAGCAAGCGCGGATTTAGGTGTGACACCCGGAATTATTGTCCCGACTGTCCTGACCAACCTGGTCTTTGCCACGGTGACTGTTTCCGTCGCTACCACACACTACTGGATTATTAGCGTAGGGTACAGCACGGCACAGTTTAGGGCACATTTACACAGGGTCTCAAAAGATGTTCGATGGCTATCGTCATTTTGAGAGACCCGAACCTGGAACCTGGAACTCGACGTTTGAAGAAAAAAAAAAAAATACATAGAAGCTAAAAATAGTTGTCGTCTCAGTCATTTTTTATGTTCTTCTACACTTCCTATGTACTTTTAATTTACTTTGTTTGTTTTTCATTCTTTTGTGACCTGTTTCTCTTGCAGGTACTCGTCGACTACCATGACATTGATTTTATATATTCTGACACAAACAGTGTTTGCGCTCAGCAAATATGGATACCTTTGCTGGTAGCAGCTGTGGTGATTTTCTGATTTCAGCACTGCAGTTAAAATCCTATTTTGGTATACGTGGATAGTGTCGTGTATACCCATCATTAAATTCAGTGGGTGGTTGTTTGGGCGGTTAATGATGAGTAATACTACGCATTATTCCTGTGCTGATTTCTGATAGGTTCTCTTTTTTTTCGCTCAGCCCACAGGCTGCATGAAAAAAAAAAAAACCTATATGCCAAACAAGGACCAGCAATGTACTGGTACGCTGCTGGACTTTGAGTGGTTATACCAGGAAGATGCCTGCAGATTTAGGCATCATCTTGGTATCGTTTTTTACAGCCAGCGGTCGGCTTACATGTAAAAGCAATCCTAGCGCATAATTGGCCGCTAGACTGCTTTTACATGCAGTGGAAGGGGACCCCCCCCCTCCTGCCGCCTTCCGCCGCCTTCCACGTTTTTTCTCGGGCTCTCCTGTCCCACCGGTTAACCCGAGAGTGCAGCCGGTGGTTCAGTTATCTAACCATAGAGCTGATTGGAGATGAGAATGGCTCCAACATGTCTATGGCCTAAGATACCGGAAGCTACGAGCATTTCATGACTTCTGTTTCGCCAGAAATAAACAGCGCCATTGGGAAATTGGGAAAGTATTTTATCACACCAATTTTGGTGTGGTCAGATGCGTTAAGGTCAGAGGAAAGATCTAGAGTCGCTACCACACACTACTGGATTATTAGCATAGGGTACAGCACGGCACAGTTTAGGGCACATTTACACAGGGTCTCAAAAGATGTTCGATTGCTATCGTCATTTTGAGAGACCCGAACCTGGAACCTGGAACTCGACGTTTGAAGAAAAAAAAAAAAAATACATAAAAGCTAAAAATAGTTGTCGTCTCAGTCATTTTTTATGTTCTTCTACACTTCCTATGTACTTTTAATGTACTTTGTTTGTTTTTCATTCTTTTGTGACCTGTTTCTCTTGCAGGTACTCGTCGGCTACCATGACATTGATTTTATATATTCTGACACAAACAGTGTTTGCGCTCAGCATATATGGATACCTTTGCTGATAGCAGCTGTGGTGATTTTCTGATTTCAGCACTGCAGTTAAAATCCTATTTTGGTATACGTGGATAGTGTCGTGTATACCCATCATTAAATTCAGTGGGTGGTTGTTTGGGCGGTTAATGATGAGTAATACTACGCATTATTCCTGTGCTGATTTCTGATAGGTTCTCTTTTTTTTCGCTCAGCCCACAGGCTGCATGAAAAAAAAAAAACCTATATGCCAAACAAGGGCCAGCAATGTACTGGTACGTTGCTGGACTTTGAGTGGTTATACCAGGATGATGCCTGCAGATTTAGGCATCATCTTGGTATTGTTTTTTACAGCCAGCGGTCGGCTTACATGTAAAAGCAATGCTAGCGGATAATTGGCCGCTAGACTGTTTTTACATGCAGTGGGAGGGGACTCCCCCCCCCCTCCTGCCGCCTTCCGCCACCTTCCACAGTTTTTCTCGGGCTCTCCTGTCCCACCGGTTAACCCGAGAGTGCAGCCGGTGGTTCAATTATCTAACCATAGAACTAATTGGAGATTAGAATGGCTCCAATCATCTCTATGGCCTAAGATACCGGAAGCTACGAGCATTTCATGACTTCTGTTTCGCCAGAAAAAAACAGCGCCATTGGGAAAGTATTTTATCACACCAATTTTGGTGTGGTCAGATGCGTTAAGGTCAGAGGAAAGATCTAGAGTCACTACCACACACTACTGGATTATTAGCGTAGGGTACAGCACGGCACAGTTTAGGGCACATCTACACAGGGTCTGAAAAGAATTTCGATGGCTATCGTCATTTTGAGAGACCCGAACCTGGAACTCGACGTTTGAAGAAAAAAAAAAATACATAAAAGCTAAAAATAGTTGTCGTCTCAGTCATTTTTTATGTTCTTCTACACTTCCTATGTACTTTTAATGTACTTTGTTTGTTTTTCATTCTTTTGTGACCTGTTTCTCTTGCAGGTACTCGTCGGCTACCATGACATTGATTTTATATATTCTGACACAAACAGTGTTTGCGCTCAGCATATATGGATACCTTTGCTGATAGCAGCTGTGGTGATTTTCTGATTTCAGCACTGCAGTTAAAATTCTATTTTGGTATACGTGGATAGTGTCGTGTATACCCATCATTAAATTCAGTGGGTGGATGTTTGGGCGGTTAATGATAAGTAATACTACGCATTATTCCTGTGCTAATTTCTGATAGGTTCTCTTTTTTTTCGCTCAGCCCACATGCTGCATGAAAAAAAAAAAAAAAAACTATATGCCAAACAAGGACCAGCAATGTACTGGTACGTTGCAGGACTTTGAGTGGTTATACCAGGATGATCCCTTCAGATTTAGGCATCATCTTGGTATCGTTTTTTTACAGCCAGCGGTCGGCTTACATGTAAAAGCAATCCTAGCGGATAATTGGCCGCTAGACTGCTTTTACATGCAGTGGGAGGGGACTCCCCCCCCTCCTGCCGCCTTCCGCCGCCTTCCACATTTTTTCTCGGGCTCTCCTGTCCCACCGGTTAACCCGAGAGTGCAGCCGGTGGTTCGCTTATCTAACCATAGAGCTGATTGGAGATGAGAATGGCTCCAATCATCTCTATGGCCTAAGATACCGGAAGCTACGAGCATTTCATGACTTCTGTTTCGCCAGAAATAAACAGCGCCATTGGGAAAGTATTTTATCACACCAATTTTGGTGTGGTCAGATGCGTTAAGGTCAGAGGAAAGATCTAGAGTCGCTACCACACACTACTGGATTATTAGCGTAGGGTACAGCACGGCACAGTTTAGGGCACATTTACACAGGGTCTCAAAAGATGTTCGATGGCTATCGTCATTTTGAGAGACCCGAACCTGGAACTCGACGTTTGAAGAAAAAAAAAAATACATAAAAGCTAAAAATAGTTGTCGTCTCAGTCATTTTTTATGTTCTTCTACACTTCCTATGTACTTTTAATGTACTTTGTTTGTTTTTCATTATTTTGTGACCTGTTTCTCTTGCAGGTACTCGTCGGCTACCATGACATTGATTTTATATATTCTGACACAAACAGTGTTTGCGCTTAGCATATATGGATACCTTTGCTGATAGCAGCTGTGGTGATTTTCTGATTTCAGCACTGCAGTTAAAATCTTATTTTGGTATACGTGGATAGTGTCGTGTATACCCATCATTAAATTCAGTGGGTGGTTGTTTGGGCGGTTAATGATGAGTAATACTACGCATTATTCCTGTGCTGATTTCTGATAGGTTCTCTTTTTTTTCGCTCAGCCCACTGGCTGCATGAAAAAAAAAAACCTATATGCCAAACAAGGACCAGCAATGTACTGGTATGTTGCTGGACTTTGAGTGGTTATACCAGGATGATGCCTGCAGATTTAGGCATCATATTGGTATCGTTTTTTACAGCCAGCGGTCGGCTTACATATAAAAGCAATCCTAGCGGATAATTGGCCACTAGACTGCTTTTACATGCAGTGGGAGGGGACACCCCCCCCCTCCTGCCGCCTTCCGCCGCCTTCCACGGTTTTTCTCGGGCTCTCCTGTCCCACCGGTTAACCCTAGAGTGCAGCCGGTGGTTCAATTATCTAACCATAGAGCTGATTGGAGATGAGAATGGCTCCAATCATCTCTATGGCCTAAGATACCGGAAGCTACGAGCATTTCATGACTTCTGTTTCGCCAGAAATAAACAGCGCCATTGGGAAATTGGGAAAGTATTTTATCACACCAATTTTGGTGTGGTCAGATGCGTTAAGGTCAGAGGAAGGATCTAGAGTCGCTACCACACACTACTGGATTATTAGCATAGGGTACAGCAAGGCACAGTTTAGGGCACATTTACACAGGGTCTCAAAAGATGTTCGATGGCTATCGTCATTTTGAGAGACCCGAACCTGGAACTCGATGTTTGAAGAAAAAAAAAAATACATAAAAGCTAAAAATAGTTGTCGTCTCAGTCATTTTTTATGTTCTTCTACACTTCCTATGTACTTTTAATGTACTTTGTTTGTTTTTCATTCTTTTGTGACCTGTTTCTCTTGCAGGTACTCGTCGGCTACCATGACATTGATTTTATATATTCTGACACAAACAGTGTTTGCGCTCAGCATATATGGATACCTTTGCTGATAGCAGCTGTGGTGATTTTCTGATTTCAGCACTGCAGTTAAAATCCTATTTTGGTATACGTGGATAGTGTCATGTATACCCATCATTAAATTCAGTGGGTGGTTGTTTGGGCGGTTAATGATGAGTAATACTACGCATTATTCCTGTGCTGATTTCTGATAGGTTCTCTTTTTTTTCGCTCAGCCCACAGGCTGCATGAAAAAAAAAAAAACCTATATGCCAAACAAGGACCAGCAATGTACTGGTACGTTGCTGGACTTTGAGTGGTTATACCAGGATGATGCCTGCAGATTTAGGCATCATCTTGGTATCGTTTTTTACAGCCAGCGGTCGGCTTACATGTAAAAGCAATCCTAGCGGATAATTGGCCGCTAGACTGATTTTACATGCAGTGGGAGTGAACTCCCCCCCTCCTTCCGCCTTCCGCCGCCTTCCACGGTTTTTCTCGGGCTCTCCTGTCCCACCGGTTAACCCGAGAGTGCAGCCGGTGGTTCACTTATCTAACCATAGAGCTGATTGGAGATGAGAATGGCTCCAATCATCTCTATGGCCTAAGATACCGGAAGCTACGAGCATTTCATGACTTCTGTTTCGCCAGAAATAAACAGCGCCATTGGGAAATTGGGAAAGTATTTTATCACACCAATTTTGGTGTGGTCAGATGCGTTAAGGTCAGAGGAAAGATCTAGAGTCGCTACCACACACTACTGGATTATTAGCGAAGGGTACAGCACGGCACAGTTTAGGGCACATTTACACAGGGTCTCAAAAGATGTTCGATGGCTATCGTCATTTTGAGAGACCCGAACCTGGAACCTGGAACTCGACGTTTGAAGAAAAAAAAAAAATATATAAAAGCTAAAAATAGTTGTCGTCTCAGTCATTTTTTATGTTCTTCTACACTTCCTATGTACTTTTAATGTACTTTGTTTGTTTTTCATTCTTTTGTGACCTGTTTCTCTTGCAGGTACTCGTCGGCTGCCATGACATTGATTTTATATATTCTGACACAAACAGTGTTTGCGCTTAGCATATATGGATACCTTTGCTGATAGCAGCTGTGGTGATTTTCTGATTTCAGCACTGCAGTTAAAATCTTATTTTGGTATACGTGGATAGTGTCGTGTATAACCATCATTAAATTCAGTGGGTGGTTGTTTGGGCGGTTAATGATGAGTAATACTACGCATTATTCCTGTGCTGATTTCTGATAGGTTCTCTTTTTTTTCGCTCAGCCCACTGGCTGCATGAAAAAAAAAAAACCTATATGCCAAACAAGGACCAGCAATGTACTGGTATGTTGCTGGACTTTGAGTGTGTATACCAGGATGATGCCTGCAGATTTAGGCATCATATTGGTATCGTTTTTTACAGCCAGCGGTCGGCTTACATGTAAAAGCAATCCTAGCGGATAATTGGCCACTAGACTGCTTTTACATGCAGTGGGAGGGGACACCCCCCCCCCTCCTGCCGCCTTCCGCCGCCTTCCACGGTTTTTCTCGGGCTCTCCTGTCCCACCGGTTAACCCTAGAGTGCAGCCCGTGGTTCAATTATCTAACCATAGAGCTGATTGGAGATGAGAATGGCTCCAATCATCTCTATGGCCTAAGATACCGGAAGCTATGAGCATTTCATGACTTCTGTTTCGCCAGAAATAAACAGCGCCATTGGGAAATTGGGAAAGTATTTTATCACACCAATTTTGGTGTGGTCAGATGCGTTAAGGTCAGAGGAAAGATCTAGAGTCGCTACCACACACTACTGGATTATTAGCGTAGGGTACAGCACGGCACAGTTTAGGGCACATTTACACAGGGTCTCAAAAGATGTTCGATGGCTATCGTCATTTTGAGAGACCCGAACCTGGAACTCGACGTTTGAAGAAAAAAAAAAATACATAAAAGCTAAAAATAGTTGTCGTCTCAGTCATTTTTTATGTTCTTCTACACTTCCTATGTAATTTTAATGTACTTTGTTTGTTTTTCATTCTTTTGTGACCTGTTTCTCTTGCAGGTACTCGTCGGCTACCATGACATTGATTTTATATATTCTGACACAAACAGTGTTTGCGCTCAGCATATATGGATACCTTTGCTGATAGCAGCTGTGGTGATTTTCTGATTTCAGCACTGCAGTTAAAATCCTATTTTGGTATACGTGGATAGTGTCGTGTATACCCATCATTAAATTCAGTGGGTGGTTGTTTGGGCGGTTAATGATGAGTAATACTACGCATTATTCCTGTGCTGATTTCTGATAGGTTCTCTTTTTTTTCGCTCAGCCCACAGGCTGCATGAAAAAAAAAAAAAAACCTATATGCCAAACAAGGACCAGCAATCTACTGGTACGTTGCTGGACTTTGAGTGGTTATACCAGAATGATGCCTGCAGATTTAGGCATCATCTTGGTATCGTTTTTTACAGCCAGCGGTCGGCTTACATGCAAAAGCAATCCTAGCGGATAATTGGCCGCTAGACTGCTTTTACATGCAGTGGGAGGGGACTCCCCCCCCCTCCTGCCGCCTTCCGCCGCCTTCCACGGTTTTTCTCGGGCTCTCCTGTCCCACCGGTTAACCCGAGAGTGCAGCCGGTGGTTCAATTATCTAACCATAGAGCTGATTGGAGATGAGAATGGCTCCAATCATCTCTATGGCCTAAGATACCGGAAGCTACGAGCATTTCATGACTTCTGTTTTGCCAGAAATAAACAGCGCCATTGGGAAATTGGGAAAGTATTTTATCACACCAATTTTGGTGTGGTTAGATGCGTTAAGGTCAGAGGAAAGATCTAGAGTCGCTACCACACACTACTGGATTATTAGCGTAGGGTACAGCACGGCACAGTTTAGGGCACATTTACACAGGGTCTCAAAAGATGTTCGATGGCTATCGTCATTTTGAGAGACCCGAACCTGGAACTCAACGTTTGAAGAAAAAAAAAAAATACATAAAAGCTAAAAATAGTTGTCGTCTCAGTCATTTTTTATGTTCTTCTACACTTCCTATGTACTTTAAAATGTACTTTGTTTGTTTTTCATTCTTTTGTGACCTGTTTCTCTTGCAGGTACTCGTCGGCTACCATGACATTGATTTTATATATTCTGACACAAACAGTGTTTGCGCTCAGCATATATGGATACCTTTGCTGATAGCAGCTGTGGTGATTTTCTGATTTCAGCACTGCAGTTAAAATTCTATTTTGGTATACGTGGATAGTGTCGTGTATACCCATCATTAAATTCAGTGGGTGGATGTTTGGGCGGTTAATGATAAGTAATACTACGCATTATTCCTGTGCTAATTTCTGATAGGTTCTCTTTTTTTTCGCTCAGCCCACATGCTGCATGAAAAAAAAAAAAAAAAACTATATGCAAACAAGGACCAGCAATGTACTGGTACGTTGCTGGACTTTGAGTGGTTATACCAGGATGATCCCTTCAGATTTAGGCATCATCTTGGTATCGTTTTTTACAGCCAGCGGTCGGCTTACATGTAAAAGCAATCCTAGGGGATAATTGGCCGCTAGACTGCTTTTACATGCAGTGGGAGGGGACTCCCCCCCTCCTGCCGCCTTCCGCCGCCTTCCACATTTTTTCTCGGGCTCTCCTGTCCCACCGGTTAACCCGAGAGTGCAGCCGGTGGTTCGCTTATCTAACCATAGAGCTGATTGGAGATGAGAATGGCTCCAATCATCTCTATGGCCTAAGATACCGGAAGCTACGAGCATTTCATGACTTCTGTTTCGCCAGAAATAAACAGCGCCATTGGGAAAGTATTTTATCACACCAATTTTGGTGTGGTCAGATGCGTTAAGGTCAGAGGAAAGATCTAGAGTCGCTACCACACACTACTGGATTATTTGAGTAGGGTACAGCACGGCACAGTTTAGGGCACATCTACACAGGGTCTGAAAAGAATTTCGATGGCTATCGTCATTTTGAGAGACCCGAATCTGGAACTCGACGTTTGAAGAAAAAAAAAAAATACATAAAAGCTAAAAATAGTTGTCGTCTCAGTCATTTTTTATGTTCTTCTACACTTCCTATGTACTTTTAATGTACTTTGTTTTTTTTTCATTCTTTTGTGACCTGTTTCTCTTGCAGGTACTCGTCGGCTACCATGACATTGATTTTATATATTCTGACACAAACAGTGTTTGCGCTCAGCATATATGGATACCTTTGCTGATAGCAGCTGTGGTGATTTTCTGATTTCAGCATTGCAGTTAAAATCCTATTTTGGTATACGTGGATAGTGTCGTGTATACCAATCATTAAATTCAGTGGGTGGTTGTTTGGGCGGTTAATGATGAGTAATACTACGCATTATTCCTGTGCTGATTTCTGATAGGTTCTCTTTTTTTTCGCTCAGCCCACAGGCTGCATGAAAAAAAAAAAACCTATATGCCAAACAAGGACCAGCAATGTACTGGTACGTTGCTGGACTTTGAGTGGTTATACCAGGATGACGCCTGCAGATTTAGGCATCATCTTGGTATCGTTTTTTACAGCCAGCGGTCGGCTTACATGTAAAAGCAATCCTAGCGGATAATTGTCCGCTAGACTGCTTTTACATGCAGTGGGAGGGGACTCCCCCCCCCTCCTGCCGCCTTCCGCCGCCTTCCGCCGCCTTCCACGGTTTTTCTCGGGCTCTCCTGTCCCACCGGTTAACCTGAGAGTGCAGCCGGTGGTTCAATTATCTAACCATAGAGCTGATTGGAGATTAGAATGGCTCCAATCATCTCTATGGCCTAAGATACCGGAAGCTACGAGCATTTCATGACTTCTGTTTCGCCAGAAATAAACAGCGCCATTGGGAAAGTATTTTACCACACCAATTTTGGTGTGGTCAGATGCGTTAAGGTCAGAGGAAAGATCTAGAGTCGCTACCACACACTACTGGATTATTAGCGTAGGGTACAGCACGGCACAGTTTAGGGCACATTTACACAGGGTCTCAAAAGATGTTCGATGGCTATCGTCATTTTGAGAGACCCGAACCTGGAACTCGACGTTTGAAGAAAAAAAAAAATACATAAAAGCTAAAAATAGTTGTCGTCTCAGTCATTTTTTATGTTCTTCTACACTTCCTATGTACTTTTAATGTACTTTGTTTGTTTTTCATTCTTTTGTGACCTGTTTCTCTTGCAGGTACTCGTCGGCTACCATGACATTGATTTTATATATTCTGACACAAACAGTGTTTGCGCTTAGCATATATGGATACCTTTGCTGATAGCAGCTGTGGTGATTTTCTGATTTCAGCACTGCAGTTAAAATCTTATTTTGGTATACGTGGATAGTGTCGTGTATACCCATCATTAAATTCAGTGGGTGGTTGTTTGGGCGGTTAATGATGAGTAATACTACGCATTATTCCTGTGCTGATTTCTGATAGGTTCTCTTTTTTTTCGCTCAGCCCACTGGCTGCATGAAAAAAAAAAACCTATATGCCAAACAAGGACCAGCAATGTACTGGTATGTTGCTGGACTTTGAGTGGTTATACCAGGATGATGCCTGCAGATTTAGGCATCATATTGGTATCGTTTTTTACAGCCAGCGGTCGGCTTACATGTAAAAGCAATCCTAGCGGATAATTGGCCACTAGACTGCTTTTACATGCAGTGGGAGGGGACACCCCCCCCCCCTCCTGCCGCCTTCCGCCGCCTTCCACGTTTTTTCTCGGGCTCTCCTGTCCCACTGTTTAACCCGAGAGAGCAGCCGGTGGTTCAATTATCTAACCATAGAGCTGATTGGAGATGAGAATGGCTCCAATCATCTCTATGGCCTAAGATACCGGAAGCTACGAGCATTTCATGACTTCTGTTTCGCCAGAAATAAACAGCGCCATTGGGAAATTGGGAAAGTATTTTATCACACCAATTTTGGTGTGGTCAGATGCGTTAAGGTCAGAGGAAGGATCTAGAGTCGCTACCACACACTACTGGATTATTAGCGTAGGGTACAGCACGGCACAGTTTAGGGCACATTTACACAGGGTCTCAAAAGATGTTCGATGGCTATCGTCATTTTGAGAGACCCGAACCTGGAACTCGACGTTTGAAGAAAAAAAAAATACATAAAAGCTAAAAATAGTTGTCGTCTCAGTCATTTTTTATGTTCTTCTACACTTCCTATGTAATTTTAATGTACTTTGTTTGTTTTTCATTCTTTTGTGACCTGTTTCTCTTGCAGGTACTCGTCGGCTACCATGACATTGATTTTATATATTCTGACACAAACAGTGTTTGCGCTCAGCATATATGGATACCTTTGCTGATAGCAGCTGTGGTGATTTTCTGATTTCAGCACTGCAGTTAAAATCCTATTTTGGTATACGTGGATAGTGTCGTGTATACCCATCATTAAATTCAGTGGGTGGTTGTTTGGGCGGTTAATGATGAGTAATACTACGCATTATTCCTGTGCTGATTTCTGATAGGTTCTCTTTTTTTTCGCTCAGCCCACAGGCTGCATGAAAAAAAAAAAAACCTATATGCCAAACAAGGACCAGCAATGTACTGGTACGTTGCTGGACTTTGAGTGGTTATACCAGGATGATGCCTGCAGATTTAGGCATCATCTTGGTATCGTTTTTTACAGCCAGCGGTCGGCTTACATGTAAAAGCAATCCTAGAGGATAATTGGCCGCTAGACTGATTTTACATGCAGTGGGAGTGAACTCCCCCCCTCCTTCCGCCTTCCGCCGCCTTCCACGGTTTTTCTCGGGCTCTCCTGTCCCACTGTTTAACCCGAGAGAGCAGCCGGTGGTTCAATTATCTAACCATAGAGCTGATTGGAGATGAGAATGGCTCCAATCATCTCTATGGCCTAAGATACCGGAAGCTACGAGCATTTCATGACTTCTGTTTCGCCAGAAATAAACAGCGCCATTGGGAAATTGGGAAAGTATTTTATCACACCAATTTTGGTGTGGTCAGATGCGTTAAGGTCAGAGGAAAGATCTAGAGTCGCTACCACACACTACTGGATTATTAGCGTAGGGTACAGCACGGCACAGTTAAGGGCACATTTACACAGGGTCTCAAAAGATGTTCGATGGCTATCGTCATTTTGAGAGACCCGAACCTGGAACTAGACGTTTGAAGAAAAAAAAAAATACATAAAAGCTAAAAATAGTTGCCGTCTCAGTCATTTTTTATGTTCTTCTACACTTCCTATGTACTTTTAATGTACTTTGTTTGTTTTTCATTCTTTTGTGACCTGTTTCTCTTGCAGGTACTCGTCGGCTACCATGACATTGATTTTATATATTCTGACACAAACAGTGTTTGCGTTTAGCATATATGGATACCTTTGCTGATAGCAGCTGTGGTGATTTTCTGATTTCAGCACTGCAGTTAAAATCCTATTTTGGTATACGTGGATAGTGTTGTGTATACCCATCATTAAATTCAGTGGGTGGTTGTTTGGGCGGTTAATGATGAGTAATACTACGCATTATTCCTGTGCTGATTTCTGATAGGTTCTCTTTTTTTTCGCTCAGCCCACAGGCTGCATGAAAAAAAAAAGAAACCTATATGCCAAACAAGGACCAGCAATGTACTGGTACGTTGCTGGACTTTGAGTGGTTATACCAGGATGATGCCTGCAGATTTAGGCATCATCTTGGTATCGTTTTTTACAGCCAGCGGTCGGCTTACATGTAAAAGCAATCCTAGCGGATAATTGGCCGCTAGACTGCTTTTACATGCAGTGGGAGGGGACTCCCCCCTCCTGCCGCCTTCCGCCGCCTTCCACGGTTTTTCTCGGGCTCTCCTGTCCCACTGTTTAACCCGAGAGAGCACCCGGTGGTTCAATTATCTAACCATAGAGCTGATTGGAGATGAGAATGGCTCCAATCATCTCTATGGCCTAAGATACCGGAAGCTACGAGCATTTCATGACTTCTGTTTCGCCAGAAATAAACAGCGCCATTGGGAAATTGGGAAAGTATTTTATCACACCAATTTTGGTGTGGTCAGATGCGTTAAGGTCAGAGGAAAGATCTAGAGTCGCTACCACACACTACTGGATTATTAGCGTAGGGTACAGCACGGCACAGTTTAGGGCACATTTACACAGGGTCTCAAAAGATGTTCGATGGCTATCGTCATTTTGAGAGACCCGAACCTGGAACTCGACGTTTGAAGAAAAAAAAAAATACATAAAAGCTAAAAATAGTTGTCGTCTCAGTCATTTTTTATGTTCTTCTACACTTCCTATGTACTTTTAATGTACTTTGTTTGTTTTTCATTCTTTCGTGACCTGTTTCTCTTGCAGGTACTCGTCGGCTACCATGACATTGATTTTATATATTCTGACACAAACAGTGTTTGCGCTCAGCATATATGGATACCTTTGCTGATAGCAGCTGTGGTGATTTTCTGATTTCAGCACTGAAGTTAAAATCCTATTTTGGTATACGTGGATAGTGTCGTGTATACCCATCATTATATTCAGTGGGTGGTTGTTTGGGCGGTTAATGATGAGTAATACTACGCATTATTCCTGTGCTGATTTCTGATAGGTTCTTTTTTTTTTCGCTCAGCCCACAGGCTGCATGAAAAAAAAAAAAAAAAAACCTATATGCCAAACAAGGAGCAGCAATGTACTGGTACGTTGCTGGACTTTGAGTGGTTATACCAGGATGATGCCTGCAGATTTAGGCATCATCTTGGTATCGTTTTTTTACAGCCAGCGGTCGGCTTACATGTAAAAGCAATCCTAGCGGATAATTGTCCGCTAGACTGATTTTACATGCAGTGGGAGGGGACTCCCCCCCTCCTGCCGCCTTCCGCCGCCTTCCACGGTTTTTCTCGGGCTCTCCTGTCCCACCGGTTAATCCGAGAGTGCAGCCGGTGGTTCAATTATCTAACCATAGAGCTGATTGGAGATGAGAATGGCTCCAATCATCTCTATGGCCTAAGATATCGGAAGCTACGATTATTTCATGACTTCTGTTTCGCCAGAAATAAACAGCGCCATTGGGAAATTGGGAAAGTATTTTATCACACCAATTTTGGTGTGGTCAGATGCGTTAAGGTCAGAGGAAAGATCTAGAGTCTAAAAGACCCCAATTTTTTTAAAAAAGAGTACCTGTCACTACAGATTGCTATAATAGGGGAAATTTAAATTCACCGTGATAACAATAAAAATTATTAAAGAAAAAAAAATGAAAGAAAAGGTGTCAAAATAACATAAGAAAGCAAATAAAAAAAAAAAATCAAGCCCCCCTTTCTCCCCGTGCTTGCGCCCAAATGTGCACACAAGCGTTGGTCTAGTGTCATATGTAAACCACAATTGCAGCATGCATGTGAGGTATCGCCACGAACGCCAGGTTGAGGGCAGTAATTCTTGTGGTAGACCTCCTCTGTACGTCCAAAGTGGTAACCTGTAAAGACTTTTAAAGGCTTTTAAAACCGTACGTAGTTTGTTGCCGCGGCACGGGCGTGCGCAATTTTTAAAGCATGTCATGTTAGGTGTCTATGAACTCAGAATAAGATCATCTTTTAATTTTTACCAAACAATTTGGAATTATATAGTGTATTTCTGCATTAAATATAAAAAAAGTGTTTTTTTACGCAAAAATTGCGTTTGGAAAATGTGTGCGCAAATACCGTGTGACAAAAAAAATTGCAACATCCACCATTTTGTTCTGTAGGGCCTCTGCTTTAAAAAAATATATAATGTTTGGGGGTTCAAAGTAATTTTCTTGTGAAAAGAAAATATTTTTTCATGTAAACAAAAACTCACAGAAAAGGCTTGGTTTTCAAGTGGTTAGAAGAGTGGGTGATGTGTTGCTAAAATTGAGCATAAAATGCCAGGACTGTTCAAACAACCCCCAAATGACCCCTTTTTGGAAAGTAGACACCCAAAGCTATTTGCTGAGAGGCTTATTGAGTCCATGGAGTATTTTACATTTTGCCCTAAGTTTCAGGAAAATGACAATTTGTTTTTTTGTTTTGTTTTTTTTTTTACACAAAGTTGTCACTAAATAATATATTGCTCACACATGCCATGGGTATATGTGAAATGACACCCCGAAATACATTCTGCTGCTTCTCCTGAGTACAGGGATACCCCATGTGTGAGACTTTTTGGCAGTTTAGCCGAGTACAGGACCCGGAAAACCAATCGGCACCTTCTGGCTTTCTAAGGGCGTAAATTGTTGATCTCACTCCTTACTAACTATCACATTTTGAAGGCCATGAAATGCCAAGATGGCACAAACCCCCCCCCCCCCCCAAATGACCCCATTTTGCAAAGTAGACACTCCAAGCTATTAGCTGAGAGGCATGATGAGTCCATGGAATAGTTTATATTTTGCCACAAGTTTCAGGAAAATTATTATTATTTTTTTTTTTTTACACAAAGTTGTCAGTAAATGATATAATGCTCACACATGCCATGGGTATATGTGAAATGACACCCCAAAATACATTCTGCTGCTTCTCCTGAGTACAAGGATACCCCATGTGTGAGACTTTTTTGCAGTCTAGCCACGTACAGGACCCGGAAAACCAATCCGCACCTTCAGGCTTTCTAAGGGCGTAAATTGTTGATCTCACTCCTTACTACCTATCACACTTTTGAAGGCCATGAAATGCCAAGATGGCACAAAACCCCCCCAAATGACCCCATTTTGCAAAGTAGACACTCCAATCTATTTGCTGAGAGGCATGGTGAGTATTTTGCATCTCTCATTTTTTTTGGAAAATGAAGAAAAAACAGGAAAATGCATTTTTTTTTCCTAAGTGAGATCTGCAAAACACTCAACATGCCTCTCTGCAAATAGCTTAGGGTGTCTACTTTCCGAAAAGGGGTAATTTGGGGGGGAGGGTTGTGCTGTCTTGGCATTTCATGGCCTCCGAAACTGTGATAGGTAGTCAGGAGTGAAATCAACAATTTACGCCCTTGGACAGCTTGAAAGTGGTGATTGATTTTCGGGGGCCTGTACTCGGCTAGACTGCAAAAAAGTCTCACACATGTGGTATCCCTGTACTCAGGAGAAGCAGCAGAATGTATTTTGGGGTGTCATTTCACATATACCCATGGCATGTATGAGCAATAAATGGATTTTTGTAAGAACTTACCGTAAAATCCTTTTCTCTTAAGCTCATTGACAGACGTAGTCTTCTTGATTCTCAAGAGCTGGGTTATGTTGTCTCCGCAGGAGTAGGACTAGGCAGAATGACAAAACGTTCTGGCTCCACCCTAGGGGGCAGTCCCTGAGGGTATATCCTCCCTCTCTCTGCTACAGGGAATCAGTTCTGTTTAAAGCAGTACAGAGAAATTAACCCAACCCAACTCAATGATAGAGGGGCGGGTACTACGTCTGTCAATGAGCTTAAGAGAAAAGGATTTTACGGTAAGTTCTTACAAAAATCCATTTTTCTCTATCGCTCATTGACAGACGTAGTCTTCTTGATTCTCAAGAGCTGGGACATCCAGAAGCAGTGCCACAAATGAGGGGTGGGATTGACAAAATCAAATCCAATCTAGAAGGCCCAACCGGTGCCAAACTAGAAGTTTTAAAGGCTCATTATAAACAAAGAATGAGACTAAAGAAAAATTTTCCAACGGAAAAAAAACCCTCGAGGTAGACCACTGGTCTCCTCAAATTGCGGCCTGCAAAACCTTGCGGCCAAACGAGGCATCAGACGATGCCATTACATCAACTTTATAATGTTTAGAGAAGGTATGCACCGACGACCAGGTAGCCGCCTTGCACACCTGGACCACTGACGCCTGATGGCGAAAGGCCCATGACGCACTAAGTGCCCGAGTGGAGTGCGCCTTAACAGGGAACGGGGGCTCCCGACCCTTAATAGAATAAGCCTGCACTACCGTCTGTCTGATCCATCTGGAAATGGTCGCGGCAGATGCAGGCAACCCCTTTTTGGGTCCATCTGGGATCACAAAAAGTGAATCCGTCTTGCGAAACGAGTCTGTCGTTTTCAAGTATACCCTGATCGCCCGGACCACATCCAAGGAGTGCAAAGCAAATTCCCGAGGATGACTGGGCTTAGGACACAGGGAAGGTAATACAATTTCTTCATTCAGATGAAATTCTGAAACCACTTTTGGTAGGAAGGATGGATTCGGACGAAGAACCACCTTATCTCTATGAACCACCAGATATGGTGAACGACAAGACAATGCGGCCAGTTCTGACACCCTGCGTGCAGAAGTAATAGCCACCAAGAAGGCCACCTTCTGGGACAACGTGGGTAGAGGAATCTCCCTAATATCTTCAAAGGGAGGTTTCTGAAGAACCGACAACACTAAATTAAGATCCCAGGGGGGTAACGGCGCGTGCACTGGCGGAGCCAGATGTCGCACCCCCTGGATGAAATTCCGCACCAAGGAATGAGTAGCCAAAGGCTTCTGAAAGAAGATGGCTAATGCTGAGACCTGACCCTTGATAGTACTCAAGGCCAGTTTCTGCTCAACCCCTTGTTGCAGAAAAGCCAATATTCGACTAATCGAATAAGACCGAGGACGGAACCCCAAAGGTTCACACCATGCAATGTAGGACTTCCATGTGCGATGATAAATCTTTCTGGAAGTCGCTTTCCTTGCTTCAACTAGAGTAGGAATAACTGAAGCTGACAAACCTTTGTCCTTCAGCACCTGGGTCTCAATAGCCAGGCCGTTAAAGCCAGCGATCGTAAAGCAGGATGGAAGATCGGTCCCTGAGACAGTAGATCCTCCCTGAGAGGAAGTCTCCAAGGGACGTCCGCCACCAGTCTGACCATGTCGGCGTACCAAGCTCGACGAGGCCAGTCCGGAGCTACCAGGATTACTGGGATTCCTTCCTCCTCTACCCTGCGAAGAAGTCTTGGCAGTAACGCGAGAGGAGGGAAGGCATATATTAGCTGGTATTGCCCCCACGGGGCGATCAGTGCGTCTGCGGTTTCTGCTAGAGGATCGCGGGAGCGAGCCACGAATCTCTGAACTTTCCTGTTGAATCGTGATGCCAACAGATCCACATCCGGGGTGCCCCACCGTAGGCACAACTGGTGGAAAACGTCTGGATGGAGGGACCATTCCCCCTGATCCAGGGTCTGACGGCTGAGATAATCTGCCTGCCAATTCTCCACCCCCGGAATGAACACCGCAGAGATTGCTGGAACAAATCGTTCCGCCCAGCGAAGAATGCAAGCCACTTCTTTGGCCGCTCGGACACTCTTGGTGCCCCCCTGGTGATTGACATAAGCCACGGCCGTGGCATTGTCCGACTGGATCCGAACCGGGCTGCCCTGGAGCTGCTCGGTCCAGTGAATCAGACAAAGTCTGATCGCTCTCAGTTCCAATACATTTATCGGTAATCTGGATTCTTCCGGGGACCAAAGTCCCTGGGCAGATAATTGACCGAGAATTCCTCCCCATCCGGATAGACTGGCATCCGTGGTCACTATCGTCCAATATATTGGCAGAAATGACTTTCCCTGGCTGAGCATTGGAGACCGAAGCCACCAAACCAGAGACTCTCTGGTCTGTTTGCTCAATCGTATCTGATTGTCCAGGGATTCCGGATTCCGATTCCATCTGAGGAGAATCTCTTGCTGAAGAATTCGGGTATGGGACTGGGCAAATGGGACTGCTTCGAATGAAGCCACCATCAACCCCAGAACCCTCATGCAAGTCCGAAGGGAAGACCAGCTGTTGGACAGTAACAACTGGACTGCTGATTGAATCTTTCGAAGTTTCCCTACCGGAAGAAACACTCTTGTCCTGACTGTGTCTAGAATTAGACCCAGATATTCGAGCCTCTGGGTGGGAACCAGAAAAGACTTTTGCTGGTTCACCAGCCACCCGAATTCCTGTAAAGAAATCATAGTAATTTCTATGTTTTGTAGCAAGGTCTGAGGAGACTCTGCATGAAGCAGAAGATCGTCTAGGTAACCTAGAATCGATATACCTCTTTGGCGCAGAAGTGCCAACATTGGGGCCAACACTTTTGTGAAGACCCGCGGAGCCGTGGCGAGACCGCAAGGTAACGCCACAAACTGATAGTGGTTCTCCTCTACGGAAAAGCGTAGAAAACGCTGATGTCCTGCGAAAATGGGAATGTGAAGATAGGCGTCCTTGATGTCTATGGACGCTAGGACATCCCCTGGATGCAGGAAGGCTGCTACCGTGCGAATGGACTCCATTCTGAATCTTCTTATGTTGACGAAAGAATTGAGTGCTCTTAAGTCCAGAATTGGACGCACTTTGCCCTCTTTCCTGGGTATTGTAAACAGGTTTGAATAAAACCCTTGAAACCGTTCTGTCCAAGGAACGTGGACTACCACTCCTTGTTGTAGTAGATCTGTGACTGCTCTCCGCAGATCTTCTAGACGATCCGGAGATAGTCGGATATTGGAAGGGAAGAATCGCGCCGGTGGGAGAGATCGAAACTCGATCTTGTACCCTGACTTTATGACTTCGCAAACCCATTTGTCCGGGATTCTGGAAAGCCATGGATCCGGGAACCGGCGAAGACGTCCCCCCACCCCAGTTATGGGTGGGGGCGCACCTTCAGGCTTTGGATGGTTTATCTTCAGGTCTGGAGGGGGCGGGCTTTTGCTTGCCTGACCAACGACCCCTGACGCCTCCTGTAGGAACCTTGGAGGACTTAGTTTTTTCACCCGCTGGACGAAAAAACCTCTTGTGAGCAGAAAAAGAAGGCCCTCGTCTTTGACGAGTTCCTCTACCTTTAAAATTTTGCGGTAAAAAGGTGCTTTTTCCACCGGTGAGATCCTTAATGATCTCATCTAAGTTGGCTCCAAATAGACGTTCTCCTGAAAAGGGGATATTAGGCAATGCTTTTTTGGAACCTTGGTCGGCTATCCAACCTTTTAGCCACAGTGTACGCCTGAGAACCACTGCTGAGACTGATGCTCGCGCCATTAATGGAGTGGTGTCTAACGCCGCATCACATACAAACTGTAACCCCTGTATCATTTGTTCCAACAAATCTGATACCGCCTGAGGGACTTCTTCTAAGTCCCGGCGTAACCACTTGGTCCATTCAGTTACAGCCTGCGAAACCAGACCAATAGCAATTATTGGCCTGAAAGCTGATCCAATCAAGGAAAACATGGTGCGAGACATAGCTTCTATCTTGCGATCCACTGGATCTTTAAAAGACGGAGCGTCTTCTAAAGGAATAACCGTGGCTTTATTCAATCTAGCAATTGGTGAATCCACCACAGGTGGTTCTGTCCATTTCTTAATAAGGGTTTCCTCAAACGGATAACGCCTGTCAATGCGTTTGGAAATATTAAAAGTGCGTTTTGGCAGACGCCATTCTTCATCGATTGGATTGCCAAAACATTTGGGCAATGGAAAAACCTTTGCCACCTTGATGCGCTTTTTAGTCCCAAAAGGGATCTCAGTTTCAGCTATTTCTGATGGAATACCCTGTAACCTTAAAGTCTCTTGAACAGATACAATGAGTGCGTTTACCAACGCTTCCTCTCGGGCTATGGCAGATGCCGAAACATCCTCCTCACTGTCTGAAGAGACAGGACCCGAGACACCAATACCAGATGAAGTACCTGCAACTGCAGAAATAGGCTCAGAGTCTGAATCCGAGGTTTCAGATAATAAGGGGTTAGGCGGGGGTCGCTTTCTTGCGCCCTGTCCCTGACAAGCCACTTCCACCCGGGACACAAAAGTTTCCATAATGGCTGACAAAGATTCAATTGTCAATGGGGTGCTGGAGGATCCCGCAGACCCCTCGAGGGGATCCGGAGGAGATACATGAGTGGCAGGGTCCATGTTAATACAGGACACTTTTGCCAGCAATAAACAAAAAAACTTTTTTTTTTTTTTTTCGTGTGTCTCCCCCTAGCGCAATAGCGCCCCTCAGAGTACCTGCTTCTCAATCCCAGAGAGAGAGAGAGGGACCCCCAAGGCTCACCAACCGATGCAGTGCAGTTTCCAACAAACTGCAGCCAGCGTCTGTCTTACACAGACTGGAAGGAGCTGTTTGCTTTTTCCCGGGCAGAAGGCGTGGCTCCGCCCCCTGTGTACGCCTTCCGGCGTTCCCAGCCCTCCACGAGGAAGCTGGGCTCACAAAACATGGCCGCCCCCATAGAAGAGACATAAGACTCCAAAAACATGGCGGCCGGCGTGACCTGAGGACATACATGCATTCGGTCTACGGCAAAATGGCGGCGGACCGCCGATATCGTCTTCCCAGCACATCCACCTGCACTCTGCTGAGAGGTGACATATGGATCTACAGAGATACACTGCACATAAGGTAGGATTATACCTCCTATGTTTGCTGTAATGTTACAGTCTGCTGGGTAGAGTGTTAGCTCTTGAACCAAGTCCACTTCCCACAAACACATGCTGTATAACAAGGGGGACTTGTAAGTGTCAGATATATACTGACCATATATGGAGGGGCCCATAATATATACTGCCTCATAAATGAGGAAAAAAGGGAACGTTTTACTCACCATACCGAACCGACAGGCACCCTCTCTTCATAATACCCTCTCCACCGGGGTGGGGGTTTGTGGACGCCTCGACTCTCTGGTCCTGGCGTCCAAGCGAGCTTTAACTCGCAAAGTCAGTCCCTTTACTGGGACTCCGTCGCGGCCGACTCAGCGCACTGGTCTGCACGCGCCTTTTAGGCAGAAACCGGGGTGACCACTGGATCTCACATCCAGCCCGTCGCCCGGCCCCGCATACTTACTTGAATATGTCGCGGCCGACCAAGCGCAATGCCTGGTCTGCACGCGCTCGTAGGCCGGCTGGGGTGACCACAAGTGTCGCCCAGTCCGGCATTTTTGCTTGAAGATCTCACAGGAAAAAAACACTGGAGAAAACTACCTAAAAAATGTCTTTTTCTTAAAGAAAAAAAGTCTTGCCAGGACCAAAAGATCCCAGCAAGGAACTTAGGTCCTTACTCCTGACTAGACAGAAAAAACTGATTCCCTGTAGCAGAGAGAGGGAGGATATACCCTCAGGGACTGCCCCCTAGGGTGGAGCCAGAACGTTTTGTCATTCTGCCTAGTCCTACTCCTGCGGAGACAACATAACCCAGCTCTTGAGAATCAAGAAGACTACGTCTGTCAATGAGCGATAGAGAAATATCATTTAGTGACAACTTTGTGTAAAAAAACAAAAAAAAAATAATAATAATATATTTCCCGGAACTTTTGGCAAAATATAAAATATTCCATGGACTCACCATGCCTCTCAGCAAATAGCTTGGGGTGTCTACTTTGCAAAATGGGGTCATTTGGGGGGGTTTTGTGCTATCTTGAAATTTCAGGGCCTCCGTAACTGTGATGGGTAGTGAGGAGTAAAATCAAAAATTTACGCCATTAGAAAACCTAAAGATGGAGATTGATTTTCGGGGTCCCGTACACAGCTAGGCTCCCAAAAAGTCTCACACATGGGGTATCCCCATACTCAGGAGAAGCGGCAGAATGTATTTTGGGGTGTCATTCCACATATACCCATGTCATGTGTGAGAAATTTATCTTTTAGTGACAACTTTGTGTTAAAAAAAAAATAAAAAAAAAAATTGTAATTTTCCCAAAACTTGTGGCAAAATATAAAATATTCCATGGAATCACCATGCCTCTCAGCAAATAGCTTGGGGTGTCTACTTTGCAAAATGGGGTCATTTGAGGGGGGTTTTGTGCTATCTTGAAATTTCAGGGCCTCCGAAACTGTGATGGGTAGTGAGGAGTAAAATCAAAAATTTACGCCATTAGAAAACCTAAAGATGGAGATTGATTTTCGAGGTCCCGTACACAGCTAGGCTCCCAAAAAGTCTCACATATGTGGTATCCCTGTACTCAGGAGAAGCAGCAAAATATATTTTGGGGTGTAATTACACATATACCCATGGCATGTGTGAGCAATATATCATTTCAATGACAACTTTGTGTAAAAAAAAAATATTTTTTTTGTTTAGTCATTTTTCAAACACCTGTGACAAAAAAAATTAAATATTCAATGAGCTCAACATGCCTCTCAGAACATTCCTTAGGATGTCTACTTTCCAAAAAGTGGAAATTTGGGGATGTCTTGTACTGCCCTGCCATTTTAGCACTTCATGAAATGAGATAGGCAGTCAGAAATTAAAGCTGCGTAAAATTTCAGTATTTACACCATAGTTTGTAGACGCTATAACTTTTGCGCAAACCAATAAAAATACGCTCATTGAATTTTTTTTTTGTCAAAGACATGTAGCTAAATATATTTTGGCCAAAAAAATGACATAAATTGAGTATATTGGATATTTTTTAAAAGACAAAGTTGAAAATGTCATTTTTTTGCAAAATTTTTGCTCTTTTTTTATTAATATCGCAAAAAATAAAAAGCGCAGAGGTGATCAAACACCACCAAAAGAAAGCTCTGTTTGTGGGAAAAAAAGGACATAAATTTCGTTTGGGTACCACATTGCATGACCGCACAATTGTCAGTTAAAGTCGCACAGTGCCGAAGCACAAAAAGTGGCCCAGACGTAAGACAGCAAAATCCTCCGGTGGTAAAGTGGTTAAGTTCTTGCTAGGATAGCATTAAAAGGGGAAAGAAAACAAAGAAAGGGCGCACCGACCTAGCGCATTATCCTCAATAAAAGGCTTTATTTGTGTAACATTAAAAAGTGGCTACTCACAGTCATAGATGTAAATATAGCATATCGAGCTCATTTGCCCAAGTGTCCGGATAAGTCCAAATAATCGTCCATAACCGATGAGATGACGGCTGACGCGTTTCGAGGCTTTGCCTCTTCCTCAGAGCTCTGAGGAAGAGGCTAAGCCTCGAAACGCGTCAGCCGTCATCTCATCGGTTATGGACGATTATTTGGACTTTTCCGGACACTTGGGCAAATGAGCTTGATATGCTATATTTACATCTATGTCTGCGAGTAGCCACTTTTTAATGTTACACAAATAAAGCCTTTTATTGAGGATAATGCGCTAGGTCGGTGCGCCCTTTCTTTGTTTTCTTTGCTTTTAGTACCGGTGGACTACCCCAGTCCGTTATGGGCAACAAGACCTTAGCCATCTGAGAAGCCAGGTGTGAGTCCCGGGAGGAGTGTGGTCGGGAGGCTTGGATTCCAAGCGCAGGAGAAAGGTGTTTCACCTTATTGTTTTTTGGAGTAGCATTAAAAGGGGGAATGTGGCATCAGCTGAAAAGCCTTCTAACATGGCGGATGGTTGGTAAAAAAAACAAAATGGTTGATTATGACAAGTTTTTTGTGGAACTACAGGGAACAGCAGAAGTGGCATAGCTGCATACTTCCAGCCCCCTCATTCTCCCCTCCTCTACCTAATTTCCTCTTTTGCAAAGAACACAGAGAAGTGTAAAAGCTGCAAAAGCCATTTGTTCTGAAATAGGAAATTAGAGGAAGTAGCTACATAAGAGAAAGAAGTATGTTTTGCTTAGATAAAGGAAAAATTATATTTTTTAATTTTTTTTGTATATGCCCTTGTGACGCAACTGTTGACATATAAGTGATGTCCACGCCTATTTCGGTAACTTAGCAAGAGGGCATGAGCCGGGCTAGGTTCACTTCGCTAGCGATTAAAAAAAAAGGTTTTCCTGAAAGTATGTGTCTGGAAATTCCAATCTTTGGTTTCTCAGAAGCTGTTTTCTGCTACTAAAGTACTGACGTAAAACTGTGGCGGGTGGTCCGAAAGTGGTTAATAGTCATGGTATCACTGTGCTTGCTTGGCCAGCAAACTCGCCTGACCTAAACCCCATAGAGAGTCTGTAGGGTATTGTCAAGTGGAAGATGAGAGACACCAGACTCAGCAATGCAGATGAGCTGAAGGCTGCTATCAAAGCAACCTGGGCTTCCATAACACCTCAGCAGTGCCACAGGCTGATCACCATCATGCCACGCCACATTAATGCAGTAATTCATGCACAAGGAGCCCCGGCCAAGTATTGAGTGCATACTATACTGTACATGGACATACTTTTCAGTAAGCCTGTATTAAAAATCCTTTTTTTTTTACATAATCATCAAAAATAAAAGAAAAAATATATGACTAACTTTTTGCATTGAATTACTGAAATATATTAACTTTTTGATGATATTCTAATTTTATGAGATGCACCTGTATATGACAAAAATGTCCCCATGTTGTGGCACGACCCATCACAACATAAAAGCAAATGGAACCACAAAAAAGAAAAATCCAAAGGAAACCTCCTGGAGTGTTAAAGGAGGAATGGGTGGAAACCAAACCTGGGCGTAGACCGCTAAGCAGTGGCGGCCCGTGCATAGGGGGCGCCCGGGCGCCGCCCCCCTACCCCTAAAAAAAAGAAAAAAAATTACAAAAAGAACAAATAAAGTTGTGAAAAAAAAAATTGTGTTCACAGGCCTATGTGGTGGCACTGGTGGCTATGGGGGGGGGGGGGGGGGGGGTGGGGTTTACGTCCCAGAAGAGGCGCCGATTGGCTGCCTTCTGGGGGCGTAACCTGGGCGCAAGTCATTGCGCTAGGACACCCCCACTTTCCTGATATCCTGGCTGTGATTGGTCCAGTCTACAGCCTGGACCAATCATCATCCAGGGCATCCCATGGCCCCATACTGACCCCACTGACGTCGCGTGTGTCAGTCACGCTGCCGCACCGAGTCCGACTGGAGTGGACAGACGGTAACGGCGGGAGACGGGAGTGACGGCGGCACCGGCAGAGAGCGGAGCGGAGACCGGAGTCACCGGACCTGAATTGGATCCATCCGTCCAGACCAGGCACAGGCAGTCACCACGCAGCGCAGCGTCTCAGAGGTCATCTGGAACGCCAGTCTGGAAGAGAGAGACACCACACCAGTGCACCACTCGAGTCATGAACATTCAGTCACCACCGGTAAGTGACTCCTCAGTCACTCGCAGACAGTCCTCTACTGTGTCAGTCAGTCCTCCTCTCCTGCACCTGCAGAGTGCAGTCTTCTCCTCAGTGGTTTCAAATTCTCACTAAATCACTAGAATTTGCCATCACCAATGCCATCCATGCCTGTACCTACCTGTTCTGCCATGGGCTGGGTCCATCCATCCATCATGGATGGTTGGATGGACCCAGGCCAGGCCAGAACAGGTAGGTACAGGCATGTCACGGTGCAAGATTTATCAAGTTACCCAGGCCGGGCCCAGACCAGAGTGTGCACAGATATCCTTATATACTGTATATATATATATATATATATATCTCATCATGGATGGATGGATGATACATCCATCCATGGATTGATATATATATATATATAATCATATCTGCACACTGTGGTCTGGGCCCGACCTGGGTAACTTGATGTTATTCTTCTTGCACCATGACCTCACATGCCTGTACCTACCTGTTTTCCCCTGGCCTGGGTCCATCCATGATAAGGATATCTGCACTCTGGTCTGGGCCTGGCCTGGGTAACTTGATAAATCTTGCACCGTCCGTGACCTCTTCCTTGATTACTGATGGCCCCTTTAACACTTGTGTGGCATCAAAGTCACGCAATATTTTACAGCGTTTTTTGCCGCAAATTTTTCTTTTTGCGCCCCCCCCCCCCCAGAAATTTTGAGCACCAGCCGCCACTGCTGCTAAGCAAGCACTGGGACCACCTGGCATCAGACATACAAGGAAAAATATAAGTGAATGTGAAAGGGGAGTATACTGTAGGTGAGAGCAAGGTATGGTATGTTTGAAAACATAAATGCTACACTACAAGCCACATACCCGGTCATTTTATATCCGAGACATACTACACAGGAGGATGTATATAACAGAGGTTACAGGCATGCATTCATTTTCTTTTGCGAGGCACAAGTAAAGAAGCAGTCTGTAGATGGATCTATAAAGTATGACAACTCTGTATTAGTATTGGACACATTCGTGGCATAAGGATACCTCCATATAATGATAGTATTTAAAAAGAGTATGCATAGATGAGTATAGTAAAGGAGCTTACCTTTCCACGTATTACTCTCAGTCTCACTGTGTAGAATGGTGGATGATGTTTGTGTGTCTCTCTTAGGGCTTTAAGTAGGACAGTGCTTGTTTGTAACTCCCCCCAGGTTTGTGTGTGGAGAAGAGGAATCTTATATGTGTGCAGCATCTGTCCGCACTTACTGGTGCCATTGTAAGGTCTCCTGGATGTTCGGCGTGCAGCGCTTCCTTGCCCACAGGTGGTTAGCGTATGTGGAATGACGTCACGTGTCAACGGTTCCTGACATAGGCTGGGAGCAGTGAGCCTACGCGTGCCAGGTGCCACCAAGCATGCCCCCGCCCGGCATGCATTCACAAAAATAAAAAAGGAAAAAACACAAAAGTTTAACTGCTCACGACAGAAAGTAGGGGCATATAAAAGTGTCACAATCGGGAACATATATCAGGATCTCATGGACATATTGGAATTTCACAGTAACAAAGCAGTTGTTAAGGCAATCCCCAGAGGGGGTTTGCACGCACAGATAAATTATTTCTCCATTCCTCCCGAGGTGAAGCCTTCCAAGAAAGACTTAAAATTCACCGCCTCATTGAGGCCTGGGATTGTGGTAGCCTTTAGGTGACGGCTCCCTCTGCAGGAGGAGTTTGTTCCAGTCTCCTCCTCTGGGGCTGGGGTGTACCTGATCCAAGGCCAGAAATTTGACTTTAGGACAAATACCACCATGTATAGCGGTAACATGTCTGCCCAATGGCAGCTCTGATTTACAAGTTTGCATGATACGAATGTGCCAGAAGACCCCTCTCCAAAATTCAACTTTGGTTTTCTCTACATAGAATGAGCCACAATCATAGCAAAAGGTATACCACACCATAAGATTTACAGTTAACGTAGTGTTGTGCCTTAAAAATGTGTCCATTGGGCAATTCAATGGACGAGGCATTATGCATGTATCTACAGTATCCACATGCCCTGCATATGAAAGTGCCTTTGTATTTGCAGGGATCTTTTCTACGAATAAATATGATACACTGCTCAAAGAAATTAAAGGAACACTTTGAAAACACATCAGATCTCAATGGGGAAAAATATCATGCTGGATAGCTTTACTGATATGGATTGGGTAATGGGTTAGGAACAAAAGTATGCCACATCGGTTGATGGAAATGAAAATTATCAACCTACAGAGGGCCAAAATCAAAGACATCCCGAAAATCAAAGTGAAAAAATGATGCAGCAGTCTAGTCCATTTTGCCAAAATTTCATTGCAGCAAATCAAAATGGTAAGCTTGTATACATGCCTGACAATGTCAGGGCATGCTCCTAAAGGAGACGACAGATGGTGTCCTGGGGTATTTCCTCCCAGATGTCAACCAGGGCATCACTGAGCTCCTGAATAGACTGAGGTGCACCCTGGCGGCATCGGATGGACCGAAACATAATGTCCCAGAAGTGTTCTATTGGATGTAGATCAGACAAGCGTAAGGGCAATTCAATGGTATTAATTCCTTCATCCTCCAGGAACTGGCTGTATACTCTCGCCACATGAGGCCAGGCATTGTCGTGCACCAGGAGGAACAAAGGACCCACTGCACCAGTGTAGGGTCTGACAATGGGTCCAAGGAGTTCATCCCGATACCTATCGGCAGTAGTTAGGGTGCCATTGTCTAGCCTGCAGAGATCTGTGCCTCCCTCCATGGATATGCCTCTCCAGACCATTATTGACCCACCATCAAACCGGTCATGCTGAAGCATTTTACCAGTGTTGGGGTAGTTACTCAAAAAATGTAACTAGTTACTAGTTACTTCTGTAAATTGTAATGAGATTACTTTACTAGTTACTGCATTTGAAAAGTAACTTCACTACTTATTAATTTACTTTCCTCTTTCTTAATTGACCGTGTAGAAGAAGATACATGACACTCTTTCTGCATAGAGTTTATTGTATAAACACAGGCTTTGGGAAACATGAGAACAAAAGCTGAAAAAACTGAATAAAACATAAAGTGCAACAAAAATTCATAAACTTCATCCCTCTCTATTCTTCGAAATAACGATTGTATCGCATGGCTTGGGTAACGCAGGAAAGCGCGTTCCTATAGCCTAGTAGAGTAGTGTAGTTACCTCCTATAGCCTAGTAAAGTAGTGTAGTTACCAATATTAGTATTGTAACTAGTTACATTACTTAGTTACCAAAAAAAGTAATGTAGTTACTGTAATCAGTTACTTTGTAACTAGTTACCCCCAACACTGCATGTTACAATCAGCATAACGCTCGCCACGGCTTCTCCTGACCCTTTCACGTCTGTCACATGTGCTCAGGGTGAACGTGCTCTCATCTGTGAAAAGTACAGGGCGCCAGTGGCGGACCTGCCAATTCTGGTGTTCAATGGCAAATGCCAATTGAGCTCCACGGTGCCGGGCAGTGAGCACAGGGCCCACTAGAGGAAGTCGAGCCCTCAGGAAACCCTCATGAAGTCACTTTCTGATTGTTTGGTCAGAGACATTTACACCAGTGGCCTGCTAGAGGTCCTTTTGTAGGGCTCTAGCAGTGATCATCCTGTTGCTCCTTGCACAAAGGAGCAGATGACAGTCCGGCTGATGGGTAAATGACCTTCTACGACCCTGTCCATCTCCCCTAGAGGCTCTGAGGAAGAGGCACAGCCTCGAAACGCGTCAGCCCTCTGCTTCTATGAGATATTGGACTCCTATAATGAGGCGGCTTTATGGAACTGATATGCTTGTTTTCTACGTATGTTTGTGAGTAGCCGATTTTTATCTTGAATAAACTCGCTGAGGATAATGCGCTAGGCTGGTGCGCCCTTTTCTTTGTTTTATATCTACAGTGTCTGGTCGACCGCCCTGGTCGTAAGGGGCAGCAAAGCCTAGCCATATTGGATGCCAAGTGTAAGTACGAGTTCCGGGATTGAGGCAGCCTGAGAACCGGGTTCTGAGCGCAGGAGTGAGGTGCTGAATAGCACTCATTTTCTTTTCTCCCCTAGAGTAACTGCCTGTCTCCTGGAATCTTTTCAATGCTCTTGAGACACATCAAACCTTCTTGCAAGGGCATGTATTGATGTGCCATCCTAGAGGAGCTGGAGTGCCTGTGCAACTTCTATAGGGTCCAGGTATCGCCTCATGCTACCAGCAGTGACAATGACCCTAGCCAAATGCAAAACTGGTGAAAAACAGTCAGAAAAGATGAGTAGGGAAACAGAATTTAAGTGGCCTCCATTTTTATAACCATTCCTGTTTTGGAGGTTGTCTCATTGTTGCCCATCTAGTGCACCTGGTGTTAATTTCATTAACACCAAAGTAGCTGAAACTGATTAACAACCCCCTCTGCTACCTAACTGACCAGATCAATATCCCAGGAGTTTAATTGACTTGATGCTATACTCTGATTAAAAAGTGGTCCTTTAATTTTTGTTGAGCAGTGCACCTTTTAATATAATGTAATGTTTACTCTTTGAGCCTTTAAAGTCCTATTTCCAAACTGGGGAAACCTTTTATCTAAATGGTGATGGATAACATAAGAAGGTGGAAAAAAAAATATGATAAAGAAAAATAAGGACAGATTGAAGATAAAAGTCCAGAAAAAAAGTTTGATAACATTTTGGAATATGGTTATTGTGGATGATATTTTGGAGACTTCTGCACACATTTGACTGCATAAACTGGAACCATTACTAGGTGTTATTACTGCATAAACTGACACCGATACTGGGGGCTATTACTGCATAGACTGGCACCAATACTAGCGGCTATCACTGTGTAAACTAGCACCAATACTAGGGGCTATTACTGTATAAACTGGCTCCAATACTAGGGGTTATTACTGTATTAACTGGCACCAATACTACGGGCTATTACTGTCTAAACTGGCACCAATACTACGGGCTATTACTGTGTAAACTGGCACCAATACTAGGGGTTATTACTACATAAACTGGCACCAATACTAGGGGCTATTACTGCATAAACTTGCACCAATACAAGGGGCTATACTGCATAAACTGGCATAAATACTAGGCTTTATTACTGTGCAAGCTGGCGCCAATACTAGGCTTTATTACTGTGTAAACTGCCATCAATATTAGGGGTTATTACTGTGCATACCAGCACCAATACTAGGGGTTATTATTGTATAAATTGGCACCAATACTAGGAGTTATTACTGCGTAAACTGGCACCAACACTAGGGGCTATTACAGCGTAAGCTGGCACCAATACTGGGGGTTATTACTGCATAAACTGGCACCATTCCTAAGGGTTATCACTGCATAAACTGGCACCAATACTAGGGGCTATATACTGCATAAACTGGAACCAATAATAGGGGCTATTAATGCATAAACTGGCACCAGTACCAGGGGCTATTACTAAATAAACTAGCACCAATACTAGGGGCTATTACTGCATAAACTGACACTAATACTAGGGATTATTACTGTGTACACTGGCATCAATACTAGGGGTTATTACTGCATAAACTGGCACTAATACTAGGGATTATTACTGTGTACACTGGCATCAATACTAGGGGTTATTACTGCATAAACTGACATCAATACTAGGGGTATTACTGCATAAACTGGCACCAATACTAGGGGCTATTACTGCATAATCTGGCAGCAACACTAGGGGCTGTTACTGCATAAACTGGCACCAATACTAGGGGTTATTAATGAAGATAGGGGGAAGGCGGAAAGAGGAAGAAAGGAGAAAACTCTTGAAAACTTGTCAGTGTTAGGTTAGTACAATAAAAAGGTATCAGTACATACTGCATTACTGTATTTTTGAACCTCTTTATATATACTTATTTCGTTTTTTTCAGGGGTATGATATAGTGGTGAAAATTATGAGTGCCCCCCCCCCCCCCCCCACCTGAGTTTTGCCTGAGGTATCTTATGTGCTTCCCCTATATATTGTTCCTAGAGTAGCCACTGCACAGGTGTAATGATTAATCACAACTTTATTATGTGAAATGCATCTACCTAGACTATTTGTTGGTGATCTGCGGTGCCACCTTGGGTATATAAATAAAAGGCATTTGCAACTAATGTGATGTGCAGTTGTTTCTTCTTACCCTGATACTATCCAACGAGGCGAGTTGAGGCTAGCACTCATACGGAGGTTCCATCAGGCTCATTTATTCCACCTGGAGCAGTGGGTTTTCTTTACCTTGGCACCACCTTTACTGTCTGCATTCTGAGCATTCTTCCCTGGGCACATACTGCCCTTAATGTTAGCAGCACTTAGTGCACCATCCAGCCACATGATATAAGAGATGGTCAGAGACTGCGGGCATAGTATAGGAGATGCTCAGAGACTGCAGACATGACACAAGAGATGGTCAGAAACTGTGGACATAATAAAGGAGATGGTCAGAGACTGTGGACATGGTAAATGAGATGGTCAGAGAATGCAAACAGGATTTAAGAGATGGTCAGAGACTGTGGACATGGTATATGAGATGGTCAGAGACTGCAGACATGGTATATGAGATGGATAGTGACTGCAAACATGAGACTTAAGAGATGGTCAAAGAATGTGGATATGGTACATGAGATGGTCAGACACTACAGACATGACACATGAGATGGTCAGAGACTACAGACATGATATAAGAGATGGTCAGAGACTGTGGACATGGTACAGGAGATGGTCAGACACTGCAGACATGACACATGAAATGGTCAGAGACTGCAGACATAGTATATGAAATGCTCAGAGACTGCACACATGACACAAGAGATGGTCAGAAACTGTGGACATAATAAAGAAGATGGTCAGAGACTGCAGACATGGTAAATGAGATGGTCAGAGATCACAAACATGATATAAGAGATGGTCAGAGACTGAAGATATGGTATATGAGATGGTCAGACACTGCAGACATGATACATGAGATGGCCAGAGACTGCAGAAATGGTAAATGAGATGGCCAGAGACTGCAGAAATATTATATGAGATAGTCAGAGACTGCAAACATTGTATGTATGATGGTCAGAGACTGCAAGCATGATACAACAAATGTTTAGAGACTGTTGACATGCCATATGAGATAGTCAGAGACTGCAGACGTGATACTATAGATCACGGGTGGCAAACACAAGGCCCGCGGGCCGAATCCAGGCCTTTTCATGGGGTCCGCGTAGCGGCCGCTGACTACCACCTCTTTATCACTTTCTCGCACACAAATACATCCTCCGGCGCCGCCTGTGCTTGTGCGCATGCGCGGCCGGCCGGTCTCCAAGGTGATATCTCTCGTTCCCTCTGTCCTTCTAGCGGCGCCGGCTGATTGAGCTGAGCGCATGCCCGGCCGGCCAGTCTCCTGCACTCTCTCCCCAGTCCCTAGTGTCCCTAGTGTTAGTGTCAGTGGTTTTTTTTTCCTGTCAGTGAGCTGCACCCAGAGAGCGGGCTTTTTGCCCAATACACAGGCAGGGGTTATTACTGTATTAACTGGCACCAATACTACGGGCTATTACTGTATAAACTGGCACCAATACTACAGGCTATTACTGTGTAAACTGGCACCAATACTAGGGGTTATTACTACGTAAACTGGCACCAATACTAGGGGCTATTACTGCATAAACTTGCACCAATACAAGGGGCTATACTGCATAAACTGGCATCAATACTAGGCTTTATTACTGTGCAAGCTGGCGCCAATACTAGGCTTTATTACTGTGTAAACTGCCATCAATATTAGGGGTTATTACTGTGCATACCAGCACCAATACTAGGGGTAATTATTGTATAAATTGGCACCAATACTAGGAGTTATTACTGCGTAAACTGGCACCAACACTAGGGGCTATTACAGCGTAAGCTGGCACCAATACTAGGGGTTATTACTGCATAAACTGGCACCATTCCTAAGGGTTATCACTGCGTAAACTGGCACCAATACTAGGGACTATATACTGCATAAACTGGAACCAATAATAGGGGCTATTAATGCGTAAACTGGCACCAGTACCAGGGGCTATTACTAAATAAACTAGCACCAATACTAGGGGCTATTACTGCATAAACTGGCACCAATACTAGGGGCACCAGCTGATTGAGCTGAGCGCATGCCCGGTCGACTGGCCAGTCTCCTGCACTCTCTCCCCAGTCCCTAGTGTCCCTAGTGTTAGTGTCAGTGTTTATTTTTTCCTGTCAGTGAGCTGCACCCTGAGAGCGGGCTTTTTGCCCAATACACAGGCAGGGGTTGTACCAGAGCTGGGACAGATAGGAAGGCAGGAGAAAGCAAAGATGTGAGAGAGTTTTTTTTTTTCGGGGGGGGGGGGCCGGGGTGGGGTGGTGAGGGCTGTGGAGGTAGGTGGGAGGATGGGAGCAGAGCGCACTCCTGAGCCCCGCACTCCGTACCCAGCGCACACGAAAACTCCGCACGCAACCCTACACTCCGCACTCCGCACGCAACCCCGCACTCCAGAACTCCTCACTGCGTATGCAATCCCGCACTCCTGAACTCCGCACTCCGTATGCAACCCCGCACTCCTGAACTCTGCACTCCATACGCAACCCCGCACTCTGTACCCAGCCCACTCCTGAACTCCGCACTCTGTACCCAGCACACTCCTGAACTCCGCACTCCATACCCAGTCCACTCCTGAACTCCACACTCCGTACCCAGCGTACTCCTGAACTCCGCACTCAGTACCCAGCGCACTCCTGAACCCCGCACTCTGTGCGCAGCGCACTCATGAACCCCACACTCCGTAATACCGGCCCTTTGAGGGCAACTATATTGCTGATGTGTCCCCCAATGAATTTGAGTTTAACATCCTTGCTTTAGATGGTCAGAAACTGCGGACATAGCATATAAGATGGTCAGAGACTGCAGACATGATACAAGAGATTATCAAAGACTGTAGACATGGTATATCAGATGGTCAGATACTGTGGACATGGTATAATGGATGGTCAGAGACTGCAGGCATAATACAAGAGTTGGTCAGAAACTGTGAGCATAGTATCAGCATGGTATATGAGATGGTCAGAGACTGCGGACCTGATATATGAGATGGTCAGGGACTGTAGACATGATACAAGAGGAGGCCAGAGACTTTGGGCTGGTATATCAGAGACTGCGGACATGTTATATGGGATGGTCAGAGTATGCAGACGTGGTATATGAGATGGTCAGAGACTGTGGACATGGTACAGGAGGTAGTTAGAGACTGCAGATGTGATATAGGAGATGGTAAAAGACTGAAGACATGATACAAGAGTTTGCCAGAGACTGTGGGCATGATATTTGAGATGGTCAAGGACTGTAGACATGGTATTTTAGATGGTCAGAGACTGCAGGCATGATACAAGAGTTCATAATAAACAAGCAAAAAATTTGGGGGAGCATACCCATGTATTTCTAAAGCTGGTGCAGCTATGAACCAAGAGACATGTATATTAAAAAAGAATAGCGCACACATGCAAAAGAAACTACCAAATTTGAAGATAATCCATAAATAAAAATGGGGATTTGGTCCCACCATATGGCCATATAGTGCTCAAGCCCACCACTGCGTCAAAGTACCCCATTACTGTCAAATGTGTGGTCAACCTTCCGTAGTGCGACTTGTGTTCAAGGGCAGAGGGGGTATAGCTCAGTGGTAGAGCATTCGACTGCAGATCGAGAGGTCCCTGGTTCAAATCCGGGTGCCCCCTGGAATACCCTAGCCCTGTATCCAAATGGAGAAGAGCAAAAAAATTACAAAAACAAGTATTGCAAGGGAGACTTGATGGAGCATTTAACCCCACTGATAATGGGGTACCTTGACGCAGTGGTGGGCTTGAGCACGATATGGCCATATGGTGGGACTAAATCCCCATTTTTATTTATGGATTGTCTCCATATTTGATAGTCATTTCTTTTGCATGTGTGCGCTATTCTTTTTTAATATACATGTTGCTTGGTCCATAGCTGCACCGGCTTTAGATATACATGTTCAGGGTTTGCTCCCCCAATTTTTTGCTTGTTTATGATACAAGAGTTGATCAGAAACTGTAAGCATGGCATAAGCATGGTATACGAGACGGTTAGAGACTGTGGACCTGATATATAAGATGGTCAGGGACTGTGGACATGATACAAGAGGTGGCCATAGACTTTGGGATGGTTTATTAGATGGTCAGAGACTACGGACATGGTATATGAGATATTAAAATATTGTGATCCCCGTGCTATGTAGTGTGTGGAGTGCGTTTACTAGACTGCTGCTGGGATGTAAGGTGTATATCCCTCTCAGGTATATTTTATGTGTGTACCCAGCGCTGTCTAACCATAAAGTGCTTAATTTGTATCTCTAATCATTATTTGTGCAGAAACATAATATTTAAATCACAATACATAATATTATAAATTAAAGTGCAATCAGTGCAAAAAATGTGCATGAACGATAAGTCCTTTCAAGTGCTTGTTATCTTATTCTTCCAGTGCCAGTATGTTCCAACAAGTCACCGACTACTAGTGATGGGTTAAACGCCTGTGCTTCAAAAATAATCCTCCAATGGCAAAAATTTTTTTTTTTTTTTTTTTAAGACCCCGTTCACACTGGGGCGACCTGTCAGGCGACCTGGTCGCCTGACAGGTCGCCGTAGGTCGCCTGCCATAGAGAAGCTGTGGACCCGTTCTAATAGGAGCGACACAAGTCGCTCCGACTTAGAAAAAGGGTCCGGAGCTTCTTTGGGGCGACCTGGAGCGACCTGCATTGACTTCAATGTTATGAAGTCCGTGCCGGCCGCTCCGAGGTCGCGGTGCGAGCTGCGCGCCGCGACCTGTGAGGTCGCCCCGGCAAGTCGGATCGCCCCAGTGTGAATGGGGTCTAATTCTTTATATTTTTATTATTTTCCATCAATAAACAAAGATATGACAGATATATATATCACATACAAAAATATAATAAACAGTGAGTCGTCCCTTTTATCCTCCTCCAGGCGTTCCAAAGAGCGGACGTGATGTAACCGGAAGAAAGCGGGTGGATACTTCCAGTTAAGTCACGCCTGCTCTTTGGAACGCAAACCGCGACTTTTGAATTCCAGAGCGGCGTCATTACATGCTCACATACAAGAGGAGAGGTTTCTAAGTGCGCAATCGGCTTTTATATGTTTTTTTAATAATAAAAATTGAATTTTTGTAAAATCTTACCTGTAAAATTCCTTTCTCTGAGTCCTCCGACAGTCGCCGCCACCTCTAAGTCATCACTGTTGGGTATTGACTTCCCATCCGCAGGAATAGCTAGGCATATAGACTTAGTCCAAAGACAAAAGGCATTAGCATATACACACCCATGGGGGCTGTCCCATCTGGTCAATACCCCCCCTGCATCACCACTCCCAACTCAGTTTGGTATCATAGCAGTAGTTAATAAGAACCCCAAAAGAGGGGCGGGGGCGGCGACTGTCGGAGGACTCAGAGAAAGGAATTTTACAAAAATTACGTTTTCTCTTACGTCCTCCGACAGTCGCCGCCACCTCTAAGTCATCACTGTTGGGATGTCCCAAAGCAGTATAGACATGAGGGGTGGGAGACGCAACCGTAGAAAAGGCAACGCAGTACCCACATCAGAGAAAGGAACCTTACAGACACTGTAAGAGAACCAACTGGGCAACATAAAAAATACGCTCAACAGGAGCAACAGCCCAGGAAAGCAAATGCCAACAGCCAGGGACCCAGAAACAAACAAGGGTCCATCATGGCACTGCCGCACTGAGAACTTTGCGGCCAAAGGAAGCATCAGCCGATGCCTGAACGTCTACTTTGTAGAATGTGGAAAAACGTGTGCACCGACGACCAAGTCGCAGCCTTGCACACCAGGGCCACCGAGGCCCGATGCCAATAGGCCCAGGACGCACTCACAGAGCTGGTGGAGTGCGCCGTAACAGGGAACGGCGGAACCCGTTCCTTCAAGGCATAAGCCTGTGCAATGGTCTGTCTGATCCATTTGGCGATAGTGGCTGCAGATGCAGCCATGCCCTTCCGAGGTCCCTCGGGAAGGACAAAGAGGGAATCCGTCTTCCGAAAGGACTCCGTAGACGACAGGTAAACCCTGATCGCCCTGACAACATCCATGGAATGCAGAGCAACCTCCTTAGGATGCTTAGGCTTTGTACAAAGAGAAGGCAGGACAATGTCCTCATTAACGTGGAACTCAGAGACCACCTCAGGAAGAAAGGAGGGATGCGGACGCAAAACCCCTTATCCCGGTGAATCACCAAGTACGGAGAACGGCAAGATAACGCTGCCAGTTCAGACCCCCTGCGAGCCAAAGTGATCGCCACCAAAAAGGCAACCTTCTCAGACAGCAGAGGCAACGATATTTCCCTAATGTTTACAAAGGGAACAAGCTGTAAGACGGACAGAACCAAGTTCAAGTCCCATGGAGGTAAAGGCTCCTTCCAGGGAGGAGCCAAACGTCGCACACCTTGAATGAAGGTGCGAACCAAGGAGTGAGACGCCACAGGGCGTTGAAAAAGAATGGCCAGTGCGGACACCTGGCCTACAAACGTGGCCAGCGCCAGGCGCCGGTACACCCCCAACAGGAGGAAGGTCAACACTCTGGACACCGAGTACGAGCGAGGGGAGAACCCCCTGGACTCATACCAGGCAAAATAAGCCTTCCAGGTATGGTAACAAAGTATACCAGAGGAGGAGATCCTGGCCCTGATCAGGACAGGGATGACCCCCGAGGAGAGACCCTAGTCCTTCAAGACCAGGGTCTCAACAGCCAGGCTGTTAAAGCCAACGACTGTAAGCAGGATGGAAGATCGGACCCTGAGACAGGAGATCTTCCCGCAGAGGCAGACGCCACGGAGGCGCCACTGCCAGGTGAACAACGGCGGCGTACCAGGACCGGCGCGGCCAGTCTGGAGCCACCAGAATCCCCACGTGCGGTTCCGAAACCATCGGCGGAGGAACCGGGATAGGAAACGAAACGGGGGAAAGGCATATATCAGATGATACTGATTCCAAGGGGCTACCAATGCATCCGAGGCGTCCGCCAATGGATCGCGCGGTCTTGCCACAAACCTTTCCACCTTTTGGTGTAGCCGGGATGCGAACAGATCCACGTCCAGGGATCCCCACTTCGCACACAGCATTAGGAAGACCTCCGGGTGTAGGGACCATTCCCCCTGGTCCAGGGTCTGGCGGCTCAAATAGGCGGCCCGCCAATTTTTCACACCCGGAATGTGAACTGCTGGGATCGCCGGGATATGAGTCTCGGCCCAAGACAGAATGTTGGTCACCTCTCGGGCCGCTCGAGAACCCCTGGTGCCCCCCTGGTGGTTCACGTAAGCCACAGCAGTAGCATTGTCCATCTGTACGCGGACAGGCAGGCCCCGGAGACGGTCCGACCACTGGAAGAGGCAGAGTTAGATCGCCCGCAATTCCAGCACATCCATCGGGAAGGAGGACTCCTCCCCCGACCAAGTGCCCTGGGCAGACAGGTTGCCCAGGACTCCACCCCAGCCCAGCAGGCTGGCATTCGTGGTAACCACCGTCCACACCAACATACGGAAGGATCTGCCTTCCGCCACCGACGGAGACTGGAGCCCCCACAGAAGGGCCAATCTGGTCTGACGACTCAATGAGACATCCAGATCCAAGGACTGAGACAGTCCGTCCCAACCTGCCAGGATCTCCGCCTGGAGAGCCCGCATGTGGAACTGAGTAAAGGGTATTGCCTCGAAGGCTGAAACCATCAACCCCAGGCCCCGCATACAGGTCCTTAGTGACGAGGACGGGCTGTTCCTGAGGGACCTGAGCTCGTCACGCAAAGTCCGGAGCTTGCCCTCCGGCAAGAACACCTTTGCCCGGAGCGTCTGTACCGTGATGGACAGAACGCGCACAAGATCCTGGCTGGCACGCAGGCTGGCATTCGTGGTAACCACCGTCCACACCAACGGACGGAAGGATCTGCCTTCCGCCACCGACGGAGACTGGAGCCCCCACAGAAGGGCCAATCTGGTCTGACGACTCAATGAGACATCCAGATCAAAGGACTGAGACAGTCCGTTCCAACCTGCCAGGATCTCCGCCTGGAGAGCCCGCATGTGGAACTGAGCAAAGGGTATCGCCTCGAAGGCTGAAACCATCAACCCCAGGCCCTGGATACAGGTCCTGAGTGATGAGGACGGGCTGTTCCTGAGGGACCTGAGCTCGTCACGCAAAGTCCGGAGCTTGCCCTCCGGCAAGAACACCTTTGCCCGGAGCGTCTGTACCGTGATGGACAGAACGCGCACAAGGTCCTGGCTGGCACGTGATCTTAGAAGCAGATCGTCCAGGCATACCAAGACCGCAATGCCCTGGACCCTCAACAGGCCCAGAACCGGCGCCAATGCCTTGGTAAACACCCTTGGTGCCGAAGCGAGACCAAAAAGGTAACGCCACAAAACCCGGAAAGGTCCTCTGCGACAGCAAACCGCAGGTACCGCCGACGGCCCTCAAAAATGAGGACGTGCAGGTACGCGTTCTTCAGATCTAACTAGGCCAGGAAATCTCCCGGACTCAAGGAGACCACAACCGAACGGAGAGACTCCATTCGAAACTTCCGAACACGCACAAAGCGGTTCAGAACTGTCAGGTCCAGACAGGACGCACTTTGCCCTCCTTCCTGGGCACAGTGAACAGATTCGAAGAAAGCCTCCGAAACCTGTCCCGATGAGACACCGGGACAAACACCCCCTGAGAAAGCAGGTCCAGCACCGCTTGATGCAAATCCCGCAGGCGCCCCGGAAGCAGATGAAGAATGGAGGGAAAGAATCTGTCCACCGGCCGGGAAAGGAATTCGATCTTGCAACCCGATCGAACGATTTCCTGAACCCACCTGTCCGATAGCCGGAGCAGCCAAGGTTGGAGGAAACCGCGCAAACGTCCCCCCACCCCTGAAATGGGTGAGGGCGCCCCTTCAGGTAGAGGCGGATTGCCCCGCCGAGCCGGCATTGCCGGACTCTTGCTTACCCGCCCAGGGCTTCTTCTGGGTGTCCTGGGCCTGGAAGGGCTTGCCCTTGGGATGGGTCCGAAAGGCACGAAAAGACCCCCGATTGGAACTAGACGCAGAACCCCGCCTGCCACAAAAAGACTTGGTCTTCGGGTTCTGGGGCAGCATAGTGCTCATGCCCCCCGTGACGCCTGTTACCAGGGTGTCCAATGCCTCGCCAAAAAGGCGAGAGCCAGCATAGGGAGAATCAGCAACAGTGTCCCTTGAGGACTGGTCGGCCGACCAGCTCTTCAGCCATATCAGTCGCCGTTGAAGCACCGCGACACTAGAGAGGCGAGCCACTAAGGGGGCCTCGTTCAAGGCTGCATCACACAAGTACATGACTCCTTGGTGGATCTGATCCACCAACTTCAGCCGGGCAGGTGTAACACCAGCAGACACAAGATTGCGCCTAAGCATCTTAGTCCAATCAGCAGCCGCCTGAGCCACCAGGACGGACGCGAAAATTGGTTTGAGCAACGAACCCGCCACCGTATAGGAATGGCGAGATAGGGACTCCAACCGCCGGTCTGTGGGACCCCGGAAAACTGGGGCATCCTCAGTAGGAACCAAGGTAGCCTTGTTCAGCACGGCCACAGTGTGATCTACCTGTGGAGGCACACACCATCGTGATTCCGTAGCCGGATCAAAAGGATAAAGCAACCTAAACCGACTAGGTAGCAGGAACGGACGTTTTAACATGCGCCACTGTTCATTAACAGTGTCATGGAATTCTTCTGGGCAGGGAAAAACCTGCGCAGACTTGCGGGTCCTGTGCGTCCCAAACGGGGACACAACGCCCGGAGGACAGGGCTCATCCACCAAATGTAAGGTGTCCTTAACAGACACAATCAACCCATCTATGGTCGCCCGTTCTTCAGGTGACCCCGGGGAGGGGGCATCAACCCCTTCCATCTCAGCCTCCCCCTCAGACCCCAGGGGGTCCAAAGATGAGCGGGACCCTGAAAAGGGCACGCTCGCAGCAGCAGCAGCCATATCCCCATCTGAATCAGAAGAGAGAGACAACCTGGGACTCTTTCTCGCAGCCCGTTCAGACATCAGCAGTTTCATATTCGCCACAGCAGCCAGATCGGGGCGCAGCGGGGCCACAGGAGAACTGGGGCCCCCCACTAAAGCTGGAGGAAACTGCTTTCCTGAGAATCCATGGCTCAAGTTATCAGACAAACTACAGTGCAAAAAACAGTGTACTGTCCCCTTTAAGAACGCTGCGGTGTGCGCAGCCCACAGCTACTGCAACAGTGATGAAAGACCCCCAAAAGGAGAAGAGAAAACTGAGCCAGAAGCGATATACAGAGGGAAATATGAGAGTGATAACCTGCAGAGCCTGCAGAGCGTTGCTACCAGTGTCCTTGCTGCTGATGGAAATGCTGCTGGAGAGGGCTGGACTATAAGCCAGACCCCGG
Source organism: Pelophylax lessonae (assembly GCF_965119305.1). Lineage (NCBI taxonomy): Eukaryota > Metazoa > Chordata > Amphibia > Anura > Ranidae > Pelophylax > Pelophylax lessonae. The sequence continues at coordinate 55,645,928 of NC_138770.1, read as the reverse complement.
GAAAATGGCTGCCCCATAGGGATGCATTGGAGGCCACGCCAAAATGGCCGCCGACATGAGGCCGGACCGATCGTTCCACCGCCCACAAAATGGCGGCGGATGGCGCCAAAACGACATGCAGGAGCGCCCCCAGAGGAGCTACACATGTGTGCCCATAGCAAAGATGGCGGACCGCGCAGGGAGTCACACAGGCACAGACATGGGGACACACAGCAACACAGACTGCCACCCCAGACAGAGGCCCCACACAGAAAAGTACTTACCTGTACCAGATGGCGTGGGGGAGAGTCTATGCACGGAAAACCTCTGTCCTCATCTGACAGGGAGTGCCGTGAGCCAGGGACATGACGCTGCAGCACCGCAGACGAGTCCTGTGAGGTAGCCACCTCACGGCTGCATCCCTGTAGCGAACACGGGATGGGTCGTTCATAATGCCAGGGCGAACCATAGCTGAACGCTCGATGGCGGGCTGGGGGTCCATCTGACCCTCTGTGCCCTGGAAAACCAGGGCGGTCAGTCCGAATCCCAGCACCGCATGATCCATCTTCATCCAAAGAGAAGACTAACACTAGAGCTGACAAAATAACCAGCTAGTAAAGCAAGAGAAAAAACTGACATTTTCAAAGAAATCAAATAAAAGATTAGGAAGGCTGAGACTGAAGCCCCAGCACAAGGGAAGCCTGACTATTCCTGACGCTAGGCAGATTAAAAGTTGGGAGTGGTGATGCAGGGGGGGTATTGACCAGATGGGACAGCCCCCATGGGTGTGTATATGCTATTGCCTTTTGTCTTTGGACTAAGTCTATATGCCTAGCTATTCCTGCGGATGGGAAGTCAATACCCAACAGTGATGACTTAGAGGTGGCGGCGACTGTCGGAGGACGTAAGAGAAAACAGAATTACACTAAGGATTCCTCTTGATTCTATCTCCCTACACTCATATGAGGTTCCGTAAACCTTCCTGGAGTCACAAAAGAAAGAAAAAAAAAATGTTTTGCCACTGGAGGATTATTTTTTAAACACAGGTGTTTAACCCATCACTAGTCGGTGAGTAAGGGCACAAAAGGGGGGGAGCACAACGGCACTTGTTGGAACATACTGGCACTGGCATAATAAGATAACCAGCATTTTAACCACTTCTGGCCCGGAAAGGATTTTCTCCTTAATGACCAGGCCATTCTTCTTTGTATGGCCAATTCTTTGGCCAATTTGCATTTTGCTAAATATTTTTGGTAACCAAAATCCAGCCACATAATATAAAATATACCTGAATGGTATATGAGATGTTCAGAAACTGCAGACATGGTGCACATGAACAAACACATGTAAACATAACTTAGAAAAAAAAAAGGTAAATCAAAATAAACTAATCAATTATTCCTTATAAAGCACTGCAAACCTGCATACAGAAAGGTACAGTAAATGCAGAAATTGTGATGTAAATGAGCCTTTAATGAGTGACCCGGTATATATACATAGCACTGATCCCTGTATGTGTATTAGTCCAGTCCTCCTCATCCAATCACCATTATCATTACCATTAAAGCGGTAGTATCCCGCTTTTTGACACTTTTACCTACAGGTAAGCCTATAATAAGGCTTACCTGTAGGTACAAATAATATCTCCTAAACCGGCATGGTTTAGGAGATATTTACAGTGCATGCAGCCGCTCGCGCGAGCGGCGCATGCACTCTGAAGGTCCGGGGGGACCTTCAATTTAGTTTGCCGGGAGCTTGCCGGAAAATCACTCCCGCACGCATGCGCGGGGGTGACGTCATCCCGGCTCCGGCCAATCGTCACGCCGGAGCCGTCTCTTCTGGCCAATCACCGCGCCGGAGCCGCCGAACCCGGAAGAGACGGCGAGGGATCATGGCAGCGCCCGCAGCGATGTCCGGGGGTCCGTGTCGGGGCTTCGTTCTAAAGTAAGTTACACATAATGGGCTAGGATGCGATGCATACTAGCTCATTATGCCTTTGTCTTGCAGGTTTTTTTTTTTTTTTTTTAAGGGTTTACAACCGCTTTAAAATATCCATAGGCAAAAAGAAGAAATCAATCTGTTTATATCAATTATACATCATTTCACCAATCTATGTATTGTACCAAAAATGGCTTTGAGGTGTCCTCATTTAAAAAAAGAAAATACAATTTACTTTAAAGTTAAAGTAATTTAAAATTACTTTAAATATAGATACAATGTGCAGACACTCATAGAGCTGTTATACAAATATAAAGATTTGAATTTTCAGCCATGTGTCATTTTCAAATGTAATCCCCAGCTCAAAATAACTGACATTGTTTAAAAAAAAACATAAAAAACAATGTTATGCTTATTTTGAATTGAGTCTGTTGACAGACTTGTTTACACACTTAAGGTACCTGCATGGTCATGTAACTTTAAGCCCCGCCCACTGCACATCCCCGTTCACTGCATGGTCATGTGACTAAGCCCCGCCCACTGGCACTGTGAGTCTATATAAAGAGCTGTGCAGCAGTTGGTGGTCATTCACTCTGTGTCTTGTGATCAGAGAGGAAGCGATCGCTGTGTGTCGTGTTTTCTATTATCTGATATCGCTCAGAATTGGAGAATGACATTTTATCGCAGAATAGAGAAGGAAGAAAAGGTTTCTCTGAACATCACCAAAGAGAAACCTGCAGATATAATTGATTCCTTGTTAGAGGATCACCAGCCCGCTGAAATGCCAAACGCTACGACCCCCCCAAAAAAGGGGAAGTGGCGGGCATTTAAGCGCGGAGCAAGGAGAGTTTTTAAATGTGTTTTCCCGTGTTTTGGGAAAAAAGAGAAGGAGGAAATTACAACAGGTGAGGATGGTGAGTGAAATCTAATAAGGGAATCTGATGTAAATCACTCCGACATCCACTGACTGAGCCCCACCATTACCATTACAATATCTGTACACAAAATAAACCAGAAATGTACATCATTTATATATAATGTCACCAAACATGTCATTTATGTGTCCCAATGGAGAACACACACATTATAGAAACATATTACTATTTTAGTCAACATTCACAAAGCTATGGGAGTCTCATTTTCAAATCTCACTGGACTCAACTGAAAATAACTGACATTTTTCTAAAATTACCATCCCCCATCCTGCAGTGTTTTCTTTATAATCGGAGACTCTGCAATGTACTGGGGTCACTCCTGTACACAGAACCCCCTCCCCCCACACATGTCAGTAAGCATGAGGCATACATTTAACCCCTTGATCACCAACGGTATTAACCCCTTCCCTGCCAGTGTCATTATAACAGTAACAGTGCATATTTTTAGCATTGATTACTGTAGTAATGTCACTGGTACCCCCAAAAGTGTCAAAAATGTGAGTTAGGGGTCCAATCTGTCACAGTTCCGCAAAAAAAAAAAATCGCAGATCCCCGCCATTACTAGTAAAAAAAAAAAAAAAAAACAATAAAAATGACAAATCTTTCCTGTAGTTAGTAAACGCGATAACATTTGCACAAACCAATCAAAATACGCTTATTGCGATATTTTTTACAAGAATTATGTAGCAGAAAACAAATTGCCCTAAAATGTTAAAAAATTTTGATTTTGAAATTCTTTTTTGGGGAATGTTATATATCAGAAGGTGAAAAATATTGTTTTTTTTTTCAAAATTTTCGCTCTTTTTTTCAAAAATTAAAAATCGCACAGGTGATCAAATACCACCAAAAGAAAGCTCGATTTGTGGGAAAAAAAGGATGTAAATTTAATTTGGGTACAGCGTCACACGACCGCGCAATTGTCCGTTAAAGTAACACAGTGCCGAATCACAAAATATAGCCTGGTCAGGAATGGGGTAAAATCTTCCGGTCTTAATGTGGATAAAAATACGCTCATTGAGAATTTTTTTGTCAAAGACATGTAGCTAAATATATTTTGGCCTAAATATATGACATAAATGGAGTATATTGGATATTTTTTAAAAGACAAAGTTGAAAATGTAATTTTTTCTAATTTATTCGCTTTTTTTTTATTAATATCGTAAAAAATAAAAAGTGCAGAGGTGATCAAATACCACCAAAAGAAACCTCTGTTTGTGGGGAAAAAAAGGACGTAAATTTTGTTTGGGTACAGTATTGCATGACCGCGCAATTGTCAGTTAAAGTCACGCAGTGCCAAGTTGAAAAAAGGGGTCTGGTCTTTGAGCAGCTAAATCCTCCAGTCTGAAAGTGGTTAATGAGTGACCTGGTATATACAGTCAGGTCCATAAATATTGGGACATCAACACAATTCTAATCTTTTTGGCTCTATACACCACCACAATGGATTTGAAATGAAACAAACAAGACGTACTTTAACTGCAGATGTTCAGCTTTAATTTGAGGGTATTTACATCCAAATCAGGTGATATAAATGTGCCTCCCATTTTTTAAGGGACCAAAAGTAATGGGACAATTGGCTGCTCAGCTGTTCCATGGCCAGGTGTGTGTTATTCCCTCATTATCCCATTTACAAGGAGCAGATAAAAGGTCCAGAGTTAATTTCAAGTGTGCTATTTGCATTTGGAATCTGTTGCTGTCAACTCTCAATATGAGATCCAAAGAGCTGTCACTATCAGTGAAGCAAGCCATCATTAGGCTGAAAAAAACAAAACAAACCCATCAGAGAGATAGCAAAAACATTAGGTGTGGCCAAATCAACTGTTTGGAACATCCTTAAAAAGAAAGAACTCACCGGTGAGCTCAGCAACACCAAAAGACCCTGAAGACCACGGAAAACAACTGTGGTGGATGACCGAAGAATTCTTTCCCTGGTGAAGAAAATACCCTTCACAACAGTTGGCCAGATCAAGATCTCTCTCCAGGAGGTAGGTGTATGTGTGTCAAAGTCAACAATCAAGAGAAGACTTCACCAGAGTGAATACAGAGGGTTCACCACAAGATGTAAACCATCGGTGAGCCTCAAAAACAGGAAGGCCAGATTAGAGTTTGCCAAACAACATCTAAAAAAGCCTTCACAGTTCTGGAACAACATCCTATGGGCAGATGAGACCAAGATCAAATTGATGGGAAGAGAAGAGTATGGAGAAGGAAAGGAACTGCTCATGATCCAAAGCATACCACCTCCTCAGTGAAGCATGGTGGTGGTAGTGTTATGGCATGGGCATGTATGGCTGCCAATGGAACTGGTTCTCTTGTATTTATTGATGATGTGACTGCTGACAAAAGCAGCAGGATGAATTCTGAAGTGTTTTGGGCAATATTATCTGCTTATATTCAGCCAAATGCTTCAGAACTCATTGGACGGCGCTTCACAGTGCAGATGGACAATGACCCGAAGCATACTGCGAAAGCAACCAAAGAGTTTTTTAAGGGAAAGAAGTGGAATTTTATGCAATGGCCAAGTCAATCACCTGACCTGAATCCGATTGAGCATGTATTTCACTTGCTGAAGACAAAACTGAAGGGAAAATGCCCCAAGAACAAGCAGGAACTGAAGGCAGTTGCAGTAGAGGCCTGACAGAGCATCACCAGGGATGAAACCCAGTGTCTGGTGATGTCTATGCGTTCCAGACTTCAGGCTGTTATTGGCTGCAAAGGATTTGCAACCAAGTATTAAAAAGTGAAAGTTTGATTTATGATTGTTAATCTGTCCCATTACTTTTGGTCCCTTAAAAAGTGTGAGGCACATATACAAACTGTTGTAATTCCTACACCGTTCACCTGATTTGGATGTGAATACCCTCAAATTAAAGCTGGAATCTCCAGTTAAAGCACATCTTGTTTGTTTTGTTTCAAATCCATTGTGGTGGTGTAGAGAGCCAAAAAGATTAGAATTGTGTCGACATCCCAATATTTATGGACCTGACTGTATACATAGCAGTGATCCCTGTATGTGTATTAGTCCAGTCCTCCTCATCCAATCACCATTATAATTACCATTAAAAATATCCATAGGCAAAAAGAATAAATAAATCTGTTTATATCAATTGTACATCATTTCACCAATCTATGTATTGTTCCAAAAAATGGCATTGAGGTGTCATCATTTAAAAAAAAAAAAATTTACTTTAAAGTTAAAGTAATGTAAAATGACTTTAAATATAGATACAATGTGCAGACACTCATAGAGCTGTTATACAAATATAAAGATTTGAATTTTCAGCCATGTGTCATTTTCAGATTTAATCCCCAGCTCAAAATAACTGACATTGTTTAAAAAAAAAACAAAAACAAAAAAAAACAATATTATGCTTATTTTGAATTGAGTCTGTTAACCACTTAAGCCCCGGAGGATTTGGCTGCTAAAGGACCAGACCCCTTTTTTCAACTTGGCACTTCGTGACTTTAACTGATAATTGCTCGGTCATGCAATGCTGTACCTAAACGAAATTTACGTCCTTTTTTTCCCACAAACAGAGCTTTCTTTTGGTGGCATTTGATCACCTCTGCGCTTTTTATTTTTTGCGATATTAATAAAAAAAGAGCGAAAATTTTGCAAAAAAATGACATTTTCAACTTTGTCTTTTAAAAAATATCCAATATACTCAATTTATGTCATTTTTTTTGGCCAAAATATATTTAGCTACATGTCTTTGACAAAAAAAAAAATCAATGAGCGTATTTTTATTGGTTTGCGCAAAAGTTATAGCGTCTACAAACTATGGTGTAAATACTGAAATTTACGAAGCTTTAATTTCTGACTGCCTATCTCATTTCATGAAGTGCTAAAATGGCGGGGCAGTACAAAACCCCCCCAAACTACCACTTTTTGGAAAGTAGACATCCTAAGGAATGTTCTGAGAGGCATGTTGAGCTCATTGAATATTTTATTTTTTTGTCACAGGTGTTTGAAAAATGACTAAAAAAATTTTTTTTTTTTTTTTTTTACACAAAGTTGTCATTGAAATGATATATTGCTCACACATGCCATGGGTATATGTGTAATTACACCCCAAAATATATTCTGCTGCTTCTCCTGAGTACAGGGATACCACATATGTGAGACTTTTTGGGAGCGTAGCTGTGTACGGGAGCCGGAAAACAAATCACCACCATCAGAATTTCAAAGGGCGTACATTTTTCATTGCATTTTCTCACTACCTATAACGGTTTAGGAGGCCCTGAAATGTCAAGATACCACAAAACCCCCCCAAATGACCCCATTTTGGAAAGTAGACACCCCAAGCTGTTTGCTGAGAGGCATGGTGAGTCCATGGAATATTTTATATTTTGCCACAAGTTTCGGGAAAATTACAATTTTTTTTTTTAATTTTTTTTTTTTACACAACGTTGTCACTAAAAGATAAATTTCTCACACATGACATGGGTATATGTGGAATGACACCCCAAAATACATTCTGCCGCTTCTCCTGAGTATGGGGATGCCCCATGTGTGAGACTTTTTGGGAGCCTAGCTGTGTACAGGACCGCGAAAACCAATCAACACTCTCAGGTTTTCTAATGGCGTAAATTGTTCATGTCACCTCTGCACTACCTGTCGCAGTTTCGGAGGCCCTAAAATTCCAAGATAGCACAAAACCCCCCCAAATGACCCCATTTTGGAAAGTAGACACCCCAAGCTATTTGCCGAGAGGCATGGTGAGTCCATGGAATATTTTATATTTTGCCACAAGTTCCGGGAAATATATATATATATATATTTTTTTTTTTTTTTTTACACAAAGCTGTCAGTAAATGATATATTGCTCACACATGCCATGGGTATATGTGAAATGACACCCCAAAATACATTCTGCTGCTTCTCCTGAGTACAGGGATACCCCATGTGTGAGACTTTTTTGCAGTCTAGCCGAGTACAGGACCCCGAAAACCAACCTCCACTTTCAGGCTTTCCAAGGGCGTAAATTGTTGATTTCACTCCTGACTACCTATCACAGTTTCGGAGGCCCTAAAATTCCAAGATAGCACAAAACCCCCCCAAATGACCCCATTTTGGAAAGTAGACACCCCAAGCTGTTTGCTGAGAGGCATGGTGAGTCCATGGAATATTTTATATTTTGCCACAAGTTCCGGGAAATATATATATATATATATTTTTTTTTTTTTTTTACACAAAGCTGTCAGTAAATGATATATTGCTCACACATGCCATGTGTATATGTGAAATGACACCCCAAAATACATTCTGCTGCTTCTCCTGAGTACAGGGATACCCCATGTGTGAGACTTTTTTGCAGTCTAGCCGAGTACAGGACCCCGAAAACCAACCTCCACTTTCAGGCTTTCCAAAGGCGTAAATTGTTGATTTCACTCCTGACTACCTATCACAGTTTCGGAGGCCCTAAAATTCCAAGATAGCACAAAACCCCCCCAAATGACCCCATTTTGGAAAGTAGACACCCCAAGCTGTTTGCTGAGAGGCATGGTGAGTCCATGGAATATTTTATATTTTGCCACAAGTTCCGGGAAATATATATATATATATATATTTATTTTTTTTTTACACAAAGCTGTCAGTAAATGATATATTGCTCACACATGCCATGGGTATATGTGAAATGACACCCCAAAATACATTCTGCTGCTTCTCCTGAGTACAGGGATACCCCATGTGTGAGACTTTTTTGCAGTCTAGCCGAGTACAGGACCCCGAAAACCAACCTCCACTTTCAGGCTTTCCAAGGGCGTAAATTGTTGATTTCACTCCTGACTACCTATCACAGTTTCGGAGGCCCTAAAATTCCAAGATAGCACAAAACCCCCCCAAATGACCCCATTTTGGAAAGTAGACACCCTGAGCTATTTGCAGAGAGGCATGTTGAGTGTTTTGCAGATCTCACTTTTTGTCACAAAGTTTTGGAAATTGAAAAAAGAGGAAAAAAAATGCATTTTCCTGTTTTTTCTTCATTTTCCAAAAAAAATGAGAGCTGCAAAATACTCACCATGCCTCTCAGCAAATAGATTGGAGAGTCTACTTTGCAAAATTGGGTCATTTGGGGGGGTTTTGTGCTATCTTGGAATTTTAGGGCCTCCGAAACTGTGATAGGTAGTCAGGAGTGAAATCAACAATTTACGCCCTTGGAAAGCCTGAAAGTGGAGGTTGGTTTTCGGGGTCCTGTACTCGGCTAGACTGCAAAAAAGTCTCACACATGGGGTATCCCTGTACTCAGGAGAAGCAGCAGAATGTATTTTGGGGTGTCATTTCACATATACCCATGGCATGCGTGAGCATTATATCATTTACTGACAACTTTGTGTTAAAAAAAAAAAAAAAATTATTTTCCCGAAACTTGTGGCAAAATATAAACTATTCCATGGACTCACCATGCTTCTCAGCCAATAGCTTGGAGTGTCTACTTTGCAAAATGGGGTCATTTGGGGGGGTTTTGTGCTATCTTGAAATTTCAGGGCCTCTGAAACTGTGACAGGTAGTCAGGGGTAAAATCAGCAATTTACGCCATTAGAAAACCTGAAGATGTGGATTGGTTTTCGGGGGCGCGTACACAGCTACGCTGCCAAAAAGTCTCACACATGGGGTATCCCTGTACTCAGGAGAAGCAGCAGAATGTATTTTGGGGTGTCATTTCACATATACACATGGCATGTGTGAGCAATATATCATTTAGTGACAACTTTCTGTAAAAAAACAACAAAAAAAAAAGAAATAATAATTTTCCCGACACTTGTAGCAAAATATAAAATATTCCATGGACTCACCATGCCTCTCAGCAAATAGCTTTGGGTGTCTACTTTTCAAAAAGGGGTCATTTGGGGGGTGTTTGAACTGTCCCGGCATTTTATGCTCAATCTTATCCACACATCACCCACTCTTCTAACCACTTGAAAACCAAGCCTTTTCTGTGCCTTTTTGTTTACATGAAAAAATATTTTTTTTTTACTAGAAAATTACTTTGAACCCCCAAACATTATATATTTCTTTAAAGCAGAGGCCCTATAGAATAAAATGGGGGATGTTGCAAATTTTTTTGTCACACGGTATTTGCGCACAGATTTTCCAAACGCAATTTTTGCGAAAAAAATACATTTTTTTTTAATTTATTGCACAAATACACTATATAATTCCAATTTTTTTGGTAAAATTTAAAAGATGATCTTATGCCGAGTTCATAGACACCTGACATGACATGCTTTAAAAATTGCGCACGCCTGCGCAGCGGCAACAACGTACGTACATTTTTAAAAACTTTAAAAGTCTCTACAGGTTACCACTTTAGACTTACAGAGGAGGTCTACTGCAAAAATTACTGCACTCGATCTGGCGATCGCGGCGATACCTCACATGCATGCTGAAATTGCGGTTTACATATGACACTAGACCAACGCTTGCGTGTGCCATTGCGTGCAAGCACGGGGGGAAAGGGGGGGGGCTCAATTTTTTTTTTTTTTTTTTTTTTTTTTTGCTTTTTTATGTTATTTTGACACCTTTCCTTTAATTTTTTTTTTTTAAATCATTTTTATTGTTATCACAGTGAATTTAGATATCCCCTATGATAGCAATCGGTAGTGACAGGTACTCTTTTTTAAAAAAATTGGGGTCTTTTATACTCTAGATCTCTCCTCTGACCTTAATGTATCTGACCACGCCAAAATTGGTGTGATAAAATACTTTCCCAATTTCCCAATGGCCCTGTTTATTTCTGGCGAAAAAGAAGTCATGAAATGCTCGTAGCCTCCGGCATCTTAGGCCATAGAGATGATTGGAGCCATTCTAATCTTCAATTAGCTCTATGGTTAGATAACTGAACCACCGGCTGCACTCTCGGGTTAACCGGTGGGACAGGAGAGCCCGAGAAAAACCACGGAAGGCTGCGGAAGGCGGCGGTGGGGGGGGGGGAGACCCCTCCCACTGCATGTAAAAGCAGTCTAGCGGCCAATTACCTGCTAGGATTGCTTTTACATGTTAGCCGACCGCTGGCTGTAAAAAACGATACCAAGATGATGCCTAAATCTGCAGGCATCATCCTGGTACAACCACTCAAAGTCCAGCAACGTACCAGTACATTGCTGGTCCTTGTTTGGCATATAGGTTTTTTTTTTTCATGCAGCCTGTGGGCTGAACGGAAAAAAAGAGAACCTATCAGAAATCAGCACAGGAATAATGCGTAGTATTACTCATCATTAACCGCCCAAACAACCACCCACTGAATTTAATGATGGGTATACACGACACTATCCACGTATACCAAAATAGGATTTTAACTGCAGTGCTGAAATCAGAAAATCACCACAGCTGCTATCAGCAAAGGTATCCATATATGCTGAGCGCAAACACTGTTTGTGTCAGAATATATAAAATCAATGCATGGTAGCCGACGAGGGACCTGCAAGAGAAACAGGTCACAAAAGAATGAAAAAACAAACAAAGTACATTAAAAAAAAGTACATTAGGAAGAGTAGGACATATAAAATGACTGACACAACAAAAGTTTTTGGATTCTCATCATTAACCGCCCAAACAACCACCCACTGAATTTAATGATGGGTATACACGGCGCTATCCACGTATACCAAAATAAGATTTTAACTGCAGTGCTGAAATCAGAAAATCACCACAGCTGCTATCAGCAAAGGTATCCATATATGCTGAGCGCAAACGCTGTTTGTGTCAGAATATATAAAATCAATGCGTGGTAGCCGACAATTACCTGCAAGAGAAACAGGTCACAAAAGAATGAAAAAACAAACAAAGTACATTAAAAAAAAGTACATTAGGAAGAGTAGGACATATAAAATGACTGACACAACAAAAAATTTTGGATTCTCATCATTAACCGCCCAAACAACCACCCACTGAATTTAATGATGGGTATACACGGCGCTATCCACATATACCAAAATAAGATTTTAACTGCAGTGCTGAAATCAGAAAATCACCACAGCTGCTATCAGCAAAGGGATCCATATATGCTGAGCGCAAACGCTGTTTGTGTCAGAATATATAAAATCAATGCGTGGTAGCCGACAATTACCTGCAAGAGAAACAGGTCACAAAAGAATGAAAAAACAAACAAAGGACATTGAAAAAAGTATAGTAGGAAGGAGTAGAAGGACATATAAAATTACTAACACCACAACAGTTTTTGGATCCTTTTATTTTTCTTTATAACTGTTCCTTTATTTCTTGATTTGGGAGGGAGTGCGATCTTCTGCGATCTTCTCTTCCAGCTTGGGTCTCTCAAAATGTCGATGGACATCCAACATCCTTCGAGACCCTGTGTTTATGTGCCCTACACTGTGTCGTGCTGTACCCTACACTAATACTCCACTAGTGTATGGTAGCGCTCAAAACATTCCCCGATGCAGAGACCAGGATGGTCAGGACATTTGGGACAATAATAACGGGTGTCACGCCTAAATCCGCGCCTGCTACAGACACGACATCGTCTTTGGGGTCGTATTTGGGTAGGGGTACTCGGGAGGGCATAAGGAAAATGCCTCTCATGCAGCCGGCTCACTGCATCTGGAAGGGGAAGTTGGGCAGGCATGCCTCCTGGGTACAGGTAGGCAAGGATGACCGCTTCCTGGAATTCCCGGAAGGGTCCAGTTCGTCCTGACGCCCTGTATAGGACAAAGGCGTTCAGCATAGCCAATTGGAAAAGGTAAACAGACACTTTTTTGTACCAGCGTCTGGCTTTACGGGCAACTAAATACGGCGCCAAAAGCTGGTCGTTAAGGTCCACCCCTCCCATGTTAAGGTTATATTCGTGGACACAGAGGGGTTTCTCCATAACGCCAGTTGCCGTAGGGATTTGGACTGTCGTGTCTGCGTGAAGGGAGGACAGAACATAAACATCCCGTGTATCCTTCCACTTCACCGCAAGTAATTTGTCCGTTTTCAAGCAGGCTCTCGCCCCCCGACTAAGACGGGAATTTACAAGCCGTTGGGGGAAGCCCCGGCGATTAGGTCGCACGGTGCCACATGCGCCAATTTGTAAATCAAGCAGGTGACTAAATAGTGGCACGCTTGTGTAAAAATTGTCCACGTACAAATGGTACCCCTTTCCGGATAAGGGTGACACCAAGTCCCAAACAATCTTACCGCTGCTCCCTATGTAGTCTGGGCAGTTCGGGGGCTCCACAGTGCTATCTTTTCCCTCATAGACACGGAAATTAACTGTATAGCCTGTGGCCCTGTCACAGAGCTTATACAACTTGACCCCGTATCTGGCACGCTTGCTGGGGAGGTACTGTTTGATAGCAAGACGGCCAGTAAATTTAATCAGGGACTCGTCAATGCAGACAACTTGTTCGGGGGTAAACAAGGCTGCAAACCGCTGATTGAAGTGGTCTATGAGGGGCCGAATTTTGTGGAGCCGATCGTATGCAGGGTCTCCCCGAGGACGACAGATTTCATTGTCGCTGAAATGCATAAATCGCAGAATTTGCTCGTATCTCCCCCTGGACATGGAGGCAGAGTACATGCGCATATGGTGAGCTGGGCTAGTGGACCAATATAGCCGCAATTCACTTTGTTTAGTTATGCCCATGTGGAAGGAAAGGCCCAGAAAGATCTTAAATTCGGAAACCGTTATAGGATTCCAGCCGAATCGTCTGGCAAGGTGCGAATTTGGGTTGGCGGCGATAAATTGTTGAGCATATAAATTTGATTGATCCACAATAGATCTGAAAAGATCTTCCGTGAAGAACAGCTCAAAAAAGTTCAGGGGCGTAAAACCAGCTGTCTCCACGTGGATTCCAGGTTGGGCGGTGAATGGGGGAAGTACTGGCGCTGTAGAATCAGTGGGTTGCCAATTGGGATATGCCAGCGCATCAGGGAGGGCACTATGGGCTCTACGGGCCTGTCTTCGAATACGCGGTGGCTGCGGGCCACTACTTGTGCTAGCCACCGCACCAGCTTCAACTGCACTTAGGGGACTCGCCACGTCACCAGGTCTTACTGCAGTGCTGGTTGTACTAGGTCCAGGTTGTACTAGGCCGCTGGCGCTTGCCAGGTCGCCAGAAGGATGAGCGGCACTAGTACCCACACTCTGCTCCATACGAGCACCCTGCGATTCCTGCATTTCAACAACACCAGAATGGGGTCGGGTACGCCTGGGTCTAACAGGGACCCATCTGTCGTCGGAGCTGTCTGTCAGGGAGCCGCTGCTGTCATCTGGTTCGTATACTGACCCTGATTCTGCCGGTGAGGCTTCCCCATCGCTCTCACCTGACATGGTCATCATACTGTAAATAGCTTCATCACTGTACGAACGTTTAGACATTTTGGTAACTAAATTTACCCGTACAGTGATGCGACTCACAGGTAATAAAAGCACCTGGTTGTCGAAGACTATTTCAAGCGCTACCAAAAAAACTGCTAATGCTAGCAGGGATCAGGCCTGACTCTGCTAACACAGCGGTTTTGTGTCTTGTGTTTTTTGTAAGTGACAGTAATCTATTGATTACTACACTTACCTGGGTGAAAGGGTTAAACGCAGGTGCTGGCCGGAATCAGTGCTGATCGTGCAAACACCGCGTTTTGGGAACCCTAAACTATGGGGGCGCTAGTATAGCTCTGATCAGATCAGATATTGATCTGTTCAAACACTATACTAGAAATGGAAGTGTAGGTGCGTGCGTGCGTGTGTGGTGATCAAGGGGTTACTTCTAAACTATGCGCCGGGGATCTGGGGGGGGGGTGGCGGGGACCCTAAACCTCCTTTGGGAAAGAAACTAGCTAGCTAGCGCAACCTCAAGTCACAATGACACCAATACAAAATACAGTAAAAACAGTATATTATGTGTGTATTAGTGCTAATGTGACAGAGGGTGTAGGGGTTAACGGGATGTGATCAGGGGGGGATCAGGGGTTTAAATCTTTATTGGGAGGGACTGGCGGGTATCCTAAGGATAAAAGGAACGGTGGCAAGCGCTAAACCTGGTCACAAGTCGTAGGACGTCTACGTCTACGTCCTATGACGAAACGTACGTAGGGCGGAAACCCACGTCACTTCCGGTCCGCAGCTCGCCGAGGCTTGGAACGCAGGAGCTTCCTTGGCGCAGACTGCCAATATCTGAAGGGATCTGCTGCATCTACCCAAGCGTGAGTCGCTACTATCACATTGTATACCCGATCCACACTTATCACACTGAGTAGCTTCTCTCTTTTCTCCCTTTTGTACCCAGATGGGATCTTTTTGGGTCCGAGGGGACCGTCAGTAGACAGGTTTGAGGATCTCACCTACATCCTGTCTTTTGGCTCATACACCTAACATCTGTGGTCTTAGGGTAAGTGTGACACCTAGTGTTTAAACTGGAGAACTACATCCCAAAAGGTATACAATTAGTATCCTCACTGCTCCTTTGATTTAAGATCGATTTATAACCAATACATTGAGCGTTTTTTTACCTAATATTATTTATTCAACAGTATTTATTCTACATTATTCACCTATTTAATTATTGTATTAATTATCACTTACTCAGCAGTACCTATTGGAAATCACTATAGTATTGATTTAATATACATCTTTTAACATACATTTTTACCACACTTCGCTTTCTTTCTTTTATTCATTTATTTATTTATTGTCTTGGCCTAAGTTTTATATATATTGACCTATGTACACAACTATCTATATGTCACTTTGTACGCACTAAGCACTTTTTTCCTCTTCACCCGCATCTTTGCACATGCGTTAGGTAGCGCCGTTTTCCAACTATTCACCCCCACACTATAAACAGGTGAGGATGGTGAGTGAAATGTAATAATAACTCCGACATCCACTGACTGAGCCCCACCATTACCATTACAATATCTGTACACAAAATAAACCAGTAATTGACATCATTTATATATAATGTCACCAAACATGTTATTTATGTGTTCCAATGGAGAACACACACATTATAGAAACATATTACTATTTTAGGCAACATTCACAAAGCTATGGGAGTCTCATTTTCAAATCTCACTGGACTCAACTGAAAATAACTGACATTTTTCTAAAATTACCATCCCCCATCCTGCAGTGTTATCTTTATAATCGGAGGCTCTGCAATGTACTGGGGTCACTCCTGTACACAGAACCCCCTCCCCCCACACATGTCAGTGAGCATGAGGCATACATTTAACCCCTTGATCACCAACGGTATTAACCCCTTCCCTGCCAGTGTCATTATTACAGTAACAGTGCATATTTTTAGCACTGATTACTGTAGTAATGTCACTGGTACCCCCAAAAGTGTCAAAAATGTGAGTTAGGGGTCTGATCTGTCACAGTTCCGCAAAAAAAAAAAATCGCAGATCGCCGCCATTACTAGTAAAAAAAAAAAAAAACAATAAAAATGACAAATCTTTCCTGTAGTTAGTAAATGCGATAACATTTGCACAAACCAATCAAAATACGCTTATTGCGATATTTTTTACAAGAAATATGTAGCAGAAAACAAATTGCCCTAAAATGTTAAAAATTTTTGATTTTGAAATTCTTTTTTGGGGAATGTTATATATCAGAAGGTGAAAAATATTGTTTTTTTTTTTTTCAAAATTGTCGCTCTTTTTTTTCAAAAATTAAAAATCGCAGAGGTGATCAAATACTACCAAAAGAAAGCTCGATTTGTGGGAAAAAAGGACGTAAATTTAATTTGGGTACAGCGTCACACGACCGCGCAATTATCCGTTAAAGTAACGCAGTGCAGAATCACAAAATATAGCCTGGTCAGGAATGGGGTAAAATCTTCCGGTCTGAATGTGGATAAAAATACGCTCATTGAGAATTGTTTTTGTCAAAGACATGTAGCTAAATATATTTTGGTCTAAATATATGACAAAAATTGAATATATTGGATATTTTTAACAGTCAAAGTAGAAAATGTAAATTTTTCGCAAAATTGTCGCTTTTTTTTATTAATATCGCAAAAAATAAAAATCGCAGAAGTGATCAAATACCACCTAAAGAAAGCTCTATTTGTGGGAAAAAAAGGACGTAAATATAGTTTGGGTACAGCATCGCATGACCGCACAATTGTCAGGTAAATTCGCGCAGTGCCAAGTTGAAAAAAGTGGGCTGGTCATTGAGCAGCCAAATCTTCCGGGGCTAAAGTGGTTAAAGGACTTATCATTCATGCACATTTTTTATTCTGATTGCACTTTTTTATAAATATTATGTATTGTGATTTAAATTTTATGTTTCTGCACAAATAATGAATAGAGATACAAATTAAGCACTTTATGGTTAGACAGCGCTGGGTAGACACATAAAATATACCTGAATGGTATATGAGATGCTCAGAGACTGCAGACATGGTGCACAGGAACAAACACATGTAAACGTAACTTAGAAAAAAAAAGATAAATTGAAATAAACAAATCAATTATTCCATAAAAAGCACTGCAAACCTGCATGCAGAAAGGTACAGTAAATGCAGAATTGTGATGTAAATGAGCCTTTAATGAGTGACCCGGTATATATACATAGCACTGATCCCTGTATGTGTATTAGTCCAGTCCTCCTCATCCAATCACCATTATCATTACCATTAAAATATCCATAGGCAAAAAAGAATAAATAAATCTGTTTATATCAATTGTACATCATTTCACCAATCTATGTATTCTACCAAAAATGGCATTGAGGTGTCATCATTAAAAAAAAAAAAACAATTTACTTTAAAGTTAAAGTAATGTAAAATGACTTTAAATAGAGATACAATGTGCAGACCCTCATAGAGCTGTTATACAAATATAAAGATTTGAATTTTCAGCCATGTGTTATTTTCAAATTTAATCCCCAGCTCAAAATAACTGACATTGTTTAGAAAAAAAAAAAAAAAAAAAAAAAAAAAACAATGTTATGCTTATTTTGAATTGTGTCTGTTAGACTTGCTTACACACTCAAGGCAACGGCATGGTCAGGTGACTTTAAGCCCCGCCCACTACACAGCCCTGCCCACTGCATGGTCATGTGACTAAGCCCCGCCCACTGGCACTGTGAGTCTATATAAGCAGCTGTGCAGCAGTTGGTGGTCATTCACTCTGTGTCTTGTGATCAGAGAGGAAGCGATCGCTGTGTGTCGTGTTTTCTATTATCTGATATCGCTCAGAATTGGAGAATGACATTTTATCGCAGAATAGAGAAGGAAGAAAAGGTTTCTCTGAACATCACCAAAGAGAAACCTGCAGATATAATTGATTCCTTGTTAGAGGATCACCAGCCCGCTGAAATGCCAAACGCTACGACCCCCCCAAAAAAGGGGAAGTGGCGGGCATTTAAGCGCGGAGCAAGGAGAATTTTTAAATGCGTTTTCCCGTGTTTTGGGAAAAAAGAGAAGGAGGAAATTACAACAGGCGAGGATGGTGAGTGAAATGTAATAATAACTCCGACATCCACTGACTGAGCCCCACCATTACCATTACAATATCTGTACACAAAATAAAAAAAACACAGAAATGTACATCATTTATATATAATGTCACCAAACATGTCATTTATGTGTCCCAATGGAGAACACACACATTATAGAAACATATCAGTATTTTAGGCAACATTCACAAAGCTATGGGAGTCTCATTTTCAAATCTCACTGGACTCAACTGAAAATAACTGACATTTTTCTAAAATTACCATCCCCCATCCTCCTGTGTTATCTTTATAATATGAGACTCTGCAATGTACTGGGGTCACTCCTGTATACATAACATGGACATTGCTATACATACATATAATAGGATCATTCCTATATACCAGGATCACTGCTATATACACATACCGGGATCACTGCTATATACACATACCGGGATCACTGCTATATACACATACCGGGATCATTGCTATATACACATACCGGGATCACTGCTATATACACATACCGGGATCATATTGGAATCACTGCTATATACACATGGAACATACTGGCACTGGAAGAATAAGATAACCAGCACTTTAACCACTTGCCGACTGCTCACGTTGCTGGTACTGTGGCTCCCCTGGGTCCAGTGAGGTAGACCTATGTCGCTGGCCTCCTATCGGTCTCGGCGGCACGCACGCTCCGCCGGAGGCTCGCTCCCACTGTGTTTAGACAGGGAGTCGGGCCGGAGGAGGAGAGGCGGCGATCACCGCCTCTCTTCCCCGATTGTCGGGGAAAGTGTGAGAAAAAAAATCCGCCCGCTTGTGTAAACAAAGCAGGCGGATCTTCTCTGTGACAGACAGGGAGAAATCACAGGATTCAGCATAGCTGAACCTGCGATCTCTGTCTGTCACAGAACCCCCTCCCCCCACACATGTCAGTAAGCATCAGGCATACATTTAACCCCTTGATCACCAACGGTATTAACCCTTCCCTGCCAGTGTCATTATTACAGTAACAGTGCATATTTTTAGCACTGATTACTGTAGTAATGTCACTGGTTCCCCTAAAAGTGTCAAAAATGTCAGTTAGGGGTCCGATCTGTCCGCCGCAATGTCACAGTCCTGCAAAAAAATTGCAGATCGCCGCCATTACTAGTAAAAAAAAGAAAACAATAAAAATGACAAATCTTTGCCGTAGTTAGTAAACGCAATAACATTTGTGCAAACCAATCAAAATACGCTTATTGCAATATTTTTTACAAAAAATATGTAGCAGAAAACAAATTGCCCTAAAATGTTAAAACATTTTGAATTTGAAATTCTTTTTTGGGGAATGTTATATATCAGAAGGTGAAAAATATTGTTTTTTTTTTCAAAATTGTCGCTCTTTTTTTCAAAAATTAAAAATCACACAGGTGATCAAATACCACCAAAAGAAAGCTCGATTTGTGGGAAAAAAAGGACGTAAATTTAATTTGGGTACAGCGTCACACGACCGCGCAATTGTCCGTTAAAGTAATGCAGTGCCGAATCGCAAAATATAGCCTGGTCAGGAATGGGGTAAAATCTTCTGGTCTTAAAGTGGATAAAAATACGCTCATTGAGAATTTTTTTGTCAAAGACATGTAGCTAAATATATTTTGGCCTAAATATATGACAAAAATTGAATATATTGGATATTTTTAACAGTCAAAGTAGAAAATGTCAATTTTTCGCAAAATTGTCGCGCTTTATTTATTAATATCGCAAAAAATAAAAAGCGCAGAGTTGATCAAATACCACCTAAAGAAAGCTTTGTTTATGGGGAAAAACGTAAATTTCGTTTGGGTACAGCATTGCATGACCGCGCAATTGTCAGTTAAATTCGCGCAGTTCCAAGTTAAAAAAAGTGGCCTGGTCATTGAGCAGCAAAATCTTCCGGGGCTAAAGTGGTTAAAGCACTTATCATTCATGCACATTTTTTCCTCTGATTGCACTTTAATTTTTTTATAAATATTATGTATTGTGATTTAAATTTTATGTTTCTGCACAAATAATGAATAGAGATACAAATTAAGCACTTTATGGTTAGACAGCGCTGGGTACACACATAAAATATACCTGAATGGTATATGAGATGCTCAGAGACTGCAGACATGGTGCACAGGAACAAACACATGTAAACGTAACTTAGAAAAAAAAAGATAAATTGAAATAAACAAATCAATTATTCCATAAAAAGCACTGCAAACCTGCATGCAGAAAGGTACAGTAAATGCAGAATTGTGATGTAAATGAGCCTTTAATGAGTGACCCGGTATATATACATAGCACTGATCCCTGTATGTGTATTAGTCCAGTCCTCCTCATCCAATCACCATTATCATTACCATTAAAGCAGTAGTATCCCGCTTTTTGACACTTTTACCTACAGGTAAGCCTATAATAAGGCTTACCTGTAGGTACAAATAATATCTCCTAAACCGGCATGGTTTAGGAGATATTTACAGTGCATGCAGCCGCTCGCGCGAGCGGCGCATGCGCTCTGAAGGGTCGGGGGGACCTTCAATTTAGTTTGCCGGGAGCTTGCCGGAAAATCACTCCCGCGCGCGGTGATTGGCCAGAAGAGACGGCTCCGGCGTGACGATTGCATGCAGCCGCTCGCGCGAGTTCAATTTAGTTTGCCGGGAGCTTGCCAGGAGCATGCGCGGGAGTGACGTCATCCCGGCTCCGGCCAATCATCGCGCCGGAGCCGTCTCTTCTGGCCAATCACTGCGCCGGAGCCGCCGAACCCGGAAGAGACGGCGAGGGATCATGGCAGCGCCCGCAGCGATGTCCGGGGGTCCGTGTCGGGGCTTCGTTCTAAGGTAAGTTACACATAAAGGGCTAGTATGCGATGCATACTAGCTCATTATGCCTTTGTCTTGCAGGTTTTTTTTTTTTTTTTAAGGGTGTACAACCGCTTTAAAATATCCATAGGCAAAAAGAATAAATCAATCTGTTTATATCAATTGTACATCATTTCACCAATCTATGTATTGTACCAAAAATGGCATTGAGGTGTCATCATTTAAAAAAAAAAATACAATTTACTTTAAAGTTAAAGTAATTTAAAATTACTTTAAATATAGATACAATGTGCAGACCCTCATAGAGCTGTTATACAAATATAAAGATTTGAATTTTCAGCCATGTGTAATCCCCAGCTCAAAATAACTGACATTGTTTAAAAAAAAAAAAAAAAAAAAAAACAATGTTATGCTTATTTTGAATTGAGTCTGTTGGCAGACTTGTTTACACACTTAAGGTACCTGCATGGTCATGTGACTTTAAGCCCCTCCCACTGCACATCCCCGTCCACTGCATGGTCATGTGACTAAGCCCCGCCCACTGGCACTGTGAGTCTATATAAGGAGCTGTGCGTCAGTTGGTGGTCATTCACTCTGTGTCTTGTGATCAGAGAGGAAGCGATCGCTGTGTGTCGTGTTTTCTATTATCTGATATCGCTCAGAATTGGAGAATGACATTTTATCGCAGAATAGAGAAGGAAGAAAAGGTTTCTCTGAACATCACCAAAGAGAAACCTGCAGATAGAATTGATTCCTTGTTAGAGGATCACCAGCCCGCTGAAATGCCAAACGCTACGACCCCCCCAAAAAAGGGGAAGTGGCGGGCGTTTAAGCGCGGAGCAAGGAGAGTTTTTAAATGTGTTTTCCCGTGTTTTGGGAAAAAAGAGAAGGAGGAAATTACAACAGGTGAGGATGGTAAGTGAAATGTAATAATGGAATCTGATGTAAATCACTCCGACATCCACTGACTGAGCCCCACCATTACCATTACAATATCTGTACACAAAATAAACCAGAAATTGACATCATTTATATATAATGTCACCAAACATGTCATTTATGTGTCCCAATGGAGAACACACACATTATAGAAACATATTACTATTTTAGGCAACATTCACAAAGCTATGGGAGTCTCATTTTCAAATCTCACTGGACTCAACTGAAAATAACTGACATTTTTCTATAATTACCATCCCCCATCCTGCAGTGTTATCTTTATAATCGGAGACTCTGCAATGTACTGGGGTCACTCCTGTATACATACCATGGACATTGCTATATATAAATATACTAGGATCATTCCTATATACCAGGATCACTGCTATATACACATACCGGAATCACTGCAATTACATTATATATATACCAGGATCCCTGCTATATACATGTACTGGGACCATTACTATATACACATACCAAGATCCCTGCTATATACACATACCGGGATCATTGCTATATACACATACCGGGATCACTGCTATATACACATACTGAGATCACTGCTATATACACACATCGGGATCCCTGTTATATACACATACTGAGATCACTGCTATATACACATATCGGGGTCACTGCCTTATACATATTCCGGGATCACTGCTAGATAAATATACCAGGACCACTACTATATACACATACTGGGATCACTGCTATATACACATACTGGAATCATTGCTATATACACATACCGGAATCATTGCTATATACACATACCGGAATCATTGCTATATACACATACCGGAATCATTGCTATATACACATACCGGGATCATTGCTATATACACATACCAGAATCATTGCTATATACACATACCAGGATCACTGCTATTTGCACATACTGGGATCACTGCTTTATACACATACCGGGACCCTTGCTATATACACATATCAGAATCCCTGCCATATACTCATACCCAGATACCTGCTATATACACATACCGGGATCACTGCTATATACACATACCGGAATCATTGCTATATACACATACTGGAATCATTGCTATATACACATACCGGGATCATTGCTATATACACATACCGGAATCATTGCTATATACACATATCGGAATCATTGCTATATACACATACCACAATCATTGCTATATACACATACCGGGATCATTGCTATATACACATACCAGAATCATTGCTATATACACATACCAGCACCACTGCTATATACACATACCAGGATCACTGCTATTTGCACATACTGGGATCACTGCTTTATACACATACCGGGACCCTTGCTATATACACATATCAGAATCCCTGCCATATACTCATACCCAGATACCTGCTATATGCACATACCGGGATCACTGCTATATACATATACCAGGATCACTGCTATATACACATACTGGAACAATTGCTACATACACACACTGGGATCCCTGCTATATACACATACCATAACCACTGCTATATACACATACCGGGATCACTGTTATCTACACATACTGGGATCCCTGCTATATACACATACCGGGATCACAGTTATATACACATATTGGGATTCCTGCTATATACACATACTGGGATCCCTGCTATATACACATACCATAACCACTGCTATATACACATACCGGGATCACAGTTATATACACATATTGGGATCCCTGCTATATACACATACTGGCATCAATGATATATACACACTGGGATCCCTGCTATATACACACACCAGAACCATTGCCACACAGACCCTTGCTATATACACATATCAGAATCCCTGCCATATACTCATACCCAGATACCTGCTATATACACATACTGGGATCCCTGCTATATACACATACCAGCACCACTGCTATATACACATACCAGGATCACTGCTATTTGCACATACTGGGATCACTGCTTTATACACATACCGGGACCCTTGCTATATACACATATCAGAATCCCTGCCATATACTCATACCCAGATACCTGCTATATGCACATACTGGGATCACTGCTATATACACATACCGGGATCACTGGTTTATACACATACTGGGATCACTGCTATATACATATACCAGGATCACTGCTATATACACATACTGGAACAATTGCTACATACACACACTGGGATCCCTGCTATATACACATACCATAACCACTGCTATATACACATACCGGGATCACTGTTATCTACACATACTGGGATCCCTGCTATATACACATACCGGGATCATTGCTATATACACATACCGGGATCACAGTTATATACACATATTGGGATCCCTGCTATATACACATACTGGCATCAATAATATATACACACTGGGATCCCTGCTATATACACATACTGGCATCAATGATATATACACACTGGGATCGCTGCTATATACACACACCAGAACCATTGCCACACAGACACACACACACACACACACGGATCCCTACTATATACACATACGAGGATCACTGCTAGCTTAAATTCCACACTCCAAGATCTGGCTCCCAGGTCCAAAAACCACCATTTTACCCATGTATATGGAATGTTGCATACCAGAAACAGGTCATATACAGTAACACACATGAATTAGATGATTTATATGATGCAAAGTTAAGTTAAATGCTAACAATGTGAATTTTTCATTCTCTCCCTAGAAAAAAAGGATGCCTCATCCACTAGCATCAAGAAGCCATCGGATCCAGCTATCAGTGGCAAGATACCAATTCCACAGACATTGGATCCAGCTATCATTGACAAGAGGACATTGGCTTCAGGCACCAGTGATAGCAAGAAAGACAAAATTGATGAACCTATCAGAACCAGCAAACCATCCCTACCAGCCCCATTCATCAGCATTGGGTCAGGTCCTTTAACCATGGACAGTTTTATATTTCATCATTTACTGGGACAGGGAGGTTTTGGAAAGGTAAGTTATTAGGCTGATTTTCCTATAGTTTGGTCATGCATTTGTCCACCATGTGGATTGTGGATTTATGTTCATGGCAAAATGTACCCATTCCTGCATGTTCCTTGTTCACACTTGATCCTAGATCCAAAGCATGCTAGAAATGATCCTTGCAGCTTATTTCTTTTTAACATGCATGCACTATACATGAATCTAGTGTGTATTAAGCTGGCCATGTATGAATCAACATTCGGCTGGTTGAGCATGGACTGGCCGAATGTCAATCCATGTGTGGCCACTGCGGTTTAACAGAAGTTGCTTTACCGATCGGCTTCTGTTCACTTGCCCCACCACATAAAAGCGGGCAATAGTCTGAAGTACTGATCTGTGTATTCTGACAATGGAGGAGTCACCCCGCTGTTAGAAAACAATAGCCAAGCAGGGAGGATTCCCTCATCCACCTCTAATGCGTGAATGGGGGAATTGGTTCTGTTTTTTTGGGGGGGCTGAACAAAAACAAGCTGAACCATGTAAGGACAGCTTAAGCCCTAAATATCTGTGAACCCTGCAGATAATAGACTTAATGTCTTATGATCATGGTTAGCTACCCCTAGACAACTTGGGGAGCACATGCTGGATATGTGGTACTTGACAAAAAGCAATCACCATCCTGCACTATTATTGCACCATACTTATTATGTTCCTCTTTCTTCTACAGGTTGTATTAGCGTCTCATGCTGCCTATGACCATCCGCTTGCTGTCAAGTTGGTGCAAAAGAGACATCTGACTGGAAAAAAAGAAAATGAAGTCCTGATGGAGCGTCAATTGCTGGAGAAGACCAGACACAACGTCTTTTTCACCCATCTATTTGGTGCCTTTCAGACAAATGTAAGTCGTCTTTCCCATTCTCACCATATTAGGAGAATGTTATATGGGCTTGACCACACTGCATGGTCTGCCTTCATAAATTACCCCACCAAATCATGAATGTCCATAATTTAACCCTTATCTTTATCCCTTATTTTCACACAGGACTATCTCGTATTTGTGATGGAGTATCTGAGCGGAGGAGACCTAAAGATGGTCATAGAAGCTGTAGCACCATTTCCTGCAAGAGCCATCCAAATCCTTACATCAGAAATATTATGTGGACTGCAATTCCTCCACAGTGAGGGTATCATACACAGGTAAGGATTGGAAACATATGATTAACTATGGAGTAAATGAAGGGTGACGTCACCAAAATTGCTATCTTTAGTTATGGGTAAAATAGTAAAATCACCCCCTGGCTTCTTCTGATTCATAGATAACATAATGACAGCATTTCCTATTCCTGTCCCTTATAAAATCTACAGAAGTCTTAGTGCTCCTGTTTCATTTTCAATGAATGATGAATGAAATCCCAACTGGGCAAGTCAGACTTCCCCATAACCACAGTGGCATAGAAGAAGCTGTGATCCACCCATTATTAAATTTCCGTATCTATACTGTATATATATATATATATATATATATTTTTTTTTTTTTTAAATATATATATATATATATATATATATATATATATATATATATATATATATACATATACAGTATATATATATATTTTTATTATTTTAATATATATATATATATTTTTTTTTTTTTCTTAATTATAAATATTTAATTGTATCTTTTCATGTGACATCACTTAAGAAATGACACTTTGCTACAATGTCCCAAATTGTCATTTCTTAACTGTTGTCTCACTAAAAGATATAATAAAATATTTACAAACATTTGAAGGGTGTACTCACTTTTGTGAGATACTGTAGATATATATATATATATATATATATTATCTTTTACCCTCAGACAGTGGTCTCCAAACTGTGGACCACAGGACAAATGTGGTCCTTTGCTAACCTTCATCTGACCCTTGGGGCACTGATGCAAAGCACTATTCCTGCAGATGACATCAACAAGGAAGCGCCATTCCTCCTACTGACACCAATGATGGGGCACTATTGCTCCCACTGGTACCAATGATGGGACACTATTACTCCCACTAACACCAATGATGGGACACTATTCATCCCACTGACACCAATGATGGGACACTATTCATCCCACTGACACCAATGATGGGACACTATTCCTTCCACTGATACCAATGAGGGGGCCAGAGGCGTACCTAGGGTCTCCAACGCCCTTGGTGAGAAGCTGTATCGGCACCCCCCCCCCATCATTAAAGAGTTAGATATTCTGACATCAAGAATGGGACACTATTCCTCCCACTGACACCAGTGATGGGGCACTGTTCTTCCCACTGACACCAACCATAGGATACTATTTCTCTTACTGACTCCACCGAAGGGATACTATTGCTCCCACTGACACCAATAATTGGGCACTATTCCTCCCACTGACACCAATAATGGGGCACTATTCCTCCCACTGACACCAATAATGGGGCACTGTTCCTCCCACTGACACCAATAATGGGGCACTATTCCTCCCACTGACACCAATAATGGGGCACTATTCCTCCCACTGACACCAAAATTGGGGCACTATTCCTCCCACTGACACCAATAATGGGGCACTATTCCTCTCGCTGACACCAATATTGGGAAACTATTCCTCCCACTGACACCAATAATGGGGCACTATTCCTCTCGCTGACACCAATATTGGGAAACTATTCCTCCCACTGACACCAATGATGGGGCACTATTCCTCCCACTGACACCAATATTGAGAAAATATTCCAATGATTGGGCACTATTCTTCCCCCTACTGAGTACAGCCGCAATGTCATTTTTTTTATTCTCACTGACCACTAAGACTGGACCAAGTCGGCTCCCCTCTCACCCCCCAAGTCTAAAGAACAGTAAACTGGCCCTTTCTTTGGAAAGTTTGTAGACCCCTGCCTTAGGATCATAGACTTTTGATAATTGCGATATTGTGTGATATGTACTAACTGTTTCTTCTCCTTACAGGGACATTAAGCCAGAAAACATATTCATGACCAGCATAGGCCATGCAAAGATCGGCGATTTTGGACTGGCAATGACGGGCGTCTTTGAACCAATGAGTATTACAGGACAGTATAAGGGCACCCGATTATATTGGGCACCAGAGGTAAGAAACAGTCTGCTGACTTCATTTTAGTGTTTATTTAGATACACAGCTCTTTGTTATTGGGTATAGAAGAGTTAAAGGGGCTTTTAGTGAAAAATGTCTCCTTTCGTTTCCTGGGTCTCCCATATCATTGGGTTTCTGGGCTAGGACTAAATAACCAACAAAAAGTGGGAAGTGTTAAATCCTAAAGAAGCGTTGGAGTTCCTCTGCAGGGGAAATTGAGGTTACATGTACATTTAGACCTTTTTTTTTTGTATCCCAACATCAGCTCCATTGTTATCTACTTTGCCAGATAATGATCCAAGCTAGAGATACAAATAAGGTGGAGGCTTTTCACTGCAGTCCTTACTTATTATAACATGGTAAGAAAGTTGAGCCATTGGACTCAGTATACCTCGTCTTCCCTCTGCAAAGGGACAATTAAAGTGTGCGTAAAGCCAAAATGGATTGATTGAGGTTGGAGTGGATTGAGTGGGAAAAGATTAGAACCCCTTTCAGGTTTTTATTGCTGTTCATATCCCCCACTGGGGAGATTTATCCTCTCTATTTGTCCTGGTGACACAGGAGGTGAAGGAAAGTCTTCCAATGGGTAAATATGTTCTGGTGACAGTCATCTAGGATGGGATAGGCACTCCCTTTGGAGAGATATTCTCATACTTCCTGTTGTGTCTTTGGGACAGGAAGTAAAGGGAAATTTCTCAGAAAGATTTTTTAAAAAACGGGGTTTTAGTCACTTTTCTAGTTTTGGATCTACATACACTTTAAGCTCCAAGCCTATCCTCAAAAATTGCACCTAATTTGGCTTTAAAACCATAAGAAAAAAAACAAAAAAACCCGGGGAGATCAGGACACTTGGGAGGCTAAATACATCACCTATGCCAGCATAGTACCATCTCTGTCCCATGCCTGGCATGACAGCTTTCTCATCGTTCTTCTCTTTTCTTTCTACAGCTTTGGTTACGTCTGCCGTATGGTGCCATGATCGACTATTTCGCACTGGGACTTATAATATATGAAATGGCGGTTAGCGTATACCCATACGTTCCATTTTGCATCAACAGAAAAAGTCTGAAGCTTGCGCTTACTGAAGTTAATCCTATATATCCCCGAACGATGGAATTCGAGCTTAGGAACCTTATTAGCAAGGTAAGTACAGGAAATTATGATCTTTATACCAAGGAAACACAGATGGAAAAAGAAGCATTGTGGGAATTTTTCGCAGGGCCAGCTAACAATAGCATATGTGGCACCCCATACCTAATGCAGTGATGTATTTTGGTTTTGAGCTGCCCTAGGCAAGACTAAAATTGGACGCCCCCCTCCCCCTCCTACGTACATTTTCCCCACCCCTTCCTGTTTAACGGATGTGACTCCCTCCAAAATTGAAAGACTACAAGTCCCAGCAAGAACCCCTAAGATCTTACGAGGGGGGGGTGAGGGGGGGTGGGAGAGAGAGAGAGGGGGTTGGGTAAGGGAGGGTGAGGGAGGATGAGAGAGGGAGAAGGTGGTGGGGGAGAGAGAGAGAGGGTGATGGGAGAGAGAGAGGGTGTTGGGAGAGAGAGAGGGTGTTGGGAGAGAGAGAGGGAGAGAAAGAGAGGGTGTTGGGAGATAGAGAGAGTGTTGGGAGAGAGAGGGGGGGTGTTGAGAGAGATAGAGAGAGTGGGATGAGAGAGAGAGAGAGAGAGAGAGAGAGAGAGAGAGAGGGGATGAGAGAGAGAGGGGGGTGAGATAGAGAGGGGGATAAGAGAGAGAGAAGGGAATGAGAGAGAGAGGGGGGATGAGAGAAAGGGGGGGGTGAGACAGAGAGGGGGGATGAGAGAGAGAGAGGAGGGGATGAGAGAGAGAGAGAAGGAGAATAGAGAGAGAGAGAGAGAGAGGGGGTGGTGGGAGAGAGAGAGAGGGGGTGGTGAGAGAGAGAGAGGATGGGAGAGACAGGAAGAGGGGGTGGGAGAGAGAGAGGAAGAGGGGGGTGGGAGAGAGAGAGGAAGAGGGGGGTGGGAGAGAGAGGGAGAGGGGGTGGGAGAAGGTGTGACATTACTGGTTGCTCTAGCAACCAGTGGCTAATAGAGTCTTAGATGGAGGCGGGGGTGGCTATTTTGCTGCCCCCCCCCCCCCCCCCCGCAAAGTGCCGCCCTAGGCCTGGGCCTTGTCAGCCTAGGCCAAAATACAGCACTGACCTAATGGAAGAACTGTACTGCCTGCCGAGTACGACAGTGGAGATAAGTTTTGCTTAACCACTTAAGGTCCAGGCTTTTTCTGGCACTTTATTTTACATTTAACAATCAGCTTTTTTGCTAGAAAAATACTTAGAACCCCTAAACATTCTATATATATATATATATATATATATACACAGTATATATAATGGCATCACCCTGGTACAACCACTTGAAGACCAGTGAGGTACCATAGCCCCCCCAACCGAGGCCTAATAGAAAGTCTTCCATACTGTACAATACTGTCATAATATAAAAGTAGGCTGATAGGCATGGACGGGGGGGGGGGGGGGGGGGGGTTAATAATAAGTATTAGAGACCATGTTAAAAAAGGGATTATATTGTCCAGTTATTGCTAGTTCATGTTTATAATTATGTTTCTCTCGTTACAGCTTCTTCACAAAGACCCGCTGTGCAGGCGAAAGCTCCTGAAAGATATCAGAGAGCATCCATTTTTCAAGGAGATCAACTGGATTGAGGTGGAGGCGGGGAAGTCACCTGCATTATTTCATGTACGACCTGTAAGTATAAATTTAAGAGAGAAGTTTGGGCACATTTAAGGGGCGTGGAGGATTTAGGGCTCGTTCACACTAGAGCACGGCATGGGAAACCCACAGGTTTCCTGCACTGCCTTCAAAACACACTGCACTTGCGATCTGCAGCGGGTGTCAATGCAATGCTAACGACACCCAAAGCGCAGGTCACATATTCCAGTACCAGATTGCATTGTACAAAAGTACCATGTGATCTGGTTGCATTGCGTTTTTTTTTTTTTTTATATTAGTGCATGCACTACTTTTGGTGCAGTCCAGTGTGATTCCAGCCGATTCAAATAAATAGGCTGACTGTGCACTGCACTCAAAGTGCACAGGAATCGCACAGGAAACGCAAGCGGGTATATGAAGTGCACTAAAGTTTGCGATCAATTGTATTAACTAGTGATTTTAATGTTTATATTTCTTTCTTTTCAGGAATTGTGGACTCCAGTACTCAGTATTAGACTCGATATGGCTGATCTTTTGTCCTCAGAAGACCTGGATAGTCCCGTATTATTGGAAGACCAACAGCACTACAGCCATTTTTCATTTGCCAGTGAAACATTGAAGATGGAAACATCACCTCAAACATCCGAGTCACCACCACCAGTCTCACCCGCATCACTCAGCACCTCATCCGACTCTTCAGACTATTTTACTGCCGATGAGGGCAGCAGCGGGTCATCAGATCAGATCCACGTCATGGAGTGTACAAGACCTAAGGCAGACCCGAATGCTTGCCTGTCTAAATCGGCACCCAGTCATTATAGGAGACCCATGGAGTCTACGATCGGCTTCAGCAGTTGGGAAGGAATTCTTTCCCTTCGGGAAAGCATGCTTTATAAGATTTTTGGCCTGGATCGACTGGAGCTATAGTTCCAGCTGTATCTTGTCTACAGTGTAGGGGAGCCCGGAGAATAGACCACAGTACAGGGGGGGAGGGGAGATATAGGGGAAAACCGTATAGGGGGCCAGCAGAGCATAGTAAGGGGGGGCAGAAGGGAAAATTACAGGGGGGCAAGAAGGGAACAGTATGGGGGGGGGGCAGGAGAAAACAGTATAGGGGTTCAGGAGAATACAGCACAGTACAGGGGGAAGGGGTTAGGACAGAACAGTACAGGGGGTTAAAAGGGAACAGTACAGGGGGTCAGGAAGAAGCAGTATAGGGGGGGGGGGCAGGGGAGCACAGTATGGAAGGCAGTTGGGAAAAGTACAGGGGGCTAGAAGGGAACAGTACAGGGAGACAGGAGAATAAAGTATAGGGGGACCAGCAGAGCACAGCAAAAAGAGGGAGGTAGGAGGTGTATACTGTATATACATGTGGTAAAAAAGTAGTGGTCCCAGCATGCGATACTTAAGGAACTGGCAGCCGGCAGCATCCTTAACAATTCCAAGCTATGCAGTGGAATACCTTCCTTACAGGATGTTTCCAACTTACAAGCTGACCTCAATGCACTGTTTCATTTGGCAACTATGTGGCAAATGAGGTTTAATGTTGATAAATGTAAAGTTATGCACTTGGGGGCTAAGAATATGCATGCATCATACATACTAGGGGGAGTAGAACTAGGGGAATCCATAGTGGAGAAGGAGCTGGATGTTCTGGTAGATCCTAAGCTTAATAAAAGCATGCAATGCTAAGCTGTGGTTTCCAAAGCAAGCAAAGTATTTTCTTGTATTAACAAAGGCCTGGACTCCAGAGAGAGAGAGAGAGAGATATAATGTTTCCCCTGTACAAATCATTAGTAAGACCTCATCTGGAATATGCAGTTCAGTTTAGGGCACCAGTTCTCCAAAAGGATATCGGGGAACTGGAGAAAGTGCATAGAAGGGCAACCAAACTGATAAGCGGCATGGAGGAGCTCAGCTATGAGGAAAGATTAGAGGAACTGAATTTATTCTCTCTTGAGAAGAGGAGATTAAGGGGGGATATGATCAACATGTATAAATACATAAGGGGTCCATATAGTGAACTTGGTGTTGAGTTATTCACTTTAAGGTCAACACAGAGGACAAGAGGGCACTCTACATCTAGAGGAAATGAGATTTAGTCTCCAGTTTCTAGGTGCACATAATATAAATGGGTACTAATATTTATGGGTAAAGTTGATCCAGGGACTATCCGATTGCCTCTCGGGGGATCAGGAAGGAATTTTTCCCCCTGCTGTAGCAAATTGGATCATGCTTTGCTGGGGTTTTTCGCCTTCCTCTGGATCAACTGTGGGGGGGGGGGGGGGTTGGTGGGGGGGATTGTGTATATGGGATTGTATGGTTGGGTTTTCCCTCCTCATGGGCATTACTAAAAAGAGTGAGTTGTGGTCATATTGGTCCACTGACCCAATTCACCATATGCCCGTGTTTTCTGCTGCCATGGCCAGGACTAGATACGGGCAATTCTTGACAGCTGAATGTAAATAGAAAAAATGCCTGCAATAAAAATTAAGAAAAAAAATAGTGTGCCCCTCCCCCAAATCCATACCAGGCCCTTTGGGTCTGATATGGATTTTGAGGGGAACCCCAAACCAAATTTTTTTTTCAAAATGGCGCGGGGTCTCCCCCAAAGTCCATGCAAGACCCTTATCTGAGCATGCAGCCAGGTAGGTCAGGAAAGGGAGGGGACAAATGAGCGCCCCCCCTTCCTGAACCATACCTGGACACATGCCCTCAGCATTGGGGGGTGCTTTAAAGGCATGTGGCCTGGAATGGTATGGGGGGACGTTCTTTCATTCCCTCCCTTTCCTGACCTGCCAGGTTGCATGCTCGTATAAGGGTCTGGTATGGATTTTGAGGAGGAACCCATTCCATTTTTTAAAAAAAATTTGGCGTGGGGTTCCTCTCAAAATCCATACCAGATCCAGAAAGCCTGGTATGGATTGGGGGGGGGCCACACCAATTTATTTTAGTTTTATTGCCGGCATTTTTTTTTTACATTCAGCTGTCAGCTAGACCTTATTGGTTGTTAAGGACACTGCAGCCGCCCTCTTTATATATATAGATACGTTTACATTTTCTTTTCAGTTAAAACATAAAACTGTAAAAAATAAAAAATAAAAAGTCAAAAATAATTGTTGTTTTATTGAGTTTATGTTCTGTTCTTACTGTTTTACTGTACCTCATACTATACTGCTATACTGTAATGTTTTATTGTTCCTGTGTTTTTTTGTTAGCAGCGCTGATCTGTTTATTCTGACAGCAACAGGGTTTGCTTTCAGTATACGTAAATCAGTGACTAAAGCACTGTAGGAGGTGATTTCACCACCGCAGTTAAAAAAAAGAGCATATATGCCGAAGCATAGGGGTTGGGGTGGACAGAGGGCGGATCATCCCTATGCTTCTGCATATTTTTCTTCATCCACATCAATCGATGTGAATGGAGTTATCTGTTAGGTTCTCTTTTTTAATTTAACCTACAGGCTGCATAAAAAAAGAACATTTCAATATATGCCCAACAAGGACCAGCAATGTACTAGTACGTTGCTGGACTTTGAGTGGTTGTACTGAAATGATGTCTGCAAGTTTAGAAATCATCTTGGTATTGTTCTTTTCTGAGTAGGTGGTCAACTTTTATGTAAAAGCAATGCAATTCAAGCAGTGAAAGGGGACGCTCCCGCCACCTTTCACGGTTTTCTCTGGCTTTTCTGACCCCCCCCCCCGGGAACCCAAGAATGCAGCAGGTGGTTCCGCCAACTGACCATAGAGTTGATCAGAGATCAGAACTGCTCCAATCATCTCTATGGCTACGAATATTTCATCACTTTGGTTTCGCCAGATATAAACAGCGCCGTTTTTTAGTTGGGAAAACATCTTATCACACCGATCTTGGTGTGGTCTGATGCTTTAAGGGCAGAGGAAAGATCTACAGTCTAATAGACCCCATATTTTTTTTAAAAGAGTACCTGTCACTACCTATTGCTATCATAAGGGATATTTACATTCCCTGTGATAACAATAAAAGTGATAAAAGAAAAAAAACATTTAAGTGATGGTGTAAAAATAAAATAAAAAAGCAAAAAAATAATATAAATAATAATAAAAAGAATTAAAGCACCCTTGTCCCCCGTGCTTGCCACAAAGGTAAATGCAAGCATCGGTCTCATGTCGTATGTAAACAGCAATTGCACCATGCATGTTAGGTATCACCGCAAATGTCAAATCGAGGGCAATAATTCTAGAAGTAGACCTCTTCTGTAAATCTAAAGTGGTAACCTGTAAAGGCTTTTAAATGATTTTATCCACTTGCCGACTGCCTGCCTCAGATTTACTGTGGCAGGCTGGCTCGTCTGTGTGAACGTAGCCCTACGTTGGACACGGGCGGTGCTGGGGGGGGGGCGAGCGCGCGCTGCCGGTGTCGTGCTTCCGCCCCCTCTAGGCATAGGCAGCGGGAATGCTGATCCAATGGACCAGTGGCCGCGATTGCCGCTGGGCACCCGCGATCGCTCCCTGGTGAGAGAGAAGGACGGTCAGCTGTTTTAAACACAGCTGACCGTTCTTCTCTCTGAAATGATCACAGAGGGCCTGTGATCCTGCTATATAGGATCACAGGTCACTATGATAATTTCACAAGTCTCTCCCCCATACAGTTAGAAAACACTCCCCTAGGCTCACACTTAACAGTATGATCACCCCTAGGTTAACCCTTTCCCTGTCAGTGTCATTATTACAGTAACAGTGCATATTTTTAGCACTGATTACTGTAGTAATGTCACTGGTCCCCCCAAAAGTGTCAAAAATGTCAGTTTAGGGTCTGATCTGTCAGCCGCAATGTTGCAGTCCTGTTAAAAATCGCAGATTGCGGCCATTACTAGTAAAAAAAAAATACATAAATAAAAAGGACATAAATCTTTCCCCTAATTTGTAGACGCGATAATTTTTGCGCAGACTAATCAAAATAAACTTATTGCAGAAAATAAATTGGCCTAAAAGGATGAAAAAGTTTGATTTTTGCATTTTTGGGGGAGATGTTATATAGCAGAATGTGAAAAATACTGTTTTGTTTTCAGAATTATCGCACTTTTTTTGTTATAGCGCAAAAAATAAAAATCTCAGAGGTGATCAAATACAACCAAAAGAAAGCTGTATTTGTGGAAAAAAAGGACATAAGTTTTGCCCGACCGCGCAATTTTCCGTTAAAGTAACACAGTGCCGAATCGCAAAAAATGGCCTGGTCATTAAGGGGGCAAATCCTTCTGATCCAGAACTGGTTAAAAATGTATGAAGTTTGTCACCGCTGCACGGGCGTGCACAATGTTAAAGCATGTTGTGTTTGGTATCTATGTACTCTGCATAAGATTATCTTTTATATTTTAACAAACAATTGGACAATATATTGTGTTTTTCGTGCATTAAATTAAAAAAAATTGTTTGGAAAATCGCTGCACAAATACTGTGACAAAAAAAAAAAACTGCAACGCCCACCATTTTATTCTGTAGGTCCTCTGCTTTAAAAAATATATAATGTTTGGTGGTTCTTTCAAGCAAAAAAAAAAAAAAACTATTTTTCATGTAAACAAAAAGTGTCAGAAAATGCTTGGTCTTTAAGTGGTTAGAAGAGTGGGTGATGTGTGGCATAAGCTTCTAATGTTGGACATAAAATTCCTGGACAGTTGGAACACCCCCAAATGACCCATTTTTGGAAAGGAGACACCCAAAGCTATTTGCTGAGAGGCATGTTGAGTCCATGGAATATTTTATGTTTTGCCACAAATTTCTGGAAAATTACATTTTTTTTTATTACACAAAGTTGTCACTGATATATTGCTCACACATGCCATGGATATATGTGGAATTACACCCCAAAATACAATCTGCTACCTCTCCTGAGTATGAGAATACCACATGTGAGAGACTTTTTGGCAGTCTAGCTGCATACTGGACCCCAAAAACCAAAACATCAGCTTTCTAAGAGTGTAAATTGCTAATTTCACTTCCTCGCTACCTATAAGTTTTGGAGGCCCTAAAATGCCAAGATCGCACAAAACCCCCCAAATGACCCCTTTTGAGGAAAGTAGACACCCAGCGCTATTTTCTGAGAGGCATAGTCAGTATTTTTCAGGTCTCATTTTTTGCCACAACTTTTTGGAAAATGAAGAAAGAAAAGGAAAATGTATTTTTTCATTTCTTTTTTCAATTTGCAAAACCTTGTGACAAAAAGCGAGATCTGCAAAATACTCAACATGCCTCTCAGCAAATAGTTTGGGGTGTCTACTTTCTGAAAAGGGGTAATTTGGGGCGTATTGTGCTATCTTGGCATTTCATTGCCTCTGAAACTGTAATAGGTAGTGAGGAAGTGAATTTAGTAATTTACGCCCTTGGTTTTCCGGGTCCTGTACCTGGCTAGACTGCCAAAAAGTCTCACACATTGGGTATTCCCATACTCAGGAGTAGCAGCAGAAAATATTCCATAGACTCCACATGCTTCTCAGCAAATAGACTGGGCGTCTACTTTCCAAAAAGGGGTCATTTGGGGGTGGGGGGATGTGCTTTCTTGGCATTTCAGGGCCTCCGAATCTCTGATAGGTAGAGAGGAAGTAAAATGAGCAAAATCCTGAAGACGGTGATTCGTTTTCGGCACTTGTAAGCAGCTAGGCTCCTAAAAAGTCTCACACATGGGGTATCCCCATACTCAGGAGAAGCAGCAGAATGTATTTTGGGTTGTAATTCCACATATACCCATGGCATATGTGAGCAATATATAATTTCAGTGACAAATTCTTTTTTTTGTCCTTTTTTAAAAACGTGGAAAAAAAAATAAAATATTTAATGGGTTCAACATTCCTCTACTTTCCAAAAAAGGGGTCATTTAAGGGGGTTTTATACTGCTCTGCCATTTTAGCGCCTCAAGAAATGAGATAGGCAGTCAGAAAGTAAAAGCTGCGTAAGTTCCAGTACTGTATATACACCATAGTTTGTAGTCGCTATAACTTTTGCACAAACCAATAAATATACGCCTTATGGGATTTATTTTACTAAAGACATGTAGCTAAATACATTTTGGCCTAAATGTATGACTAAAATTTAATTTTTTGGATGTTTTTTTATAACAAAAAGTACAAAATATAATTGTTTTCAAATATTTTTTTGTTTATATGGCAAAAAACAAAAATCCCAGTGGTTATTAAATAGCACCAAAAGAAAGCTCTATTTGTGGGGAAAAAAGAACCTAACTTTCGCTTGGGTACAGCTTTGCATGACTGCGCAATTACCAGTTAAAGTAACATAATGCCAAATTGCAAAAAATGCTGTGGTTAGGAAGAGAATGAAATCTTCCAGAGGTCAAGTGGTTAAGCAATATCTCCCCAGTAAGCGTGCCAGATATGGGGTCAAACTGTATAAGCTCTGTGAAAGATACCCAGGCTATACATATTATTTTAGAATATTCAAGGGAAAAGAATCAGCTGGAGCCCCCTGGATGCCCAGACTACATGAGGAGCAGTGGCAAGAAAGTATGGGACTCGGTGTCACCCTTGTTCCTAAAGCGGTATCATTTGTACGTGGACAACTTTTATGCAAGCTTGCTACTTTTTTTGACATTTGTTCATTAAAGCAATTCACTGCTGTGGCCCTATATGACCCAGTCACAGGGGCTTCCCCAAGCGGCTTGTAAATACCCAACTTAGAAAGGGGGAGAAAGCCTGCTTGCGGAATGATGAACTACTCACAGTGAAGTGGAAGAACAAACAGGATGTATTCATCCCGTATTCCATTCATCAAGACACAACGGCCCAACTAGCACAGCATCTGCTGTTGCTGAAAAGCCTCTCTCTGCCCACAAATATAGTCCTTATATGGGAGTAGTAGACTTTAACAACCAAATGATGGAGCCGTATTTAGCGTTCTGCAGAGCTAGACACCGGTACAAGAAAGTATCTATATTTTTGTTTCAGTTGGCACTATATAATGCTTCTGTTATTTGCAAAGCAACTGGATCCTTCCTAAAATTTCAGGAAACAATTCTCACAGCTCTTTTGTATCCAGAAGGTGCCGTGGCCCAAATCCAAAATCCAGATGCAGTTACCTGACCGCATGTTTTCGAAAAGGCACCTTGGATAACAAACCTGTTACACTGGCAAGTATTTATAGTCCTAATACCAAACATATCACATT
Organism: Pelophylax lessonae; assembly: GCF_965119305.1. Taxonomy (NCBI): domain Eukaryota; kingdom Metazoa; phylum Chordata; class Amphibia; order Anura; family Ranidae; genus Pelophylax; species Pelophylax lessonae. The sequence continues at coordinate 55,607,020 of NC_138770.1, read as the reverse complement.
CTATCGCTGAGTTGAAAGACTGCTGGCCTCTTTCACGTCGAGCATGGCGATTCTTGAGGGCGACCTGAATGTCCCGCTCAACCCCCTGTTGGACACGTCCAATGGGGCCACCTCCATTCCCTACAAGGCCTACAGGTTATAAAAGGACAGCTTCAGTCACTTATGCTTTATGACACATGGTGCTTCCTATATCGAACAACAAAAGTTTTAATTTACTTTTCTCTCTCTCACTGCACTTCTTCATCTCACAGACTTACCTATCTTGTGTTCGGAAAGTGAGTATTGAGTCATTGTTTTTATCTGACCATCACCCCATTACTCTCATGCCTCACCTTTCTGACGTCATCTATTGTTCTAAAACATGCCGTTTCAATCTGTCGCTCCTGAATGACCCTGTTGCACGTCAATCCTTGTTTCAAGCCCTCATTGACTACTTTTGGCATAACACTGCCTCTGACATCTCTTTGCTGATTAGGTGAGAGGCTCACAAATGCGACCAAAATGAATAAGGCCCGCCAAGCCCACGTTACTACTCTGCTTACATGGATCCAGAAGCAGTGCATAAACGCTCCCCAGCGGCACACACTCTGACAGCTTTAACATAGCCCTGAAAAGCTCTCCAGGAGGTGCTGGGTATACAAACCTTATGTAGGTATAAAAAGTATAAAGGGGATAACCGCGCTAACAATGTAATAAAAAGCTGCAGCTTCAGGTGAGACAGCACCAAACACAGGTAATAAATAGAAAAAAGCTGCGCTAATGAGACCTGATGGGTGTATGATACGCCAATCACAATATTTGATAATAAAAATCTGTTGGAGAAGACAATGATAGCATCAGGTGCCCGGTGAGCACCCAAGGCAATAAATAAATAAAACAAACGTCTGCTAGGTCATATGCATTGGAGGATGAACCTATACATAATTGAATATTACACAATACACAGTGAATTAATTCTGGCCAGGAATCAAAAACACACAGAGTTCATATAGAGTCTTCATAAAGTCCCAGAAGTGAGTTCCAAGATCAGTGGAGTGAAAGGAAATTCCAGTATGGCTATTCACCACGGTGCTGCACACAAGTGACATGCATGTCTCCTTACCAGATAAAAAATGTAAATGAGCGTCTATAGTTGATTCCTCACAGCGCCACTCAGAAAGGATCACAACAGCAACAAGCCTCCAGAACACAGCCAATAAGATGGTGATACCGATACTGACCACAGGATGGAGCTCAGTGCGCCAAAGAGAAAAGAAGGGGACTGGATAGTGTAATACCGTACAGCCTTTATTAAGTAAATATTAAAATAACACTCACATGGTAGATGAGAAAGAATCTCATATAAAAAGCCGGCCGGCTCTCAAGTAGCCTGTTCCCCGGGGCAGCGTAGTGACGTCAGCACGCCGTACCCTACGCGCTCGTCTGCAAAGACTTCTAATGGGTAAGGCTTCTCCAAAGAAAGTCCATTTAGCTAAAGTCAAGTCCTAGTTTCAAGGAGAATCCCAGAACGGCGACCCACGAGGGGCCAGGTGCTCTAGTAGGAATACGTGATGCAGCAGTCCTTCCTCCAAAATCCCATGTGGAAGAGAGCAGCCTCGAGGAACAGGCTACTTGAGAGCCAACCGGCTTTCTATATGCGATTCTTTCTCATCTACCATGTGAGTGTTATTTTAATATTTAATTAATAAAGGCTGTACGGTATTACATTATCCAGTCCCCTTCTTTTCTCTATGGCGCACTGAGCTCCATCCTGTGGTCAGTATCGGTATCACCATCTTATTGGCTGTGTCCTGGAGGCTTGTTGCTGTTGTGATCCTTTCTGAGTGGCGCCATGCGAGGAATCAACTATTAGACGCTCATTTACATTTTTTATCTGGTAAGGAGACATGCATGTCACTTGTGTGCAGCACCGTGGTGAATAGCCATACTGGAATTTCCTTTCACTCCACTGATCTTGGAACTCACTTCTGGGACCTTATGTAGGTATGCTTTGAGTCACAAGTTCTTTTATGAGCATGCAAAAAAATTGGCAGGCTTCTTGCAAAAATGGCTCAAGTTAAATGAGCTGAGTTAGATATACATTCTATCCATGATACACTGGTAAAGCTTATCACATGGCGGTTGATACCACAAAGCAAATCACTGTCTATTATAGGTTGCTTTATAAGATCAGCCCTACCAATCCCTTGGAACAGAGCAAGGCCAATCGCCAATATCTGATTTCCACGTATATCTCTCTAACAACAGCATGCCCATATTATCGCAGCACTTTCATTTCTGCCATGAAGGATCCTCTTACCCCTGAGAAACTTGGCCAGGCACTCAAACAAATGAAACCTGGCAAGAGCCCCGGACCAGATGGCCTTACCACCCAATTATATAAAGGCTTTCTAGAGATCCTAGCCCCACATTTCCTGGCAGCTTTTAAGTTGGTCGCTGCAGGCAGTGTCATTCCAACCCAACTTCTAGAAGCCCACACAATCATGATTCCCAAGAAGGACAAATATCCTACCCAAGTCACCAATTACAGACTGATATTATTGCTTAACATCAACTTGAAGAAATATGCCAAAATTCTCATGAACAGACTCCTCCCTTTACTACTTCATTTGATCTCTTTGGACTAAATGGGATTTACCCCCGGTAGAGAGGCACAAGACAACACCATAAATACCCTTAAAGTCCATCACTGGTTCCCCAGCAGGGTCAGACGGGGATTCTTTCTCTCTTTAGATATGACAAAGATGTCGATAGTGTGGCCTGGGATTACTTGGCAGCAGTTCTCCCCTTGCTGATCCTCAGTGAGAGGATGCATTCCAGAATTCTGGCCACCTATAGAACATCTTTTCCATCAGTAGGGGCACTAGACAGGGCTGCCCCCTCTCTTCAACCCTATTTGTCCTTAGCATGGAACCCTGCCTTAGAGCAGATGTTAGTTTACGAGCCATTGAGATTACTGGCAAAGAATATAAAATGGTAGCTTACGCAAATGATTTTCTCTTATTCCTCCACAAAACCCTCACAAACCATTCCTACTTCCTTCGCAACCTCAAATTGTTTGGTGCTGTCTCCAACCTAAAAATAACTCCAAATCCACGTGCTTAATGTCTCTTCCCCCCAACCTTAGTACCTCAGTGTAAATCCCTTTTCCCATTCTCCTAGAAGACTGACGCAATTACCTATCTGGGCATCCAGTTACTGGCCCTTACATACATCCCTCTCTTGACTGCCTTTCAGAGAGATACAGTTACATGGAACAAACCTTCCTTTTCATGGTTTGGCAGAGCCGCAATAGTAAACATGACAGTGTTACCCAGAATTGTATATATTTTACAGGCTGTACCCATTGAAGTTCCTAGCGCCATTCTTTTGCACCCTACAGAAAACTAACTTCTAACTATTTGTGGGCTAAAAGACACCATAGGGTTAGTTTACAACAACTCGTGTGCTCTAAAGTGCAAGGAGGCATTGGCCACCCCAATTTTCTTTGAGTACCTGTCCTCCTCCATGTGCCTAATTGTTGCTGGTGGTGCAACGCGAAGTAGGGTATTTTTCTCCACATTTGGTGGAGTTGCCCCTATATACAATTCTATTGGCAGACTGTTCATAGAATTGTGACCAAGGTCTCTGCATTCACCCTGGAGTTCACATTAGTTCAGTTTCTGTTCCAGCATTCCGCGGTTATGGGTCCCAGATTTTACAAATCCTTAGCTATGCACCTAATAAATGCTGCTCCAGGGCCGGCCCTACCATGGGTCCCGGTGGGTCCATGGGATCCAGGCGGCACTTTAAGAGGGGCAGAAACGGGGGTGCACAACCCAAGGACCCGAGGCTCCCTCTCCCTTTAGCGTGCAGTGTCATCCTTGCATAATGCTCTGTTCCACCCCCCAGCCCTGCCCCGCTCTGCTTCCCAGCAGTATAAGTTGTATTGTTGGGGAGCGAAGCGGGGCGGGCGGGGGATGGAGCAGCTCTCCTGAATCCCGGAACAGCACAGGCTTTAATAGCAGGAGGACCCGCCGACACTGCAGTGCTGCTGTCACCACATGTTGCTTCACTGAGGCTGGATATGAGTGTCATTGGTCGGTGGTGATGAGCAGAAAGAGGGGAGCTTTCTTGGTGCTGTACAATTCTTATACCTGTGAGCTGAGCTGATGTTTTTAGGCATGTCTCTTTGCTGGAGGGCACATGTCTTTTTGCTGGAGGGGGCTTGTCTCTTTGCTGGAAGGGGCATGTCTCTTTCCTGGATTGGGCATGTTTCTTTGCTGGAGGGGACATGTCTCTTTGCTGCATTGGGCATGTCTCTTTTCTGGAGGGAGCATGTCTCTTTCCTGGATTGGGCATGTTTCTTTGCTGGAGGGGACATGTCTCTTTGCTGCATTGGGCATGTCTCTTTTCTGGAGGGGGCATGTCTCTTTCCTGGATTGGGCATGTTTCTTTGCTGGAGGGGACATGTCTCTTTGCTGGATTGGGCATGTCTCTTTGCTGGAGAGGTCATGTCTCTTTGCTGCATTGGGAATGTCTCTTTTCTGGAGGGGGCGTGTCTCTTTGCTGGATTGGGCATGTCTCTTTTCTGGATTGGGCATTTCTCTTTTCTGGATTGGGCATGTCTCTTTCTTGGAGGGGGCATGTCTATTTGCTGGAGGGGGCATGTCTCTTTTCTGGAATGGGCATGGCTCTTTGCTGGAGGGGGCATGTCTCTTTGCTGGAGGGGGCATGTCTCTTTGCTGGAGGGGGCATGTTTCTTAGCTGGAAGGGGCATGTAAACACCCAACATTCAGCCTCCATGATGTAATTCACTTCTCTCTTCCATTCAGTTAGTGTTGGACAAGTGACCTGTTTCCAATATCTTGGGATCAGGTATTTGTCAGCGTTCAACAAATAGGGAGTTACACTTTGTTTTGTACCGCCTGACGAAAGACCTAACATCATGGAAGAGGAACTGAAGTGGTGCATGCTTAACTGGTCGTATAGATGTTTTCTGAATCCAAGGAATTATTGAGTCCTGAAAAGCCCTAATCTTTGGACAATCCCACCAAAGATAGAGGAATGTACCACGTTGTGTGCATCCCCACCAACAATTGAGGTCAGACCCTGGAAACATCTGCGCGAGAGGAGAGGGTGTGCTATACCACCTAGTCAGAAACTCGGATTCTTGAATGCGAATACTGATGGAGGAAACGTTGGCTGCATGCATAATTTTCTGAATCTGTGGAGGATAAAATTCAGTCCCCATCACCTTCTCCTATTCTTTAATAAAGTATGGAGTCATCTGTAATAAATGCGCCCCAAGCACCAACTTGTACATGTGCGATAGCAAATGTTTCGAGTCTAAGGGCCGTACACACCAGGATTCGAAGGGGGATAATGTACCACTCAGTATTGCATCAGTCCACTAGTATCCACAACGTAGAAACAAAAAAAAAACTAAAAATAGAGCAGATCATCCAAGATTGGGTCATTAAAATTCATCATAAATGGTTTTAGTATATTAAATTGAAAAAATAAAACCCACCCACACTACTTGCAGCATGTGATAAAACGTCTGGAAGCTCTGCTTATGCATTTCATCACTATAGTACATGTAGATGGCGTTTTTCTTTTTCATTTATTGTACATTTTTGTCAGAGGTCCATTCCTGAATTCTATATAGGGGTTGAACAATACTCAAGCAAATATTGACCTCTAGGCTCTGAGGTCAACCCTGGAGAACCAAAGAAAGTGCAGAGAAGTACAACCAAACTGATAAGAGGCATGGAGGAGCTCAGCTATGAGGAAAGATTAGAGGAACTGAATTTATTCCCTCTGGAGAAGAGAAGGGGATATAATCAACATGTATAAATAAATAAGGGGGGATATGATCCCCATGTATAAAGACATAAAGGGGGATATGATCACCATGTATAAAGACATACAGGGGGATATAATCTCCATGTATAAATACATAAGAGAGGATATGATCATCATGTATAAATACATAAGAGAGGATATGATCATCATGTATAAATACATAAGAGGGGATATGATCACCACGTATAAAGACATAAAGGGGGATATGATGAACATGTAAAAATACATAAGGGGGGATAGATCACCATGTGGGAATACATAAGGGGGGGATAGATCACCATGTATAATACAAAAGGGGGATATGATCAACATGTAAAAATACATAAGGGGGGATATGATGAACATGTAAAAATACATAAGGGGGGATATGATCACCATGTATAAATACATAAGGGGGGATATAATCACCATGTATAAATACATAAGGGGGGATATAATTACCATGTATGAATACATAAGGGGGGGATATGATCCCCATGTATAAATACATAAGGGGGGATATGATCTCCATCTAGGAATACATACAGTAAGGGGGAATATGATCACCATGTATAAATACATAAGGGGGGATATTATCACCATGTCAGGGGCGTAACTACAGGGGTTTCAGGGGTTGCAATTGCAACCGGGCCCTATGCTCCAGGGGGCCTGTGCGGCTCCCCTGTACACCTGGATAGGAGGGGCGGCGGGGGCAGCATGTAGAGAAATCACTGTGCTCCTTTATCCTCCTGTAGCTGCAGGAGGAAAATGGAGGAGATTGGTTCCTCTTATGCTGCCCCCGCCCCTCCTCCTATCCAGTTCACTTGTGTTCTGCTGTCTCTGGGCCCCTGTGTGCTCCCCTGGTCCCCCCCCCTACTGTGCTGCTGCCCCCGCCCCTCCTCCTATCCAGTTCACTTGTTTTCTGCTGTCTATGGGCCCCTGTGGTCTCCCCTAGTCTCCCCCCCCCACTGTGCTCCCTCCCCTCTCCTGCCGGCTGCTGCAGGGGATGTGTCACAATAGAGAACCAGGAAGGGGTCGGTAAATATGTAATTTTCCAGCTCCTTCCTTTTTTGAATGGACAGAGTCATAGTCAGTCACATTGTAAAAAAAATAAAATAAAATGATAAAAAAATAATACAATTAAAATACCAAAAAATAAAAACTACTGACACCAGTGGGTGAACCTCCAGGATCGCAAAGGTCACACTTGCCACCGGCCCTGGCATTCCACCACCGTGGGGAGGCCCCAAGATGGCAGGAAGGGGGCCCACTGCAGAACTTGTGAAAGGATCCCACAGTGGGACCGTAATAAAGGGCCCCGCAATGAGAGTAAAGGGCCCCAGGATCAGTGGGAAGAGCCCCAGGCTTGAAGGGAAGAGCCCCGGCCAGGGGTCTGGGGGGCCCTTCATGGTTTCTTGCACCGGGGCCCTGAATTTTCTAGTTACGCCTCTGCACCATGTATAAATACATAAGGGGGATATGATCACCATGTACACCTCCTGTATTAGCGCGCCCCCCACTCTGGATGAAGGACCACAGGGGGCCCCTTTGGATAGCAGCATTGTCAGACTGGGGGGGGGGTGAGTGTTAGGTGGACTAGCAGATTTAGATGCAATAACAAATTTAGGCCACGCTCTAGCTAACAATTTATAAGCAACTAGACATTAAGCCCGTTAAATTAACGGGCGCTAGAACATATGGCTAACTGAGCGGCTCTCGCTTATCTCTTTTTTTTTCTAACAACGCGAGAGCCGCATGACGTAGCCAGCTCTGCGCATAGCGTCCCTGTTGCCCTAGCAACGAGACACGCGCAGAGCTGACCGAGCGGCTCTCGCGTGCGAGCGCGTACCCGCTGCGTGCCCGCGCACACCTGCCGCTTCAAGAGTTTTGGCCGGCTGCCCGACTGGGGTGTATGTAGGATATCAATCTATATTAATAATATGCAAGTGTCTCTGCGCCCGCTTTACCTGTGACATTGGGATTGCGCTACTGCGCATGTGCCCCACGGACAGCCGTTGGGACTGGGGGCGGGCAACATGTCAGGGGCCCCAGAAGTAAGTCACACTGACCTGTGTAGGATGGGGAGCTCCTCTGTGTCGGAGGCCGGGTCCTGGGTGTTGGGGGTCACCCCCCGATAATGGTGCTCTTCAGGGAAGTTCCTCTGAGCAGGCGGCTCCGGACCAGATCCATATTCCCCGGAGAGTCTACACTCACCCGAATGCTGTAGCCGGGCAGGAGCACCCCGTCATGGGTCAGGAGAAGGGGAAGGCGCCAGGGGATCTGGATAGAGCCACTAGAGGCCATGACCGGCCACACACACAATCCGCACACCGACCGACCAAACTCACTGACAGCTCCGAGTCCGGGCAAAGAGCAGCAAGACTACAACTACGGAGAGCGGCCGGAGACAAATCATCTCCGCCTGAGGAAACCACCGCCATCTTGTGATATCCTACATACACCCCAGTATTATCACCTCATCATATACTATACACCCCAATATAATCACCTCATCATATACTATACACCCCAGTATCATCACCTGATGATACTGGGGTGTATAGTATATGATGAGATGATTATATTGGGGTGTATAGTATGTAGGATATCACAATATATGATGAGGTGATTTCTGTCCTCAGCCCTGTGAGGTGAATTCCCAGTTGTAATACTCACAGTTGGCCAGTAGATGGTGGTGGTTTCCTCAGGCGGAATGATTTCTCTCCGGCCGCTCTCCGTAGTTGTAGTCTTGCTGCTCTTTGCCCGGACTCGGAGCTGTCAGTGAGTTCGGTCGGTGTGCGGATTGTGTGTGTGGCCGGTCATGGCCTCTAGCGGCTCTATCCAGATCCCCAGACATCAGACAGAAGCCGCGGCCTTCTCCATACCACAGCCGCGGCCTTCTCCACCACATAGGTACGTTTCCTTCCAATACTGAGGCGGATGTTGAAAGGTGGGCGGGGATCCGCTCATATACACGCCCACCCAGCGCCAGGCTCTGCGTCCCAAAGGCTGTCCATGCGGCACATGCGCAGTAGCGCATTTCCACGGACACAGGGAAAGCGGACGCAGAGACACATGGCTTTTATTAAACACTTGCCCACTGGGCCAGACCAATTTTCAGCTTTCAGTGATCTCACATTTTGAATGACAATTACTCAGTCATGCAACACTGTCCCCATATGAAATTTCCGTCCTTTTTTTCACACAAACAGAGCTTTCTTTTGGTGGTATTTAATCATAATTGGGTTTTTTATTTTTTTGCGCTATAAATGAAAAAAGACCGAAAATTTTGTAAAAAAATTCATTTTTCTTCGTTTCGGTTTTAAATTTTGCAAATTTAGTCATTTTTCTTCATAAGTTTTGGCCAAAATTTATACTGCTACATATCTTTAGTAAAATTAACCCAAATAAGTATACATTTTTTGGTCTTTGTGAAGGCTATAGAGTCTACAAGCTATGGTACCAATCATTGAAAATTGATCATCACACCTAAAGTACTGATGGCCTATCTCATTTCTTGAGACCCTAACAATTCAGGACAGTAAAAATACCCCCCAAATGACCCCTTTTTGGAAAGTAGACATTCCAGGGTATTTAGTAAGGGGCATGGTGAGTTTTTTGAAGTTGTCATTTTTTCCCACAATTCTTTGCAAAATGAAGATTTTTTTAAAAAAAAAATATTTTTCACAAAATGGTCATATTACGAAGTTATTTCTCACACACAGTATAGGCATACTGGCAACTACACCCCAAAACACATTCTGCTACTCCTCCTGAGTATGGCGATACCACATGTGTGAGACTTTTCCACAGCCTGACCACATACAGAGGCCTAACATGCAAGGAACACCGTCAGGCGTTCTAGAAGCAAAAATTACACATATAATTTTCTGACGACCTATCACACTTTTGAAGGCCCTGGAGCACCTGGACAATAAAAACCCCCATAAAATGACCCCATTTTGGAAAGAAAACACCCCAACACATGATCTAGGAGGCATAATGAGTCTTTTTTCTCAAAAAAAAAAATAATGAGTCTTTTGAACATGTCATTTTTTTCCACAAATTTTTGGAAAATGTGGAAAGAAAACCAAAACGCTTTTTTTACACAAAGTTGTCCATTTATAAGACGTTTCTAACACATACAATGTACATAGCAAAAAATGACACCCCAAAATACATTCTGCCACTCCTCCTTAGTATGACGATACCACTTGTGTGACACTTTTCCACAGCCTGACCACATACAGAGGCCCAACAAGCAGGGAGCACCGTCATTTCCTGACTTCCCATTACAATTTTGTGAGGCTTTGTAGGGCACTGATAAGCATTGTAGTGGCACTGATGTGGCATTGATGTGGCCCGGATGAGCACTGATGTGGCATGGATGTGGCCCGGATGAGCACTGACATGGCATGGATGTGGCACTGATGAGCACTGACGTGGCATGGATGTGGCACTGATGAGCACTGACGTGAGATGGATGTGGCACTGATGAGCACTGACGTGGGATGGATGTGGCACTGAGGAGCACTGATGTGGCATGGATTAGCCCTGACGTGGCATGGATGTGGCATGGATGAGCACTGACGTGGCATGGATGAGGCACAGATGAGCACCCTGACATGGCATAGATGTGGCACAGATGAGCACTGACATGGCACGGATGTGGCATGGATGAGCACTGACGTGGCATGGATGTGGCATGGATGAGCACTGACGTGGCATGGATGTGGCACGGATGAGCACTGACATGGCATTGATGTGGCATGGATGTGGCACGGATGAGCACTGACGTGGCATGGATGTGGTACGGATGAGCACTGATGTGGCACGGATGAGGCACTGATGAGCACTGACGTGGGATGGATGTGGCACTGATGAGCACTGATGTGGCATGGATTAGCCCTGACGTTGCATGGATGAGGCACAGATGAGCACCCTGACGTGGCATGGATGTGGCACAGATTAACACTGACAAGGCATGGATGTGGCATTGATGTGGCACTGACGTGACATGGATGAGCACAGACGTGGCATGGATGTGGCCCGGATGAGCACTGACGTGGCATGGATGTGGCATGGATGAGCACTGACATGGCACGGATGAGCACTGACGTGGCATTGATGTGGCATGGATGAGCACTGACGTGGCATGGATGGGCACTGAAGTGGCATGGGTGTGGCATGGATGAGCACGGACATGGCATGGATGAGCACTGACGTGGGATGGATGAGCATGGATGTGGCATGGATGAGCACTGAGGTGGCATGGGCAGGCACAGATGTGGCATGGATGTGGCACAGATGAGGCACGGATGAGCACGGATGTGGCATGGATGAGCACTGAGGTGGCATGGATGAGGCACTGATGGGGCACGGATGAGGCACTTATGGGGCACAGATGAGGCACTGATAGGGCACAGATGAGTCAGAGGAGGCACTGATAGGGCACAGATGAGGCACTAATAGGGCACAGATGAGGCACTGATAGGGCACAGATGAGGCAGAGGAGGCACTGATAGGGAACAGATGAGGCAGAGGAGGCACTGATGGGGCACAGAGGAGGCACTGATCCAGGGCACAGATAAGGCAGAGGAGGCACTGATCCAGGGTACAGATGAGGAAGAGGAGGCACTGATCCAGGGCACAGATGAGGCAGAGGAGGCACTGATCCAGGGCACAGATGAGGCAGAGGAGGCACTGATCCAGGGCACAGATGAGGCAGAGGAGGCGTGCAGCTGCAGTTTCTCTCCTCTCCTCGCACGCTGTACCGATTGCTGTGTACAGCGTGCGAGGAGAGGAGAGAAATGAACCGGACATGCGCCGGTTTGTTGTGAAGTGATCGCTCCGTCATTGGATGACCGCTCTCATTGGCCCTTTACCGCGACCTGTGATGCGTCGGGTCCCCGGGACCCGGCGAGCACGGACACTCCCGTGTGCGCGCCCCAGCCCAGGGGGCGCGCGGGAGCGCGATTCTGGGAGGACGTTCATGTACGCCCTCCCAGAACTAGAAAACCACGCTGTAGCCGTCTTTCGGCTATGGCCCGGTTGGAAAGTGGTTAATATAGATTACAGCAACATTTTTTTCCTTTTGGGATAAAGGTTTTACATGTATAATTAAAAGCCGATCATTGTAAGCCCCCCCTGTCAGTGGCAAATGGTTTTGTCTCATCACTGTAAATTGATACATTTGCAGGAAAGCTTGTTCTTTTGAAAAACAACAGACGTACTGGCCAGATCACTAGGTGAAAATAAAGGAAATAAAACCTAAGAAGAAGATAACTAGTGCAGCCATCACATCTAAGAATTGGTAAGCTGCGATATAATAAATGCTTGCCTTTGGATTTATTACTGTAATAAATGTCTTTGCTCCACAGTGCACTGCTGAAAAATGACCACAAGATGGAAGCAGAGCTCCGTGTTTCTTTAGCAGCCCTGAGAAATTGTAACATGTTAATAATATAAATAAAGATTTCTGGGCGGAAAAAAACGCTGTCTCTAATGGCGGAGCTCTATGTACCTCTAAATACAACCTGCAGATATTTTTCATGTTTTTGAGGCTGCAATTGTATTAGAAAATAAAATCAGAATGTCCAGCATGCTTTGTTTTCTGTGCCTGCCCAACGTTAACCCCTTCAGCTCTCACCCCGCAGCCAACTATAGGCCTGAAAGGGCTTGAATTTCATATTTATTTGCCCCAAAAATAACAGCAGCTTTGTCAGCTTGCTGTATCTGCCCCTTCAATTGCCTGTTGGGCTTTTTTTTTTTTTTCCATTAACAGTTTTTTTTTTTTTAAAGTAAAGTCAGATAACATATAATTAAACAGGGTGTGTATATAACACTGGAAGGTCCCACGTACACACTAGCAGCGCTTAAGGGTTACTCTCCATGAGCCCTACGTTAGACCAAAGATATCAAAATCAAAAATCGGCACTGCACATGTGCAATAATCCCAAATGGTTATAATATCTTGGCCACTTCACATATATATATGTATATATATATATATATATATATATATATATATATATATATATAATATATATATATATATATATATATAAAAACATAATAGTGCCAAAAAAGTGTCATGAAATCCTCTTCAGTATTTCAAAACTTAAGCGCAGATGGTAAACACCTCCACCACACCTCCATGAGCCCCTTAGGTAGTGAAAACGTACCCTTATGACATATGTCTGGCGCTGCTTTCTGTAATCATATGAACTTGGCTCTCCCCATCGGTCTGCTTGCACACACCCCGATTAAGAACCTCAGTTGAAGTCCGTGATGACAAAACGCGTCAGAGCGTGAGCACGCGGTCACCTAGGCAACCCGCAAGCGTCCGAAGTCACGCCCAGGAAACCTGGAAGTCCTGTGTGCTGGTACCAAGCCTCGGGCTGCTCGAGTAAACTACAGTGGCGGTAGAACGTACGGCTGCAAGGGTGTGTCTAAGCTCTTTACATGCCATGATTACAAGTGGAGAAAATGTGAGTTTGTTTTATTGATTTGATGTAATAAAGTTCCTTTTATAAGACGGATCTTACTATGAGTTCCCCTTTATGATTATATGTGGCCACGGGTACTGAGAGATATCTGGAGGAGTGCTGGCGACTTTGCAGAGGAGGTTCTTGATCGGGGTGTGTGCAAGCAGACCGATGGGGAAAGCCAGCACTCCTCCAGATATCTCTCAGTACCCGTGGCCACATATAATCATAAAGGGGAACTAATAGTAAGATCCGTTTTATAAAAGGAACTTTATTACATCAAATCAATAAAACAAACTCACATTTTCTCCACTTGTAATCATAGCATGTAAAGAGCTTAGACACCCTTGCAGCCGTACGTTCTACCACCACTGTAATTTCCTCTAGCAGCCCGAGGCTTGGTACCAGCACACAGGACTTCCGGGTTTCCTGGGCGTGACGTCGGACGATTGCGGGTTGCCTAGGTGACCGTGTGCTCACGCTCTGACGCAGTTCGTCATCACGGACGTCAACTGAGGTTTTTGATCGGGGTGTGTGCAAGCAGACCGATGGGGAGAGCCAGGTTCATATGATTACAGAAAGCAGCGCCAGACATATGTCATAAGGGTACGTTTTCACTACCTAAGGGGCTCACAGAGGTGTGGTGGAGATGTTTACCATCTGCGCTTACGTTTTGAAACACTGAAGAGGATTTCATCACACTTATTTGGGACTATTATGTGTATATATATATATATATATATATATATATATATATATATGTGAAGTGGCCAAGATATTACAACCATTTGGGATTATTGCACATGTGCAGTGCCAATTTTTGATTTGGTGATATCTTTGGTCTAACGTTGGGCTCATGGAGAGTAACCCTTAAGCGCTGCTAGTGTGTACGTGGGACCTTCCAGTGTTATATACACACCCTGTTTTATTTTGTATCAATTATAGCAGCTGCTGCATATTGATTTGTTAGTGAGTATTGTCAGTATATATATATATCACTAACATTAGTTGACTCCACAAGCGCTGAGTGGGTAGGTATTGACATTTGAGTTCTTATACTTGCTCAGTTTTTTCTAAAGATAACATATAATTATTGCAACATGTGACGGTACTCACCATCACTGGGAGTGAAAGACAGATACTTAATGGTTTGGATTGCTTCAAGTGGGACAGTAATATTTGTCAGCAATATCTCTCGAGAAATATGAAGATTTAATCCCACTTTACACTGTGAGATCTATAGACTGTTGCCATGAAGTCTGTGACTCCTAAATAATCATAGAAATACGTAGATGTGTATTCCATGGACTTCAATGTAGGAGACGGACAGACTGTCATTGGCAGTCTTGTCCTATTGTCTGTTTTGAGGTGGGATGTGTATTGTGTTAAGTCTGCCTGTTCCATTGTTAAATGTTAATGAGCCCATATTGTTCTGTCCAGATGGCTAGATAATTAGTTCGGGTTAGTTCTTTTTCTGTATACAGTTTCATCTGCATATGATAATGTAATCAGGCAAACCCTGACCTGTGTGTGGTAATTTGATCAGGAGGGGGATGTGCCCATGCTGTATATAAATTCTGTGTGACTGTTCAATAAAGTGTGATTCCAGTACAAAGTTGTTGGCTAGCTTTGTATGAGGGCGGCTGGGAAAATCTGGTATATATGTTCATGACTGCAAGGAAGCCGTATACTGACGGAAGTCCACAAACACAGTGTGGGTCGGTGGTTCCATTACACAACATATGTAAGGTTACAGAGAAATCTGCCATGTGGCGGTATGATGCATATAAACAATTACCCAAACTGTAGCAAAGGGGCTTTTTTTGTTATAGAGTCTACAAGGTAAGCAGATAAAAGATAGATCTCTATTGAGAGCGCTATTGAAATACAATATATATGGATATCAACTAACAAGAACAAACACAAAAGAAAAAAAAAACAGAACAGCTATCGCTTGACAGTGCAATCACCACACTAAACAAACAAGTTAAAAGAGGAGAGAATAGTGAAGTGCTTCAGTATATATACTGTATATATATATATATACACACACACACACTATATTACCAAAAGTATTGGGACGCCTGCCTTTACACACACATGAACTTTACTGACATCTCAGTCTTAGTCCGTAGGGTTTAATATTGAGTTGGCCCACCCTTTGCAGCTATAACAGCTTCAACTCTTCTGGGAAGACTGTGCACAAGGTGGTGTGGAGTTATTTTTCAGGGGTTGGGCATGGTCCTTTAGTTCCAGTGAAGGGAACTCTTAAGGCGTCAGCATAACAAGACATTTTTAAACAATTTCATGCTCCCAACTTTGTGGGAACAATTTAGGGATGGCCCCTTCCTGTTCCAACATGACTGCGCACCAGTGCACAAAACAAGGTTCCTTAAAGACATGGATGAGCGAGTTTGGGGTGGAGGAACTTGACTGGCCTGCACAGAGTTCTGAGCACAACATGATAGAACACCTCTGGGATAAATAAGAGCAGAAACTGGGAGCCAGGCCTTCCCATCCAACATCAGTGCCTGACCCCATAAATGCCCTTCTGGAAGAATGGTCAAACATTCCCATAGACACACTCCTAAACCTTGTGGACAGCCTTCCCAGAAGAGTTGAAGATGTTATAGCTGCAATGGTTAGGCCAACTCAATATTAGTCAACGGACTAAGACTGGGATGCCATTAAAGTTCATGTGCGTGTAAAGGCAGGCGTCCCAATACTTTTGGTAATATAGTGTACTGTATATCTATATATATATATATATATATATATATATATATATGTATACAGTATCTCAAAAAAGTGAGTACACCCCTCACATGTTTTGTAAATATTTTATCCTATCTTTTCATGTGACAACACTGAAGAAATGACACTTTGCTACAATGTAAAGTAGTGAGTGTACACCTTGTATAAGTGCCGGTTGACAAGTAGCGGCCCATGCTGTGCAATGGAACCGTTCTAATAGGAGCGACTCAAGTCGCTCCGACTTAGAAAAAGGTTCCTGCACCTTTTTTATGCGGAGCGACTTGCATTGATTTCCATTATGTGAAGTCGTTGCAAGCCGCACCGAAGTTGCGGTGCACAGACGACTTCATTAGTCACCCGAAGTCGGGGCGACTTCGAGACGGATCAGTGTGAACCGACTGTGACAGTTACTGTGACAGACTGTAAATTTGCTGTCCCCTCAAAATAACTCAACACACAGCCATTAACTCCTTCCGGACCACCCGCCTCCTTTTTACTGCAGCAGGGTGGCTCTCCTACGCAAACCAACATAGACCTACGTCGGTCGCGCGCGGGAAGCTAGGGGGCGAGCGCGCGCCGCCGGCAGGGCTCTCCCGCCCCCAATCAGCAGCGGGGAAGCCGATGCATGGGTCAGGTGGCTGCGATTGCCACCTGACACCCGCGATCACTCCCCGCTGAGGTAGAAGGACGCTCAGCTGCTGTACACACAGCTGACCATTCTTCTCCCTAAAAATGATCACAGAGCTCATGTGATTCTTCTATATAGGATCACAGGTCTCTATGGTCATTTCACAAGCCACGCCCCCCACAGTTAGAATCACTCTCCAAGGCTCACATTTAATACGATGATCACCCATAATGTTAAAGCCTTCCCTGCCAGTGTCATTATTACAGTAACAGTGCATATTATTAGCACAGATTATTGTAGTAATGTCACTGGTCCCCCCAAAAGTGTCAAAAATGTCAGTTAGGGGTCCGATATGTCCGCCACAATATCACAGTCCCGCAAAAAATCGCAAATCACTTTTTACTAGTAAACAAAAAAAACAATAAAAATTACATATATCTTTCCCGTAGTTAGTAGACATGATAATTTTTGCACAAGCCAATCAAAATACACTTATTGCAATTTTTATTTTTTTTTTACCAAAAATATGTAGCAGAAAACAAATTGGCCTAAAATGTTAAAAAAGTTTTATTTTTAAATTTTTTTTTTGAGAATGTCATATAGCAGAATGTGAAAAATATTGTTTTTTTTTCAAAATTGTCGCTCTTTTTTTTTGTAGCGCAAAAAAAATAAAATTTGAACAGGTGATCAAATACCACCAAAAGAAAGCTCTATTTGTGGGAAAAAAAGGACATCAATTTTATTTGAGTACAGCGTCGCACGACCGCGCAATTGTCTGTTAAAGTAAAGCAGTGCCAAATCGCAAAATACGGTAGGGCCTGGTCATTAGGGCGGCAAATCCTTCCAGTCTTAAAGTGGTTAATGTCTAAACTGCTGGCTGGGTGACTTACACATAAGAGGGGCCTAGGGGGTGAGAGAGGTATTTCCCAACCTCTCTAAGGTAAGCTGTGTTCCACGGGCCCCCCAACCAAAGTGACTCCCGTCACAGGCTCAGTTAGCCATTTTTCCTCCCCACTATCATGCGACTCATTAGTGTTACAAGGTCTCAGGTGTGAATGGGGAGTAGGTGTGTTAAATTTGATGGTATTGCTCTCACTCTCTCATACTGGTCACTGGAAGTTCAACATGGCACCTCATGGCAAAGAGCTCTCTGAGGATCTGAAAAAATAATTTTTGCTCTACATAAAGATGGCCTGGGCTATAGGAAGATTGCCAAGACCCTGAAACTGAGCTGCAGCACGGTGACCAAGACCATACAGCGGTTTAACAGGACAGGTTCCACTCAGAACAGGCCTCTCATGTTCGACCAAAGGTCCGGCGTTTGAGTGCAATGACCGACACACACGCCGGGCGGACTTCCTTCTCTGTCTATGTTATCCTTCGGGATCGACTCCCTGTCCCTCCCAGGATTTGGCCAAGTGGCATTCCATTAGACCGAGCGGGACCCCCACAGCACCCTCATGTGATGCAGAGGACCAGTTGACCGGTGGTTGGTTTGTGGATTTTATTGATTACTTCCAATAAACTTTTCAATCGTCATTATGTACTGACTGTTCCTTATCCAGAGGTATTAGTCCCACGTAACATCGCTATCCGCCATCCCTCCTTCCAGTCCTTCCATTTTATGCAACTCATCCTGTGCTAAGGGATTTGGCAGCACTGCGTGTGGCATTTATTTCAAAGTATTTTTCCTGTCATTGCCTCCATCACTACACTGTTGTGGGTTATGGCTCCAGTAGTCCCATAGGTGGTTGTACGGAGGACCAGCGCCAGGACTTTTTTGGTTGCCTGTGTAAGTTCGCCTGTGTAAGTTCGTCAGCCTATCAGTCGCTACCGCGATAGACTCTTGGATTTCCAATGTTTGGGTATTAAGGATTTAGCTGCATTTAGTAAGTAGCGTACTAATGATTTCTTGTAGGAGTGAGGTTGAAGATCAGTAATATGCGATAGGCAGCACTCAGGAGTAAGTGATAAAGAGGTGTTGGTAATCTCTCGGATCAGGTCCCAGATCTGAGTCCAAAAGCCAGAAATCCTGGGGCACTGCCACCAAATGTGAAACAAGGTGCCTGGAGACTGGCCACATCTCCAGCACGAGTTAGAAGCTTGAGGAAACCATCTGTGAAGTCTGTCTGGAGTGAAATACCAATGGATAAGAAGCTTATAGGCCTTTTCCTGAAAACGTGTGCTGATAGAGCATTTGTGAGCTAAAGTACAAGCATTTGACCAGTGTCGGTCAGAGATAGAAATATTCAATGCTGCTTCCCATTTTCTCAGGTGTACTCACTTTTGTGAGAAACTGTAGATGTATGTATGTATGTATGTATGTATGTATGTATGTATGTATCTATCTATCTATCTATCTATCTATCTATCTATCTATCTATCTATCTATCTATCTATCTATCTATCTATCTATCTATCTATCTATCTATCTATCTATCTATCTATCTATCTATCTATCCAGGGCCGGACTGGCCTAGCGGGATACCGGGAGGTTTCCCGGTGGGCCGCTGGCCCTGGGGCCGCTTTAAGGGCCGGCGCAGCCGCATCGCCGCTTTAAGGGCCGGCGCAGCCGCATCGCCGCTTTAAGGCCGGGGCAGCCGCATCGCCGCTTTAAGGGCCACCGCAGCGCCGCTTTAATTACTGGGGTCCACTCGTGTGACGTCAGCCGCTGTGAGCCGTCAGGATGCCGACGGTCACGGGGGCGGGGCGGCTCAGCGGCGGGACGGTCACGGGGGCGGGGCGGCTCAGCGGCGGGAAAATTGACTAGCTGAGTCAGTGGAGGGAGGCTGGCTGAGCGTGCGGGCGAGGCTGCGAATGCGACCCGACTGGTAACTGTCACGGCACGCCGACGCCGATTATGATCCTTCCCTCTGCACTCATCCCCACAGTCCCTCCTCCCCGATCCTAAGGGTTTTTGTGTGATGCCAGGTGGGAAGGCAACACAGGACTCAGAGAGCCAAGATATGTCATGTGGGTTTGCCACTGCACCTTCTTTACCCCACTCTGCAGTACAAGACATCTGTGCCCTTCTAACACCCCAGCCCTCCTGTACCCTAGTGCCATCACCTCCAGACCCCCGGCGCCATGCCCCACCTAAACCCCCAGTGCCATACCCATGCCCTCCTGAACCCCAGTGCCATCACCTCCAGACCCCCGGCGCCATGCCCCACCTGAACCCCCAGTGCCATACCCATGCCCTCCTGAACCCCAGTGCCATCCCCTCCAGACCCCCGGCGCCATGCCCCACCTGAACACCCAGTGCCATGCCCATGCCCTCCTGAACCCCAGTGCCATCCCCTCCAGACCCCCGGTGCCATGCCCCACCTAAACCCCCAGTGCCATACCCATGCCCTCCTGAACCCCAGTGCCATCACCTCCAGACCCCCAGCGCCATGCCCCACCTGAACCCCCAGTGCCATACCCATGCCCTCCTGAACCCCAGTGCCATCCCCTCCAGACCCCCGGCGCCATGCCCCACCTGAACACCCAGTGCCATGCCCATGCCCTCCTGAACCCCAGTGCCATCCCCTCCAGACCCCCGGCGCCATGCCCCACCTGAACCCCCAGTGCCATACCCATGCCCTCCTGAACCCCAGTGCCATCCCCTCCAGACCCCCGGTGCCATGCCCTCCTGAACCCCAGTGCCATCCCCTCCAGACCCCCGGCACCATGCCCCACCTGAACCCCCAGTGCCATGCTACTGACCCCCAGCACCATGCCCTCCCTACCCCCAGCGCCATGTTCTCCTGAACACCCAGCGCCATGTTCTCCTGAACACCCAGCGCCATGCCCTCCTGAACTCCCAGCGCCATGCCCTCCTGAACTCCCAGCGCCATGCCCTCCTGAACTCCCAGCGCCATGCCCTCCTGACCCCCCCCAAAGCCATGCCCTCCTGAACACCCAGCACCATGCCCTCCTGAACCCCAGTGCCATGCTCTCCTGACCCCCAGCCCCATGGCCTTCTGACACCATAGCACCATGCCCTTTTGACACCCCAGTTTTCTTGACACCCCAGCCCTCCTGATCCCCCCAATACCATATCCTCCTGTCCCCCCGGTGCCATGCCCTCTTGACACTCCAGCCATCCTGACCCCCCAATACCCTGCCCTCCTGACCCCCCCCCCCTGCACGGTGCCCTTCTGATCCCGTAGTACTGTGCCCCCTTACCCCAGCCCTACATACTGATGACCTCTGTACACTGCCCTATATGCTACCTCTGTACACTCCCCTACATACTACTGACCCCTGTACACTGCCCTACATACTACTGACCTCTGTGCCCTGCCCTACATACTACTGACCTCTGTACTCTGCCCTACATACTACTGACCCCTGTACACTGCCCTACATACTACTGACCTCTGTGCACTGCCCTACATACTACTGACCTCTGTGCACTGCCCTACATACTACTGACCTCTGTACACTGCCCTACATCCTACTGACCCCTGTACACTGCCCTACATACTACTGACCTCTGTGCCCTGCCCTACATACTACTGACCTCTGTACTCTGCCCTACATACTACTGACCTCTGTACACTGCTCTACATACTACTGACCTCTGTACACTGCTCTACATACTACTGACCTCTGTACACTGCCCTACATACTACTGACCTCTGTGCACTGCCCTACATACTACTGACCTATGTACACTGCTCTACATACTACTGACCTCTGTACACTGCCCTACATCCTACTGACCTCTGTACTCTGCCCTACATACTATTGACCTCTGTACACTGCCCTACATACTACTGACCTCTGTACACTGCCCTACATACTACTGACCTCTGTACACTGCCCTACATACTACTGACCTCTGTACACTGCCCTATATACTACTGACCTCTGTACACCGCCCTACATACTACTGACCTCTGTACACTGCCCTACATACTACTGACCCCTTTACACTGCCCTACATACTACTGACCCCTGTACACTGCCCTACATCCTACTGACACTGGCCAGAAATCAGAGCACATAGCCAGGCTTGAAACTAATCAAGAAAATCCGCTTGCAGTACCAGATGTTCTGCCTTCATGATGGACTCCGGCATCTGACTTGTGGGGGCAACCAATTACCCCCCCCAGACTAGACAAAAAAAATGTGAATGAAAGTGAATGATGAGATTCTCACTGAAGCTAACTTTTAAGGTAGGCTAAGTTTATATTTTTACAGTGACATTAGTTTTAGTAGTTTTTTCAGGGTTTTCTTTATGCCATCTTTAATTTTTATTATGGATTTGCTAGTTAATTTGAAAAAAAATAAATGATAAAAAGGGGATTCTAAAAAAGGTAGCTCTGCACCCCGGTGATCTTTGATCTCTTCAATGTTGTTCAGGTAGATCTCCATCTTTTATAGGTTGCCTACCCCTGCTTTAGAGACTCAGTGCTACGTTAG
Organism: Pelophylax lessonae; assembly: GCF_965119305.1. Classification (NCBI taxonomy): domain Eukaryota; kingdom Metazoa; phylum Chordata; class Amphibia; order Anura; family Ranidae; genus Pelophylax; species Pelophylax lessonae. The sequence goes on along the minus strand of NC_138770.1, from coordinate 55,584,913 downwards.
ACACGATTATCAGCAAAGATATGCACTTTCCCCGATATATCGGAGGTGGCCAATATTGCCGATATTTCCGGAAAGTGCGTTTACCGGAGTGATGCCTGCAGCTTGAGGCATCACCCCGGTACCCGCGTCCATAGCCGACGGTCAGCTGTTTATAATGACAACCGATGCTGAGAAGCCACTCGGCTGTCGTTACAAGGAGCGGGAGGGGAGCCTTCCGCAGCTCGTCCAGGTCTCCCGTCCCACTGGGAGACCTGGGCAACCAGCCTGCACGGCTGTCGAATACCCGATCAAAGCCACATTCGGCTCTGATTGGGTCTCCACGCAAAACCCCGGAAGTGATGTCATGAGTAATATCACTTCTGGGTACTGTCTGGCGCCAGATTAAAAAAAATGACGGCATTCAAAACAGCCAAACTTGGCGTTTTGAATGCATTTAAGTGCAGAGGAGGAGTTCCTCCTCTCCCAGATCCCTCCACAAAAGTACTTTTAAAAAAAAAATAAAATAAAACATTTTAAATGTACAAAAATATCATCCGATACCGATATGCATTGGCTAAAAGATCGGTATTGGCAACGAAAAACCTATATCGGTCGATCACTAGTATGAACGTTTACTGGAAGGGGATACAGAGGGTATATTGGGAATCTTAGTGACGAGCGGTATGTGCTCCATATCTCTTTTATAGATGGGGATGTAATACAATCTATGATCACCTGAAAACAGGGTGAGGTGACGTTAAGCTGTTGGGCTGGTATAATAATGTTATGGGGCTGGTATGAAATTATTTCCAGGGCTGGTTTTTATCCCCAGTCCGGCCCTGTATCTATCTATCTATTGCCCTCCTAGATAGGTGCAAGGATCTTGGTAAATAGAATTAGTTTATGTTTTGATAGGAAAATTTAGTTGTCACATTGTGGTCTGTCTGACTGTATCCAGGGAACTTGAAAAGTTTTTGGATGATAGGTGTGGAGCTATGCAGATGGCAGCATGAATTTTGATACAGCCCTGGGCTATCCCAGAGAGGTAGGCTCCGAAGGCATATTGGAAGACTGAATATATTCTGTGAGCACACTGAGATCAGGGTCTTTTCCTGGAGAGGATTAGTCCAGCCTTAAGGGCACTCCACCCTCCTAGGCAATGCTGCTATGTCTGCTGTCGTTTGGCCTTAGGTGGGCGACCTGGGGGCATGGATGCTGAGATCCTGAAGTTAAAAAGAGCTGACTAAGGGGGGCTATCTGCTGAAGATCTGGTCTGGTATCACTGGAGTAAGGTGTCACTTGGAGGTTAGAAGGAGGCAACCAGCTGTTCCTTAGGCCTTGTGTGAGTACAGACGCTTTGAGAGATCTTGAGGACCTTTGTGCTTTAGCCACCCCTCTGGTGCTAGAGAGTCAGCTGTGGGTCTAGTTAAAGGGGAAACCGGCTGATGTCCTGAAGAGCTAACTTCTACTAAACTAAACTTCTACTTAAAGGTACTTTGCTCTTGTGGCTCCAAGGAAGGAATTTAAAGTTAACTATTACTACTACTACCTTGAAGCTCAAGTTTAGTGTTTGCAACAAGCACAAACTTTAATATAGCTTGTTCTGAAGAATACCTAAGTCCTCAAGTTGTACATAGTTTTTGTTTTTGGATTATCCCACCTAATTCCCTCAACCCTATCCAAGTTCTCTAAAAATAAAAACAACACCCCCTAGACTGGTCACTGAAAAAAACGTGTGAATGAGCGAATGAGCCTGTGTGCCTGGCTGCGGGGAAAAGCTTGTGGTGAAGACCTGGACAGTAATCCTGCAGCTCCTACAGGAGTAACCCTATATATATATCATATTTTTTTTTACATATTGTTGCCAGAGCAATTTCATTGTCACTATGGTGACATTATACTGCTGTGGCGGTGAGCATAAGCAATGGCTGGCTGCTCTGATATCACTGTATGTCACTGCTGCCAGCCGTTATCTCTGATCACTGCCACAGCAGTACAGTGTCACCAGACCAGTGCTACCAGTCAGTTTCCCTAATTACCACCACATCAGTCAGTGTCTCTAACCCCCACTACACCAGTCAGTGTCCCTGATCACCATCACCCATTCACAGTGTCCATTATCACCTCTGCACCACTCAAAATGTCCCTGATCACTGCCACACTGTATTTTGGTAGATGTTGCATTCAGAGGGACGTGCTGAGCCTGCGTCCACTCCACCAGTCTAGTGTACTTCTCTTACCTCACTCCCAGTAACAGAATAGGGTCTCGCCGAGCACATAGCGCAGACCTCATGCATGCTCTTAACTCCTTCCTTCCTGTACCTCCTGACCAGGCCATAGATCTCCATAACGCGTGTTCGGTTACGGCTGCTATTGGAGACCGACCACTAGAGAGGGAGCCAGAAAAAGATCCCCTCGCTACCAGAGGACCTGTCACCTTACCAGATACCAAGCCAAACAACTATTTTCTTAGTGTCTTGAACTTGTGCTTGGTTACCTTTAACCACTTAAGCCCCGGAGGATTTGGCTGCTAAAAGACCAGGGGTTTTTTTGCGATTTTTTACTGCGTGACTTTAACGGACAATTGCGCGGTCGTGCGGCACTGTACCGAATCGAATTTGATGTCCTTTTTTTCCCACAAACAGAGCTTTCTTTTGGTGGTATTTGATCACCTGTGCGATTTTTTGATCATGCGCTATAAACAAAAAAAGAGCGTAAATTTTGCAAAAATAACAATATTTTTCACATTTTTTTTATATGAAATTCCCCAAAAAAAAATGTAAAAATCAAAATTTTTTAACATTTTCGGCCAATTTGTTTTATGCTACCTATGTTTGGCGTATTTTGATTGCAGGGATCTTTTCTACCAATAAATATGATACACTGCTCAAAGAAATTAAAGGAACACTTTGAAAACACATCAGATCTCAATGGGGAAAAATATCATGCTGGATAGCTATACTGATATGGATTGGGTAATGGGTTAGGAACAAAAGTATGCCACATCGGTTGATGGAAATGAAAATTATCAACCTACAGAGGGCCAAAATCAAAGACACCCTGAAAATCAAAGTGAAAAAATGATGCAGCAGTCTAGTCCATTTTGCCAAAATTTCATTGCAGCAACTCAAAATGGTAAGCTTGTATACATGCCTGACAATGTCAGGGCATGCTCCTAATGGAGACGACAGATGGTGTCCTGGGGTATTTCCTCCCAGATGTCAACCAGGGTATCACTGAGCTCCTGAATAGACTGAGGTGCACCCTGGCGGCATCGGATGGACCGAAACATAATGTCCCAGAAGTGTTCTATTAGATGTAGATCAGACAAGCGTAAGGGCAATTCAATGGTATTAATTCCTTCATCCTCCAGGAACTGGCTGTATACTCTCGCCACATGAGGCCAGGCATTGTCGTGCACCAGGAGGAACAAAGGACCCACTGCACCAGTGTAGGGTCTGACAATGGGTCCAAGGAGTTCATCCCGATACCTATCGGCAGTAGTTAGGGTGCCATTGTCTAGCCTGCAGAGGTCTGTGCCTCCCTCCATGGATATGCCTCTCCAGACCATTATTGACCCACCATCAAACCGGTCATGCTGAAGCATTTTACCAGTGTTGGGGTAGTTACTCAAAAAATGTAACTAGTTACTAGTTACTTCTGTAAATTGTAATGAGATTACTTTACTAGTTACTGCATTTGAAAAGTAACTTCACTACTTATTACTTTACTTTCCTCTTTCTTAATTGACCGTGTAGAAGAAGATATATGACACTCTTTCTGCATAGAGTTTATTGTATAAACACAGGCTTTGGGAAACATGAGAACAAAAGCTGAAAAAACTGAATAAAACATAAAGTGCAACAAAAATTCATAAACTTCATCCCTCTCTATTCTTCGAAATAACGATTGTATCGCATGGCTTGGGTAACGCAGGAAAGCGCGTTCCTATAGCCTAGTAGAGTAGTGTAGTTACCTCCTATAGCCTAGTAAAGTAGTGTAGTTACCAATATTAGTATTGTAACTAGTTACATTACTTAGTTACCAAAAAAAGTAATGTAGTTACTGTAATCAGTTACTTTGTAACTAGTTACCCCCAACACTGCATGTTACAATCAGCATAACGCTCGCCACGGCTTCTCCTGACCCTTTCACGTCTGTTACATGTGCTCAGGGTGAACGTGCTCTCATCTGTGAAAAGTACAGGGCGCCAGTGGCGGACCTGCCAATTCTGGTGTTCAATGGCAAATGCCAATTGAGCTCCACGGTGCCGGGCAGTGAGCACAGGGCCCACTAGAGGACGTTGAGCCCTCAGGAAACCCTCATGAAGTCACTTTCTGATTGTTTGGTCAGAGACATTTACACCAGTGGCCTGCTAGAGGTCCTTTTGTAGGGCTCTAGCAGTGATCATCCTGTTGCTCCTTGCACAAAGGAACAGATGACAGTCCGGCTGATGGGTAAATGACCTTCTACGACCCTGTCCATCTCCCCTTGAGTAACTGCCTGTCTCCTGGAATCTTCTCAATGCTCTTGAGACACATCAAACCTTCTTGCAAGGGCATGTATTGATGTGCCATCCTAGAGGAGCTGGAGTGCCTGTGCAACTTCTATAGGGTCCAGGTATCGCCTCATGCTACCAGCAGTGACAATGACCCTAGCCAAATGCAAAACTGGTGAAAAACAGTCAGAAAAGATGAGTAGGGAAACAGAATTTAAGTGGCCTCCATTTTTAAAACCATTCCTGTTTTGGAGGTTGTCTCATTGTTGCCCATCTAGTGCACCTGGTGTTAATTTCATTAACACCAAAGTAGCTGAAACTGATTAACAACCCCCTCTGCTACCTAACTGACCAGATCAATATCCCAGGAGTTTAATTGACTTGATGCTATACTCTGATTAAAAAGTGGTCCTTTAATTTTTTTGAGCAGTGCACCTTTTAATATAATGTAATGTTTACTCTTTGAGCCTTTAAAGTCCTATTTCCAAACTGGGGAAACCTTTTATCTAAATGGTGATGGAAAACATAAGAAGGTGGAAAAAAAATATGATAAAGAAAAATAAGGACAGATTGAAGATAAAAGTCCAGAAAAAAAGTTTGATAACATTTTGGAATATGGTTATTGTGGATGATATTTTGGAGACTTCTGCACACATTTGACTGCATAAACTGGAACCATTACTAGGTGTTATTACTGCATAAACTGACACCGATACTGGGGGCTATTACTGCATAGACTGGCACCAATACTAGCGGCTATCACTGTGTAAACTAGCACCAATACTAGGGGCTATTACTGTATAAACTGGCTCCAATACTAGGGGTTATTACTGTATTAACTGGCACCAATACTACGGGCTATTACTGTCTAAACTGGCACCAATACTACGGGCTATTACTGTGTAAACTGGCACCAATACTAGGGGTTATTACTACATAAACTGGCACCAATACTAGGGGCTATTACTGCATAAACTTGCACCAATACAAGGGGCTATACTGCATAAACTGGCATAAATACTAGGCTTTATTACTGTGCAAGCTGGCGCCAATACTAGGCTTTATTACTGTGTAAACTGCCATCAATATTAGGGGTTATTACTGTGCATACCAGCACCAATACTAGGGGTTATTATTGTATAAATTGGCACCAATACTAGGAGTTATTACTGCGTAAACTGGCACCAACACTAGGGGCTATTACAGCGTAAGCTGGCACCAATACTGGGGGTTATTACTGCATAAACTGGCACCATTCCAAAGGGTTATCACTGCATAAACTGGCACCAATACTAGGGGCCAGGGCTTGACAAATTTTCCTGAAATCTAGGAGCCAGCTAAAAAAGTTAGGAGCCAGTTTTTTTTTTTTTTTAAACTAACAACCAAGCTTTATTTAATAAAACGGATACTAAATTTACACATAAATACGACTAGAACCCCACTCTCCTCTAGCACAATTGGATGAAAACAGACTGTCTGTCTCTTTCCATCCGATGCCATCTGATCCGATCCATCCGTCTGCTTTTGGTGGACAGGATCAGATGGCGGCAGATTACTGCTCCATAGAGGAGAATCAAGGGTCCGATCAGGTCTGCCTGAAAAACTGACAGGCGGACCTGATCAGACAGCCTGTGTGAAAGGGGCCTTCGGCTGTGGCATGGCGACGAGAAAAAAAAAAAAGGAGATATATATATATATATATAGAGAGAGAGAGATATATAGATATATATATATATATATATATAGATATATATTTATATAGATATATATTTATATAGATATATATTTATATATATATATATATTTTTTTTTAATAATTGGAAAAAAAGAATTTTTTTTTATTTTTTTAATAATTAAAAAAAAAAGAAAAAAATATATATTTTTTTTTTACATTTAAAAAATAAATTAAATAATAATAACCACACTCCCTGTCAAAGGTAACTAACTGGACAGGGAGATGGTAATGAATGAATTGAGAACAAAAAGGCAGTGGAAACAGTCATTACTCCCGGCCTCCACAAGAGGGCGCCAGTTCCCCATTGGAAGCCTGTCATCTCAAGTAGGCCGAAAAGCCGGGGCCTCGATTTTCGGACGGCCCGGAAGTCCGTGCACTCCGTGCGCGGAAGTCCGGGCAAAAATGACAGGACACCTTCTGCAGGGCACCCCCAGGCGCCAGGTCGCTAATTCTAGTCGCAAATGCGACCTGGCGCCCGGGGATTGTCGAGCCCTGCTAGGGGCTATATACTGCATAAACTGGAACCAATAATAGGGGCTATTAATGCATAAACTGGCACCAGTACCAGGGGCTATTACTAAATAAACTAGCACCAATACTAGGGGCTATTACTGCATAAACTGGCACTAATACTAGGGATTATTACTGTGTACACTGGCATCAATACTAGGGGTTATTACTGCATAAACTGGCACTAATACTAGGGGTTATTACTGCATAAACTGACATCAATACTAGGGGTATTACTGCATAAACTGGCACCAATACTAGGGGCTATTACTGCATAATCTGGCAGCAACACTAGGGGCTGTTACTGCATAAACTGGCACCATTACTAGGGGTTATTAATGAAGATAGGGGGAAGGCGGAAAGAGGAAGAAAGGAGAAAACTCTTGAAAACTTGTCAGTGTTAGGTTAGTACAATAAAAAGGTATCAGTACATACTGCATTACTGTATTTTTGAACCTCTTTATATATACTTATTTCGTTTTTTTCAGGGGTATGATATAGTGGTGAAAATTATGAGTGCCCCCCCCCCCACCTGAGTTTTGCCTGAGGTATCTTATGTGCTCCCCCTATATATTGTTCCTAGAGTAGCCACTGCACAGGTGTAATGATTAATCACAACTTTATTATGTGAAATGCATCTACCTAGACTATTTGTTGGTGTCCTGCAGTGCCACCTTGGGTATATAAATAAAAGGCATTTGTAACTAATGTGATGTGCAGTTGTTTCTTCTTACCCTGATACTATCCAACGAGGCGAGTTGAGGCTAGCACTCATACGGAGGTTCCATCAGGCTCATTTATTCCACCTGGAGCAGTGGGTTTTCTTTACCTTGGCACCACCTATACTGTCTGCATTCTGAGCATTCTTCCCTGGGCACATACTGCCCTTAATGTTAGTAGCACTTAGTGCACCATCCAGCCACATGATATAAGAGATGGTCAGAGACTGCGGGCATAGTATAGGAGATGCTCAGAGACTGCAGACATGACACAAGAGATGGTCAGAAACTGTGGACATAATAAAGGAGATGGTCAGAGACTGCGGACATGGTAAATGAGATGGTCAGATAATGCAAACAGGATTTAAGAGATGGTCAGAGACTGTGGACATTGTATATGAGATGGTCAGAGACTGCAGACATGGTATATGAGATGGATAGTGACTGCAAACATGAGACTTAAGAGATGGTCAAAGAATGTGGATATGGTACATGAGATGGTCAGACACTACAGACATGACACATGAGATGGTCAGAGACTACAGACATGATATAAGAAATGGTCAGAGACTGTGGACATGGTACAGGAGATGGTCAGACACTGCAGACATGACACATGAGATGGTCAGAGACTGCAGACATAGTATATGAAATGCTCAGAGACTGCACACATGACACAAGAGATGGTCAGAAACTGTGGACATAATAAAGAAGATGGTCAGAGACTGCAGACATGGTAAATGAGATGGCCAGAGACTGCAGAAATATTATATGAGATAGTCAGAGACTGCAAACATTGTATGTATGATGGTCAGAGACTGCAAGCATGATACAACAAATGTTTAGAGACTGTTGACATGCCATATGAGATAGTCAGAGACTGCAGACGTGATACTATAGATCACGGGTGGCAAACACAAGGCCCGCGGGCCGAATACGGCCCGCCAGGCCTTTTCATGGGGTCCGCGTAGCGGCCGCTGACTACCACCTCTTTATCACTTTCTCGCACACAAATACATCCTCCGGCGCCGCCTGTGCTTGTGCGCATGCGCGGCCGTCCGGTCTCCAAGGTGATATCTCTCGCTCCCTCTGTCCTTCTAGCGGCGCCGGCTGATTGAGCTGAGCGCATGCCCGGCCGGCCAGTTTCCTGCACTCTCTCCCCAGTCCCTAGTGTCCCTAGTGTTAGTGTCAGTGTTTTTTTTTTCCTGTCAGTAAGCTGCCCCCTGAGAGCGGGCTTTTTGCCCAATACACAGGCAGGGGTTATTACTGTATTAACTGGCACCAATACTACGGGCTATTACTGTATAAACTGGCACCAATACTATGGGCTATTACTGTGTAAACTGGCACCAATACTAGGGGTTATTACTACGTAAACTGGCACCAATACTAGGGGCTATTACTGCATAAACTTGCACCAATACAAGGGGCTATACTGCATAAACTGGCATCAATACTAGGCTTTATTACTGTGCAAGCTGGCGCCAATACTAGGCTTTATTACTGTGTAAACTGCCATCAATATTAGGGGTTATTACTGTGCATACCAGCACCAATACTAGGGGTTATTATTGTATAAATTGGCACCAATACTAGGAGTTATTACTGCGTATACTGGCACCAACACTAAGGGCTATTACAGCGTAAGCTGGCACCAATACTAGGGGTTATTACTGCATAAACTGGCACCATTCCTAAGGGTTATCACTGCGTAAACTGGCACCAATACTAGGGGCTATATACTGCATAAACTGGAACCAATAATAGGGGCTATTAATGCGTAAACTGGCACCAGTACCAGGGGCTATTACTAAATAAACTAGCACCAATACTAGGGGCTATTACTGCATAAACTGGCACTAATACTAGGGGTTATTACTGTGTAAACTGGCATCAATACTAGGGGTTATTACTGCATAAACTGGCACTAATACTAGGGGTTATTACTGCATAAACTGACATCAATACTAGGGGTATTACTGCATAAACTGGCACCAATACTAGGGGCGCCGGCTGATTGAGCTGAGCGCATGCCCGGTCAGCTGGCCAGTCTCCTGCACTCTCTCCCCAGTCCCTAGTGTCCCTAGTGTTAGTGTCAGTGTTTTTTTTTTCCTGTCAGTGAGCTGCACCCTGAGAGCGGGCTTTTTGCCCAATACACAGGCAGGGGTTGTACCAGAGCTGGGACAGATAGGAAGGCAGGAGAAAGCAAAGATGTGAGAGAGTTTTTTTTTTTTTCGGGGGGGGGGGGGGGCGAGGGCTGTGGAGGCAGGTGGGAGGATGGGAGCAGAGCGCACTCCTGAGCCCCGCACTCCTTACCCAGCGCACACGAAAACTCCGCACGCAACCCTACACTCCGCACTCCGCACGCAACCCCGCACTCCAGAACTCCGCACTGCGTATGCAATCCCGCACTCCTGAACTCCGCACTCCGTATGCAACCCCGGACTCCTGAACTCCGCACTCCATACGCAACCCCGCACTCTGTACCCAGGCAACTCCTGAACTCCGCACTCTGTACCCAGCACACTCTTGAACTCCACACTCTGTACCCAGCTCACTCCTGAACTCCGCACTCCATACCCAGTCCACTCCTGAACTCCGCACTCCGTACCCAGCGCACTCCTGAACCCCGCACTCTGTGCGCAGCGCACTCATGAACCCCACACTCCGTACAACCGGCCCTTTGAGGGCAACTATATTGCTGATGCGTCCCCCAATGAATTTGAGTTTAACACCCTTGCTTTAGATGGTCAGAAACTGCGGACATAGCATATAAGATGGTCAGAGACTGCAGACATGATACAAGAGATTATCAAAGACTGTAGACATGGTATATCAGATGGTCAGATACTGTGGACATGGTATAATGGATGGTCAGAGACTGCAGGCATAATACAAGAGTTGGTCAGAAACTGTGAGCATAGTATCAGCATGGTATATGAGATGGTCAGAGACTGCGGACCTGATATATGAGATGGTCAGGGACTGTAGACATGATACAAGAGGAGGCCAGAGACTTTGGGCTGGTATATCAGAGACTGCGGACATGTTATATGGGATGGTCAGAGTATGCAGACGTGGTATATGAGATGGTCAGAGACTGTGGACATGGTACAGGAGGTAGTTAGAGACTGCAGATGTGATATAGGAGATGGTAAAAGACTGAAGACATGATACAAGAGTTTGCCAGAGACTGTGGGCATGATATTTGAGATGGTCAAGGACTGTAGACATGGTATTTTAGATGGTCAGAGACTGCAGGCATGATACAAGAGTTCATAATAAACAAGCAAAAAATTTGGGGGAGCATACCCATGTATTTCTAAAGCTGGTGCAGCTATGAACCAAGAGACATGTATATTAAAAAAGAATAGCGCACACATGCAAAAGAAACTACCAAATTTGAAGACAATCCATAAATAAAAATGGGGATTTGGTCCCACCATATGGCCATATAGTGCTCAAGCCCACCACTGCGTCAAAGTACCACATTACTGTCAAATGTGTGGTCAACCTTCCGTAGTGCGATTTCTGTTCAAGGGCAGAGGGGGTATAGCTCAGTGGTAGAGCATTCGACTGCAGATCGAGAGGTCCCTGGTTCAAATCCGGGTGCCCCCTGGAATACCCTAGCCCTGTATCCAAATGGAGAAGAGCAAAAAAATTACAAAAACAAGTATTGCAAGGGAGACTTGATGGAGCATTTAACCCCACTGATAATGGGGTACTTTGACGCAGTGGTGGGCTTGAGATTGATATGGCCATATGGTGGGACTAAATCCCCATTTTTATTTATGGATTGTCTCCATATTTGATAGTCATTTCTTTCGCATGTGTGCGCTATTCTTTTTTAATATACATGTTGCTTGGTCCATAGCTGCACCGGCTTTAGATATACATGTTCAGGGTTTGCTCCCCCAATTTTTTGCTTGTTTATGATACAAGAGTTGATCAGAAACTGTAAGCATGGCATAAGCATGGTATACGAGATAGTCAGAGACTGTGGACCTGATATATAAGATGGTCAGGGACTGTGGACATGATACAAGAGGTGGCCATAGACTTTGGGATGGTTTATTAGATGGTCAGAGACTACGGACATGGTATATGAGATATTAAAATATTGTGATCCCCGTGCTATGTAGTGTGTGGAGTGCATTTACTAGACTGCTGCTGGGATGTAAGGTGTATATTTCTCTCAGGTATATTTTATGTGTGTACCCAGCGCTGTCTAACCATAAAGTGCTTAATTTGTATCTCTAATCATTATTTGTGCAGAAACATAATATTTAAATCACAATACATAATATTAAAAATTAAAGTGCAACCAGTGCAAAAAATGTGCATGAACGATAAGTCCTTTCAAGTGCTGGTTATCTTATTCTTCCAGTGCCAGTATGTTCCAACAAGTCACCGACTACTAGTGATGGGTTAAACGCCTGTGCTTCAAAAATAATCCTCCAATGGCAAAAAATGTTTTTTTTTTTTTTAAGACCCCGTTCACACTGGGGCGACCTGTCAGGCGACCTGGTTGCCTAACAGGTCGCCGTAGGTCGCCTGCCATAGAGAAGCTGTGGACCCGTTCTAATAGGAGCGACACAAGTCGCTCCAACTTAGAAAAAGGGTCCGGAGCTTCTTTGGGGCGACCTGGAGCGACCTGCATTGACTTCAATGTTATGAAGTCCGTGCCGGCCGCTCCGAGGTCGCGGTGCGAGCTGCGCGCTGCAACCTGTGGGGTCGCCCCGGCAAGTCGGATCGCCCCAGTGAGAACGGGGTCTAATTCTTTATATTTTTATTATTTTCCATCAATAAACAAAGATATGACAGATATATATATATCACATACAAAAATATAATAAACAGTGAGTCGTCCCTTTTATCCTCCTCCAGGCGTTCCAAAGAGCAGACGTGATGTAACCGGAAGAAAGCGGGTGGATACTTCCAGTTAAGTCACGCCTGCTCTTTGGAACGCAAACCGCGACTTTTGAATTCCAGAGCGGCGTCATTACATGCTCACATGCAAGAGGAGAGGTTTCTAAGTGCGCAATCGGCTTTTATATGTTTTTTTAATAATAAAAACGGAATTTTTGTAAAATCTTACCTGTAAAATTCCTTTCTCTGAGTCCTCCGACAGTCGCCGCCACCTCTAAGTCATCACTGTTGGGTATTGACTTCCCATCCGCAGGAATAGCTAGGCATATAGACTTAGTCCAAAGACAAAAGGCATTAGCATATACACACCCATGGGGGCTGTCCCATCTGGTCAATACCCCCCCTGCATCACCACTCCCAACTCAGTTTGGTATCATAGCAGTAGGTAATAAGAACCCCAAAAGAGGGGCGGGGGCGGCGACTGTTGGAGGACTCAGAGAAAGGAATTTTACAAAAATTCTGTTTTCTCTTACGTCCTCCGACAGTCGCCGCCACCTCTAAGTCATCACTGTTGGGATGTCCCAAAGCAGTATAGACATGAGGGGTGGGAGACGCAACCGTAGAAAAGGCAACGCAGTACCCACATCAGAGAAAGGAACCTTACAGACACTGTAAGAGAACCAACTGGGCAACATAAAAAATACGCTCAACAGGAGCAACAGCCCAGGAAAGCAAATGCCAACAGCCAGGGACCCAGAAACAAACAAGGGTCCATCATGGCACTGCCGCACTGAAAACTTTGCGGCCAAAGGAAGCATCAGCCGATGCCTGAACGCCTACTTTGTAGAATGTGGAAAAACGCGTGCACCGATGACCAAGTCGCAGCCTTGCACACCAGGGCCACCGAGGCCCGATGCCAATAGGCCCAGGACGCACTCACAGAGCTGGTGGAGTGCGCCGTAACAGGGAACGGCGGAACCCGTTCCTTCAAGGCGTAAGCCTGTGCAATGGTCTGTCTGATCCATTTGGCGATAGTGGCTGCAGATGCAGCCATGCCCTTCCGAGGTCCCTCGGGAAGGACAAAGAGGGAATCCATCTTCCGAAAGGACTCCGTAGACGACAGGTAAACCCTGATCGCCCTGACAACATCCAAGGAATGCAGAGCAACCTCCTTAGGATGCTTAGGCTTTGTACAAAGCGAAGGCAGGACAATGTCCTCATTAACGTGCAACTCAGAGACCACCTCAGGAAGAAAGAAGGGATGCGGACACAAAACCCCTTATCCCGGTGAATCACCAAGTACGGAGAACGGCAAGATAACGCTGCCAGTTCAGACCCCCTGCGAGCCAAAGTGATCGCCACCAAAAAGGCAGCCTTCTCAGACAGCAGAGGAAACGATATTTCCCTAATGTTTACAAAGGGAACACGCTGTAAGATGGACAGAACCAAGTTCAAGTCCCATGGAGGTAAAGGCTCCTTCCAGGGAGGAGCCAAACGTCGCACACCTTGAATGAAGGTGCGAACCAAGGAGTGAGACGCCACAGGGCGTTGAAAAAGAATGGCCAGTGCGGACACCTGGCCTACAAACGTGGCCAGCGCCAGGTGCCGGTACACCCCCAACAGGAGGAAGGTCAACACTCTGGACACCGAGTACGAGCGAGGGGAGAACCCCCTGGACTCATACCAGGCAAAATAAGCCTTCTAGGTATGGTAACAAAGTATACCAGAGGAGGAGATCCTGGCCTTAATCAGGGCAGGGATGACCCCCGGGGAGAGACCCTAGTCCTTCAAGACCAGGGTCTCAACAGCCAGGCTGTCAAAGCCAACGACTGTAAGCAGGATGGAAGATCGGACCCTGAGACAGGAGATCTTCCCGCAGAGGCAGACGCCACGGAGGCGCCACTGCCAGGTGAACAACGGCGGCGTACCAGGACCGGCGCGACCAGTCCGGAGCCACCAGAATCCCCACGCGCGGTTCCGAAACCATCGGCGGAGGAACCGGGATAGGAAACGAAATGGGGGAAAGGCATACATCAGATGATACTGATGCCAAGGGGCTACCAATGCATCCGAGGCGTCCGCCAACGGATCGCGCGGTCTTGCCACGAACCTTTCCACCTTTTGGTGTAGCCGGGATGCGAACAGATCCACGTCCAGGGATCCCCACTTCGCACACAGCATTAGGAAGACCTCCGGGTGTAGGGACCATTCCCCCTGGTCCAGGGTCTGGCGGCTCAAATAGGCGGCCCGCCAATTTTTCACACCCGGAATGTGAACTGCTGGGATCGCCGGGACATAAGTCTCGGCCCAAGACAGAATGTCGGTCACCTCTCGGGCCGCTCGAGCACCCCTGGTGCCCCCCTGGTGGTTCACGTAAGCCACCGCAGTAGCATTGTCCGTCTGTACGCGGACAGGCAGGCCCCGGAGACGGTCCAACCACTGGAAGAGGCAGAGTTAGATCGCCCGCAATTCCAGCACATCCATCGGGAAGGAGGACTCCTCCCCCGACCAAGTGCCCAGGACTCCACCCCAGCCCGGCAGGCTGGCATTCGTGGTAACCACCGTCCACACCAATGGACGGAAGGATCTGCCTTCCGCCACCGACGGAGACTGGAGCCCCCACAGAAGGGCCAATCTGGTCTGACGACTCAATGAGACATCCAGATCCAAGGACTGAGACAGTCCGTCCCAACCTGCCAGGATCTCCGCCTGGAGAGCCCGCATGTGGAACTGAGCAAAGGGTATCGCCTTGAAGGCTGAAACCATCAACCCCAGGCCCTGCTTACAGGTCCTGAGTGATGAGGACGGGCTGTTCCTGAGGGACCTGAGCTCGTCACGCAAAGTCCGGAGCTTGCCCTCCGGCAAGAACACCTTTGCCAGGAGCGTCTGTACCGTGATGGACAGAACTCGCACAAGGTCCTGGCTGGCACGTGATCTTAGAAGCAGATCGTCCAGGCAAACCAAGACCGCAATGCCCTGGACCCTCAACAGGCCCAGAACCGGCGCCAATACCTTGGTAAACACCCTTGGTGCCGAAGCGAGGTCAAAAAGGTAACGCCACAAAACCGGAAAGGTCCTCTGCGATAGAAAACCGCAGGTACCGCCGACGACCCTCAAAAATGAGGACGTGCAGGTACGCGTCCTTCAGATCTATCTAGGCCAGGAAATCTCCCGGACTCAAGGAGACCACAACCGAACGGAGAGACTCCATTCGAAACTTCCGAACACGCACGAAGCGGTTCAGAACTGTCAGGTCCAGACAGGACGCACTTTGCCCTCCTTCCTGGGCACAGTGAACAGATTAGAAGAAAGCCTCCGAAACCTGTCCCAATGAGACACCGGGACAAACACCCCCTGAGAAAGCAGGTCCAGCACCGCTTGATGCAAATCCCGCAGGCGCCCCAAAAGCAGATGAAGAATGGAGGGAAAGAATCTGTCCGCCGGCCGGGAAAGGAATTCGATCTTGTAACCCGATCAAACGATTTCCTGAACCCACCTGTCCGATAGCCGGAGCGGCCAAGGTTGGAGGAAAACGCGCAAACGTCCCCCCACCCCTGAAATGGGTGAGGGCGCCCCTTCAGGTAGAGGCGGATTGCCCCGCCGAGCCGGCATTGCCGGACTCTTGCTTACCCGCCCAGGGCTTCTTCTGGGTGCCCTGGGCCTGGAAGGGCTTACCCTTGGGATGGGTCCGAAAGGCACAAAAAGACCCCCGATTGGAACTAGACGCAGAACCCCGCCTGCCTCGAAAAGACTTGGTCTTCGGGTTCTGGGGCAGCATAGTGCTCATGCCCCCCGTGACGCCTGTTACCAGGGTGTCCAATGCCTCGCCAAAAAGGCGAGAGCCAGCATAGGGAGAATCAGCAACAGTGTCCCTTGAGGACTGGTCGGCCGACCAGCTCTTCAGCCATATCAGTCGCCGTTGAAGCACCGCGACACTAGAGAGGCGAGCCACTAAGGGGGCCTCGTTCAAGGCTGCATCACACAAGTACATGACTCCTTGGTGGATCTGATCCACCAACTTCAGCCGGGCAGGTGTAACACCAGCAGACACAAGATTGCGCCTAAGCATCTTAGTCCAATCAGCAGCCGTCTGAGCCACCAGGACGGACGCGAAAACGGGTTTAAGCAACGAACCCGCCACCGTACAGGAATGGCGAGATAGGGACTCCAACCACCGGTCTGTGGGACCCCGGAAAACTGGGGCATCCTCAGTAGGAACCAAGGTAGCCTTGTTCAGCACGGCCACAGTGTGATCTACCTGTGGAGGCACACACCATCGTGATTCCGTAGCCGGATCAAAAGGATAAAGCAACCTAAACCGACTAGGTACCAGGAACGGACGTTTTAACATGTGCCACTGTTCATTAACAGTGCCATGGAATTCTTCTGGGCAGGGAAAAACCTGCACAGACTTGCGGGTCCTGTGCGTCCCAATGTAACGCTCTAGCATTTGTTTAGAGAGTTGGATTTGCAGCTGCAGAATCTCCACTCAGTAGTCGTGCAGAGATGTGTTGAATCACCATGTCCAACTCTCCAGACTCATCATTGTGGCCAGCCTGCTTCAGCATACAATATACAAACACTCAATAAGATGTTCCTGGAGTGATAGGTTGTATATGATAGTATAGAGGTGATGTGCTGAAAGGACAGGCGTGAGTTGTGATAGCAATGATGAGTACTCAATAGTAATGTTCAGGAGAGTAGTAGATGATGGTAGATAGGTTAGCAATCATGTGCAATAACAGGTGGTAGGGGACAGCAGATGGAGTGTACAAGAGAGGCTAACTTAGTGCAAGGATATAGATGGTAGTAGAATCAAGAGCTAGCAATCTATGTAACAGTGCAGATGATAGAAATAGTAATGCATAGATAGTAACAGTCCTTAGTATGCAGAAGTAGATAGTGTAAGTTTGATAGGAAGGAATCCCCTGTGGGGTACTTATCACTAGTTAGATTAGTAAGCTGAAGGGTCCGGTAATGAGTGAATGATCGGGTAGCGAGATACGGGATCAATAGCGAGGTTCCGGTCTATCCAGGTATGGCAATAGCTGGAGGCTCCGGCAGCGTAAGACAAGGCTGTATACCATGCGGTTTGAACGAACAATTTGTGAGAGAGAAGCCGGCGATTGAAATAGCCGCTCAGAGCGGCGCTTAGTGATGACGTCATGCGGCTTAAAGGTATATGCGTTCCACCTAGCTGAAAAGGTGGGGCGCAATATGAAGAAGGAAATGACCTATAAGGGTACCGAAGGTACCAGAATCTTACAGTACCCCCCCCTTAAGGCCGGCTCCGGAAGGCCTATAGTACTGGTCTCTCCGGGTATTTGGAGTGAAACCTTCGTATAAGCCTGGGTGCGTGAACGTCAGAAGTATCCAACCAGGTGTCGTCTTGGGGTCCATAGTTCTTCCATCTTATGAGATATTGGAGTTTTCCTCTGTGGATACGAGAATCCAAAATCTCCCTAATCTCAAATTCCTCTCCGCCTTCAACTTGTACTGGAGGTGGAGGCGAGATGGTAGGCCTTATTCCTTGGTTGGGAACATGTGGTTTCAGTAACGACACGTGAAAGATGGGATGTATTTTAAGATCTGCCGGTAAAGTGAGTTGCACTGCAGCTCTTCCAATGAGCTTTTTAATTGGAAAAGGTCCGAGAAATAGAGGTCCAAGCTTTTTACTGGGTATCTTTAACCTCAAATTTTTTGTAGATAGCCAAACGAGATCCCCAATAGCGTATTGAGGAGAAGGTTTTCTACGAAGGTCGTAATACCTTTTTTGTTGGCTATGAGCATGTGAGATGGTGGTGTTAAAGAGGAAGTAAAGTCAAAAAAAAAACCGAGAAAAAAAAAGCCCTGTAAAGAGAAAGGCATAATGAGCTAGTATGCATCGCATACTAGCTCATTATGTAGTACTTACCTTAAAACGAAGCCCCCGCCGTGCCGCCACCTCAGCGACAGGACGGCGACATGTCCTGCCGTCCCGCTTCCGGGTTCGCGTCCTCCGGCCATCTAATTGGCCGGAGGCGCGATTACATCACTCCCGCGCATGCGTGCGGGAGCCGCCGTTCACGGCACTGAGCTCTGAAGGAACGGCACGGGTGGCCGTTCCCTCAGAGCGCCTGCGCCGATGACGTCATCGGCAGTTTGCGCTGTAAATATCTCCTAAACGGTGCAAGTTTGGGAGATATTTATAGCACCTATAGGTAAGCCTTAATATAGGCTTACCTATAGGTAAAAGTTATACAAGAGGGTTTACAACCTCTTTAAGTAAACCCAAAGAGTCTTTTATTTGGGTAAGATAATCTGAGGCTACTGGGTTACTTGATGGAAGGATGCGTGGTGGAAGAAGTGTTGGATGAAACCCATAGTTTAAGTAGAACGGACTCTGCTTAGTAGTACTGTGGGTTGCATTGTTATAAGCAAATTCTGCCAGAGGGAGGAGGTCCACCCAATCATCCTGTAGGTATGAGGTGTAGCAACGTAGGTATTGTTCAATGCACTGGTTGACTCTTTCAGTTTGTCCGTTGGTCTGAGGATGGTAAGGAGAAGTGAGTTTTCGCTCAATACGTAGTATATGACATAGAACTTGCCAGAACTTGGAGATGAACTGTGAACCTCGGTCAGATAGAAGAGTCTTTGGAATTCCATGTAGCTTGCGGGTAGTATGGTGACTTTCAAAAGACTCTTAGACTTGCATCTCAAGGATCAGGAGATTAAAGGCTATGTTAGATGATTACAGTCACACACACCTACACAGGTTGAACTGGATGGACTATTGTCTTTATTCAACCTCACCTACTATGTAACTATGTAACTATGTAACATGTTTCACTAGTAATTCCGCTGTTTGTTTAGATGAAGGTAGTCTGCGAATAGAAATGAAATGTGCCATCTTTGTCAGATGGTCCACTGACACTAGAATGGTATTAAATCCCCTGGAAGGTGGTAATTCTACTATAAAGTCCAAGGATACAACTTCCCATGGAACCTGGGGTATTGGTAGACTGCAAAGTAGACCAGATGGTTTTGTAGTGTCAATTTTGGACCTTGCACAGATGTCACATGAGGAAACAAACTTTTGTACAGATGTTTTCATATCAGGCCACCAAAACTGCCTGGTGAGCAAATTAAATGTCTTAGTCATACCCATATGTCCTGCCATAGGTACGTCATGTGATAATTCCAAGATCTTGGTACACATACTAGGAGGTATGTAGAGTTTGTCGTTAAAGTAGAGGAAGCCTTCTGCATCAGCACTTAGTTGTGGTGGAGGTGAATCCAGTCCTATACTGTGCAGAATCTCTTCCTTCAGGGAGCGAACAACACCAACAATACGATCATAGGGTATTATAGGAAATGAAGGGATTTCGGCGCAGTTATCTTCGGTTAATCGTGATAGCGCATCCGCTTTTTTGTTTTTGTCTGCAGGCGTGTAGGTCACTAGGAAGTTGAATCTTAGGAAGAATAGTGACCAACGTACCTGCCGGTGGGAAAGGGTCTTGTTAGTCTGAAGGTATTGGAGATTTTTATGATCTGTATATATGAGTATTGGCAATCGAGTACCTTCAAGTAGATGTCGCCAATTCTCTAGTGCCAGTTTTATGGCAAGCAACTCTTTTTCACCCACTGGGTAATTCACCTCGGGGTTGCTTAATGATTTAGAGAAGAAAGCAACTGGGTGAAGTGGTGAAGTATTTGTTGGTCGTTGGGAGAGAACTGCTCCTACTGCCATATTTGACGCATCTACCTCCAGTATATATTGGAGGGATGGGTCTGGATGGCGTAGTATGGGAGCGGAAGTGAAGCTTGATTTTAACAAGCGGAAAGCTCCATTGGCTTCTTCAGACCTTTTAAATGGTTTCTTTACACTTGTAAGTTGTGTGAGAGGTCTCACAATAGCAGAGAAGTTCTTGATGAACTTCCTATAGAAGTTTGAGAATCCAAAGAATCGTTGTAATGCTTTACGAGTTGTTGGTACAGGCCAATCCAGAATACACGATATCTTGCTCATATCCATTTTGATTCCGTTCTTAGATATGATGTATCCTAGGAATAGTACTTCTTCTTTATGAAATAGGCATTTTTTTAATTTTACGTATAAATTGTGTGCGAGTAATCTGGACAACACAAGTCTTACATGTTTTATATGTTCAGACAAAGATTGAGAATAAATGAGTATATCATCCAGATATACCACAACACAAACATCAAGTAAGTCTCTGAAGATGTCATTTATGAATCGCTGAAAAGCTGCGGGAGCATTACACAACCTGAAAGGCATCACAAGATATTCGAATAATCCGTATCTGGTTCTGAATGCTGTTTTCCACTCATCCCCGTCACGGATTCGGATTAGGTGGTATGCCCCTTTTAGGTCCAATTTAGAGAAGTAGGTAGCTCCGCGCACTTGTTCAATGAGTTCAGGAATGAGAGGTAAAGGATAGCGATCCTTTATCGTAATGGTATTTAATTGCCTATAGTCAATAATAGGCCTAAGACTTGAATCTTTATTGCGGACAAAGAAAAGTCCTGCAGCTGTGGAAGAAGTAGAGGGTCTGATGAACCCTTTCACTAAATTCTCATCCAAATATTCCTTGAGATGAGAAAGTTCATCCTGAGAAAGAGGATAAACATGACCGAAAGGTAATTTGCTATTAGGGAGTAGATCAATAGAACAATCATAGTCCCTATGGGGAGGCAACACTTGAGCGTTTTTCTCAAGGAAGACTTCTGACAGATCCTGGTAGCATGGTGGTGGTGTAATTTCATCTGACACCATAGACAGGATTTTTTTATATGATTGGAGGTTACACGTGATCTCGCAATAGTGAGAAGGGAAGGTTAGAGTCCGTGTCTTCCAATCAATGGTTGGTTGATGTATGTGTAACCAGGGAAGTCCCAAAATAATGGGAAAATGTGGTGAAGGTAATACATCAAAAGTGGTTGTCTCCGCATGAGACTCGTTAGCAGTAACAAGGAGTGCTTGTGTCTGATTGGTGATTGGACCAGAAGATAACGGGATACCGTTAATGAAACTAACAGAGACAGGTTTAGGTTTTGAAATAATAGGTATTTTATTTAAGGTAACAAAACGAGTATCGATGTAGTTCCCACAAGATCCTGTGTCGATCATAGCCTTGGTGGTGATCCTAATTTGGTCCCACTGTAGTGTCAAATGAATAAAGAGATAGGGATTCGAAAAGGAAGTCGTTAAACCCCCCAGCAAGACATGTGAACACTCACCGTCTTTTTTGCGGACAAGGGGACAGACGCTTATCAAATGATCCGAGGAGGCGCAGTACATGCAGAGGTTTTCGTATCTTCTCCTGGCTCGTTCAGTAGTCGATAAAGGTGGGCGTATCGTTCCTAACTCCATAGGAGTAGGGTCAACGGGCGAAACCCGAGAAGGACTGGACAATGGCATTCCCATCTTCTCAGCCTTTCTTTCTCGCAGTCGCCTGTCAATATTGATGCTGAGCTGTATTAAGGCATCCAAAGTGCCAGGTAGATCCGCTCGGGCGAGCTCGTCTTTAACGGCTTCTGATAACCCGAGTCTGAACTGAGTTCGCAGAGATGCATCATTCCACCCAGAATCAAGGGTCCATCTTTTGAACTCTGCTATGAAGTCTTCAACAGGTCTCCTTCCTTGTTTTAAAGCCCTCAATTGGCTGTCAGCAGTACTCTGCCTATTGGGGTCTTCATATAAGCTAGCAAGTTCCGCTATGAACAAAGGATAGGAGTTGAGAAGAGGGTCCTCTTTCTCAAAGAGAGAGTCTGCCCAAGCCCGTGGATCACCCGATAAATATGAAATAGTAGTACAGACTTTAATTTGGTCTGTAGTATAAGTACGAGGTTATAAATTAAAAAGCAATTGACATGCGTTTTTAAATTCACTAAATTTTTTCCGATCACCTGTAAACACTAGAGGAGGGTTTATTTTAGGCTCACGAGGTTGAGCAGCAGTGAGTTGTGAAACACGGGCTATCTGCTGTCTTAAAGTCTGATTTTCATTTTTTACTTCAGTAAGAGCAAGGATTAATGCATCTACCTTTTGTGTTAATTGTATCACTTGAGTGGCTAATTCTGCTGAATCCATTTTTTAAAGGTTCGTTCAATCTGTAACGCTCTAGCGTTTGTTTAGAGAGTTGGATTTGCAGCTGCAGAATCTCCACTCAGTAGTCGTGCAGAGATGTGTTGAATCACCATGTCCAACTCTCCAGACTCATCATTGTGGCCAGCCTGCTTCAGCATACAATATACAAACACTCAATAAGATGTTCCTGGAGTGATAGGTTGTATATGATAGTATAGAGGTGATGTGCTGAAAGGACAGGCGTGAGTTGTGATAGCAATGATGAGTACTCAATAGTAATGTTCAGGAGAGTAGTAGATGATGGTAGATAGGTTATCAATCATGTGCAATAACAGGTGGTAGGGGACAGCAGATGGAGTGTACAAGAGAGGCTAACTTAGTGCAAGGATATAGATGGTAGTAGACTCAAGAGCTAGCAATCTATGTAACAGTGCAGATGATAGAAATAGTAATGCATAGATAGTAACAGTCCTTAGTATGCAGAAGTAGATAGTGTAAGTTTGATAGGAAGGAATCCCCTGTGGGGTACTTATCACTAGTTAGATTAGTAAGCTGAAGGGTCTGGTAATGAGTGAATGATCGGGTAGCGAGATACGGGATCAATAGCGAGGTTCCGGTCTATCCAGGTATGGCAATAGCTGGAGGCTCCGGCAGCGTAAGACAAGGCTGTATACCATGCGGTTTGAACGAACAATTTGTGAGAGAGAAGCCGGCGATTGAAATAGCCGCTCAGAGTGGCGCTTAGTGATGACGTCATGCGGCTTAAAGGTATATGCGTTCCACCTAGCTGAAAAGGTGGGACGCAATATGAAGAAGGAAATGACCTATAAGGGTACCGAAGGTACCAGAATCTTACACCCAAACGGGGACACAATGCCCGGAGGACAGGGCTCATCCTCCAAATGTAAGGTGTCCTTAACAGACACAATCAACCCATCTATGGTCGCCCGTTCTTCAGGTGACCCCGGGGAGGGGGCATCAACCCCTTCCATCTCAGCCTCCCCCTCAGACCCCAGGGGGGTCCAAAGATGAGCGGGACCCTGAAAAGGGCACGCTCGCAGCAGCAGCAGCCATATCCCCATCTGAATCAGAAGAGAGAGACAACCTGGGACTCTTTCTCGCAGCCCGTTCAGACATCAGCAGTTCCATATTCGCCACAGCAGCCAGATCGGGGCGCAGCGGGGCCACAGGAGAACTGGGGCCCCCCACTAAAGCTGGAGGAAACTGCTTTCCTGAGAATCCATGGCTCAAGTTATCAGACAAACTACAGTGCAAAAAACAGTGTACTGTCCCCTTTAAGAACGCTGCGGTGTGCGCAGACCACCGCTACTGCAACAGTGATGAAAGACCCCCAAAAGGAGAAGAGAAAACTGAGCCAGAAGCGATATACAGAGGGAAATATGAGAGTGATAAACTGCAGAGCCCACAGAGCGTTGCTACCAGTGTCCTTGCTGCTGATGGAAATGCTGCTGGAGAGGGCTGGACTATAAGCCAGACCCCGGGAAAATGGCTGCCCCATAGGGATGCATTGGAGGCCACGCCAAAATGGCTGCCGACATGCGGCCGGACAGATCGTTCCACCACCCACAAAATGGCGGCGGATGGCGCCAAAACGACATGCAGGAGAGCCCCAGAGGAGCTACACATGTGTGCCCATAGCAAAGATGGCGGACCGCGCAGGGAGTCACACAGGCACAGACATGGGGACACACAGCAACACAGACTGCCACCCCAGACAGAGGCCCCACACAGAAAAGTACTTACCTGTACCAGATGGCGTGGGGGAGCCTCTATGCACGGAAAACCTCTGTCCTCATCTGACAGGGAGTGCCATGAGCCAGGGACATGACGCTGCAGCACCGCAGACGAGTCCTGTGAGGTAGCCACCTCACGGCTGCATCCCTGTAGCGAACAGGGATGGGTCGTTCGTAATGCCAGGGCGAACCATAGCTGAACGCTCGATGGCGGGCTGGGGGTCCATCTGACCCTCTGTGCCCTGGAAAACCAGGGCGGTCAGTCCGAATCCCAGCACCGCATGATCCATCTTCATCCAAAGAGAAGACTAACACTAGAGCTGACAAAATAACCAGCTAGTAAAGCAAGAGAAAAAACTGACATTTTCAAAGAAAATCAAATAAAAGATTTGGAAGGCTGAGACTGAAGCCCCAGCACAAGGGAAGCCTGACTATTCCTGACGCTAGGCAGATTAAAAGTTGGGAGTGGTGATGCAGGGGGGGTATTGACCAGATAGGACAGCCCCCATGGGTGTGTATATGCTAATGCTTTTTGTCTTTGGACTAAGTCTATATGCCTAGCTATTCCTGCGGATGGGAAGTCAATACCCAACAGTGATGACTTAGAGGTGGCGGCGACTGTCGGAGGACGTAAGAGAAAACAGAATTACACTACGGATTCCTCGATTCTATCTCCCTACACTCATATGAGGTTCTGTAAACCTGCCTGGAGTCACAAAAGAAAGAAAAAAATTTTTTTTGCCACTGGAGGATTATTTTTTAAACACAGGTGTTTAACCCATAACTAGTCGGTGAGTAAGGGCACATAAGGGGGGGAGCACAACGGCACTTGTTGGAACATACTGGCACTGGCATAATAAGATAACCAGCATTTTAACCACTTCTGGCCCGGAAAGGATTTTCCCCTTAAAGCGGAGTTCCACCCAAAAGTGGAACTTCCGCTTTAGGCAGTTTTAACCCCCTGACATACCAGATTTGGCATGTCATTTTTTTGGGGGGGGGGCGGGTACCTAGTTTTGACAGGCACCCGCTCCCACTTCTGCTCGGAGCGCCGCGGTGCCCTGAGCGGAAGTTCTCCTCTCCCCCTCCCTCCCTGTAATCTTCTGGGACATGTCAGAGGTCCCAGAAGATTGCCGGCCAATCACGACGCACAGCGCAACTCGCGCATGCACAGTGCGTACCCGGCTGTGAAGCCGACAACTGTCACAGCCGGGTGCCCACACCAGTGATGCCGGAGCCGCGGAGAAGAGCGAGGCTTCGGGCGGCCGCATCGCTGGACCGTTGGACAGGTGAGTGTGTGAGGCTGGAACTCCGCTTTAACCACTTTACGACCGGCGCACGACGATCTATGTCGGCACTCAGCCCCGGCCAGGCAAACTGACGTAGGGCTACGTCAGCACTTACTGCCGGCCCTGTGCGTGCTCCCGAGCGCCCCCGCTGCCGCCGATGGCTCGATTGGGTTCAGAACCGATCAGTCATCAGGTCCAGGCCAATCATTTTTGGTCTGGACCTGTTGATCGGTCCTGCCCAATCAAATGTCACTCTAAGCCTGTGAAATGTAAACACAGGCTTAGAGGAGATGTGCCCTCCCCTCACAACGGTCTTTTTGGATCCAGCGTGAGAGGAGAGCACATCTAACTGTGAGTATTGCACCAAGCACACCCACACACAGGTAGATAGGCACATTTCACCCCCGATCGCCCCCCGATTAACCCCTACAGTCCCTGACACAACACACACTGTATACAGCATATAGCATTTTCCTATATACCTGTATACGTGTGATTTGTGGTCAGGTGTAGCGCTTGCGACCCCCCCTTTTCCACTTAAATTACCCCCCCCTAATAAAGATTTAACCCACTGATCCCCCCTGACCCCCCCTGATCACCGCCGTTAACCCCTACACCCTCTGTCACATCAGCACTAATACAAACGTAATATACGGTATTTTTGTATTTTTGTATTAGTGTCATTGTGATCAGAATTAGCGCAGGCGACTAAGTTTCTGTCCCAAGAAGGTTTAGGGTCCCCGCCACCCGCCCAATAAAGATTTAACCCCCTCACCCCCCCCCCTGATCACCCCTACACCCCCTGCCATAACACACACCGTAAACAGTATATAGCATTTTGCTATATACCCGTATAAGTGTGATTTGTGGTCAGGTTTAGCGCTTGCGGCCCCCCCTTTTCCACTTGAATTACCCGCCACCCCTCCCAAATAAAGATTTAACCACTTGATCCCCCCTGATCCCCCCCTGATCACCGCTAGTTAACCCCTACACCCTCTGTCACATCAGCACTAATACAAACGTAATATACAGTGTTTTTGTATATTTGTATTAGTGTGATTGTGATCAGAATTAGCGCAGGCGACTAAGTTTCTGTCCCAAGGAGGTTTAGGGTCCCCGCCAACCGCCCAATGAAGATTTAACCCCCTGACCCCCCCCCCTGATCACCCCTACATCCCCTGCCACAACACACACTGTATACAGTATATAGCATTTTCTATATACCCGTATAAGTGTGACTTGTGACCAGGTTTAGCGCTTGCCACCGTTTCTTTTATCCGTAGGATACCCGCCAGCCCCTTCCAATAAAGATTTAACCCCCTGATCCCCCCCTGATCACATCCAGTTAACCCCCACACCCTCTGTCACATTAGCACTAATACACACATAATATACTGTTTTTACTGTATTTTGTATTGGTGTCATTGTGACTTGAGGTTGCGCTAGAGAGCTAGTTTCTTTCCCAAAGGAGGTTTAGGGTCCCCGCCACCCCCCCCCCCCAGATCCCCGGCGCATAGTTTAGAAATAACCCCTTGATTACCACACACACACGCACGCACGCACATACACTTCCATTACTAGTATAGTGTTTGAACAGATCAATATCTGATCTAATCAGAACTATACTAGCGCCCCCATAGTTTAGGGTTCCCAAAACGCGGTGTTTGCACGATCAGCACTGATTCCGGCCAGCACCTGCGTTTAACCCTTTCACCCAGGCAAGTGTAGTAATCAATAGATTACTGTCACTTGCAAAAAAACACAACACACAAAACCGCTGTGTTAGCAGAGTCAGGCCTGATCCCTGCTAGCATTAGCAGTTTTTTTGGTAGCGCTTGAAATAGTCTTCGACAACCAGGTGCTTTTATTACCTATGAGTCGCATCACTGTACAGGTAAATTTAGTTACCAAAATGTCTAAACGTTTGTACAGTGATGAAGAGGCTTATAGTTATATGCTGGCCATGTCATCTGATAGCGATGGGGAAGCTACAATGACCGAATTAGTGTCAGTATATGAACCTGATGACGGCAGCGGCTCCCTGACAGATAGCTCCGACGACAGATGGGTCCCTGTTAGACCAAGGCGTACCCGACCCCATTCTGGAGTTGTTGAGATGCAGGAATTGCAGGGTGCTCGTATGGAGCAGAGTGTGGTTACTAGTGCCGCTCATTTTTCTGGCGACCTGGCAAGCGCCAGCGGCCTAGTACACCCTGGACCTAGTACAACCAGCACTGCAGTAACACCTGGTGACGTGGCGAGTCCCCTAAGTGCAGTTGAAGCTGGTGCGGTGGCTAGCACGAGTAGTGGCCCGCAGCCACCGCGTATTCGAAGACAGGCCCGTAGAGCCCATAGTGCCCTCCCTGATGCGCTGGCATTTCCTAATTGGCAACCCACTGATTCTACAGCGCCAGTACTTCCCCCATTCACCGCCCAACCTGGAATCCACGTGGAGACAGCTGGTTTTACGCCCCTGAACTTTTTTGAGCTGTTCTTCACGGAAGATCTTTACAGATCTATCGTGGATCAATCAAATTTATAAGCACAACAATTCATCGCCGCCAACCCAAATTCGCACCTTGCCAGACGATTCGACTGGAAACCTATAACGGTTTCCGAATTTAAAATCTTTCTGGGCCTTTCCCTCCACATGGGCATAACTAAACAGAGTGAATTGCGGCTATATTGGTCCACTAGCCCAGTTCACCATATGCGCATGTACTCTGCCTCCATGTCCAGGGCGAGATATGAGCAAATTCTGCGATTTATGCATTTCAGCGACAATGAAATCTGTCGTCCTCGGGGAGACCCTGCATACGATCGGCTCCACAAAATTCGGCCCCTCATAGACCACTTCAATCAGCGGTTTTCAGCCTTGTTTACCCCCGAACAAGTTGTCTGCGTTGACGAGTCCCTGATTAAATTTACTGGCTGCCTTGCTATGAAACAGTACCTCCCCAGCAAACGTGCCAAGTACGGGGTCAAACTGTATAAATTGTGTGACAGGGCCACAGGCTATACAGTTAGTTTCCGGGTCTATGAGGGAAAAGATAGCTGTGTGGAGCCCCCCAACTGCCCAGACTACATAGGGAGCAGCGGTAAGATTGTTTGGGACTTGGTGTCACCCTTATCCGGAAAGGGGTACCATTTGTACGTGGACAACTTTTACACAAGCGTGCCACTATTTAGTCACCTGCTCGAATTACAAATTGGCGCATGTGGCACCGTGCGACCTAATTCCCCCAACGGCTTGTAGATTCCCGTCTTAGTCGGGGGGGCGAGAGCCTGCTTGAAAACGGACAAATTGCTTGCGGTGAAGTGGAAGGATACACGGGATGTTTATGTTCTGTCCTCCCTTCACGCAGACACGACAGTCCAAATCCCTACGGCAACTGGCGTTATGGAGAAACCCCTCTGTGTCAACGAATATAACCTTAATATGGGAGGGGTGGACCTTAACGACCAGCTTTTGGCGCCGTATTTAGTTGCCCGTAAAGCCAGACGCTAGTACAAAAAAGTGTCTGTTTATTTATTCCAATTGGCGATGCTGAACGCCTTTGTCCTATACAGGGCGTCAGGACGAACTGGATCTTTCCGGGAATTCCTGGAAGAGATCATCCTTGCCTACCTGTACCCAGGAGGCATGCCTGTCCAACTTCCCCTTCCAGATGCAGTGAGCCGGCTGCATGAGAGGCATTTTTCACATGTCCTCCCGAGTACCCCTACCCAAAGATGGCCCCAAAGAAGATGTCGTGTCTGTAGCAGGCGCGGATTTAGGCGTGACACCCGCTATTATTGTCCCAAATGTCCTGACCAACCTGGTCTCTGCATCGGGGAATGTTTCGAACGCTACCATACACTAGTGGAGTATTAGCGTAGGGTACAGCACGACACAGTGTAGGGCACACAAACACAGGGTCTCGAAGGATGTTGGATGTCCATCGACATTTTGAGAGACCCAAGCTGGAAGATCGCAGTCCCAAATCAAGAAATCAAGGAACAATTAGAAAGAAAAATAAAAGGATTCAAAAACTGTTGTGGTGTCAGTAATTTTATATGTCCTTCTACTCTTCCTACTGTACTTTTTTTAATGTCCTTTGTTTGTTTTTTCATTCTTTTGTGACCTGTTTCTCTTGCAGGTACTCGTCGGCTACCACGCATTGATTTTATATATTCTGACACAAACAGCGTTTGCGCTCAGCATATATGGATACCTTTGCTGATAGCAGCTGTGGTGATTTTCTGATTTCAGCACTGCAGTTAAAATCCTATTTTGGTATACGTGGATAGTGTCGTGTATACCCATCATTAAATTCAGTGGGTGGTTGTTTGGGCGGTTAATGATGAAGATCCAAAAACTGTTGTTGTCAGTCATTTTATATGTCCTTCTACTCTTCCTACTGTACTTTTTTTAATTTACTTTTTGTTTTTTCATTCTTTTGTGACCTGTTTCTCTTGCAGGTACTCGTCGGCTACCATGCATTGATTTTATATATTCTGACACAAACAGTGTTTGCGCTCAGCATATATGGATACCTTTGCTCATAGCAGCTGTGGTGATTTTCTGATTTCAGCACTGCAGTTAAAATCCTATTTTGGTATACGTGGATAGTGTTGTGTATACCCATCATTAAATTCAGTGGGTGGTTGTTTGGGCGGTTAATGATGAGTAATACTACGCATTATTCCTGTGCTGATTTCTGATAGGTTCTCTTTTTTTCCGTTCAGCCCACAGGCTGCATGAAAAAAAAATTTTTTATTTTATTGTTAGACATATAAACAAAACAAATATTTACAACTACAGTACATTACTCTGCACCAAAAAAAAAGTATTATCCATACATACAAACACAGAAAAAAAAAAAATAAAAAAAAAAAAATTTGGGAGAGGAAGGGAAGGGGAATATCAATAAACCATTTTAGGGGCAGAAAAAGAAAATAAATAAATAAATAAATAAATAAATAAATATATAAAAGATATAATATATAAAAAAAAAAAAATGGAATATCATCAATTAGTTAACAAGTTCCTGCTTCTATCCTTATGAAACAGGTGACA
The DNA here is from genome assembly GCF_965119305.1 of Pelophylax lessonae. Classification (NCBI taxonomy): domain Eukaryota; kingdom Metazoa; phylum Chordata; class Amphibia; order Anura; family Ranidae; genus Pelophylax; species Pelophylax lessonae. Next base: position 55,554,411 of record NC_138770.1, on the reverse strand, counting down.
TTGGCGTGCCTACAGCATCAATCCAGGCTGACCACACTTTATCAAATTTTTTTGGGCAGTTCCTACTACCGTATGTAAAACGGTAGAATGGAAGTGTCTTAGTAACGGCAGCTATCCAGGTTGATCGGGTGGGAGGTTCAGGTAACTTCCATCGCAAAAGGATTTCTCTCCTGGCATAAAACAGGGTATACATAATACACATTTTAGCATATTTATCCCCAACCACTTCTGTAAGGTTACTCAGTAGAGTTACCTTTGGGTCTAAAGGAATCATAGTGTCAAAAATTTCCCCAATAGTATCCGTCACCGCTTTCCAAAATGTTGCAAGCTCAGAGCACGACCAAACAACATGTAGAAAAGTACCAATTTCATGCCCACATCTGGTGCACGAGGGATCCTTCCTGGGATATATCCTAGCAAGACGTTGCGGCGTGTAGTATGCTCTGTGTAAGAATTTGAGTTGTATAAATCTGTCCCTAGCCGCTATCATTGAGGGGATATAATTATTAACCGACTCCTCCCAATCTTCAACAGTCAGGTCTGGGATGTCATCCTTCCACTTATTATAGGTTTTCTCAAGAGACTGACTATGATCTGTTGAGAGTATATAATATATAGCAGAGAGAGTTTTCCCTATTACCTTAAAAGTTAGCATTTTCTCCAAAGGGTCTGATTCCAAGACAACAGGGTCTTGGAACTGGGCCCGCATAGCATGACTAAGCTGGCGGTAACGGAACCCCATAGTGGGAGGCAATGAGTGGGTAGACTGGAGAACATCAAAGCCTTGAAGTCTTCCATCTTTAATAACATGTTTCATGGTCACAATCCCTCTGGCAGCCCATACCTGGGGATCAGGGAGTTGGTACAAATGTATTAGATTAGGATTACCCCATAGCGGAGTGTGGGGGGATATATGTAGAGGTGTGTTATATATCACCCGCGCCCGAGACCATATCCGCAGCACCGTCTTCATCAGACTGGTTATTTGAGGATGTGCCCGTTCACCCCGGAAAACCAGATTACTAAGGGCCGCATAGGAACCCAGCAATGCTGCTTCTAATGTAACTGCGGAGTTAGTTTTGGGCTGGGAGAACCACCACCGGACCGTGACCAGTACAGCCGCCCAAAAATACAACTTAAAGTTAGGAAACGCTAAACCTCCTCTTGCAAGAGGAAGATATAACGTGCGCCTTGCAACCCGTGGGGTACGCCCAGCCCATACAAAAGTTGTTACCATACTATCTAATCTCGAAAAAAAGGTTCTGGTCATATCAGTGGGGGAGTTACGAAAAAAATACAGAAATTTCGGAAGATAACTCATTTTTAATAAATTAATTCTGCCAACCGGGGACAAAGGAAGCATGCGCCATGACGCAAACCTTTTATTTAATTGTGAAACGAAAGGGTCGATGTTATTTTGCTGGTACACATCCAGTGTTGGACCCACTTTGATACCTAAATATACCATATCCTGTACCCATTTCAACGGTGTCTGAGTATCAATTAAAGGTACCGATGGGCGTAGTGGAAAAAGGACAGACTTAGACCAATTAATACGTATACCTGAAAAACGACCAAAGATTTCAAATAATTGTAGGGCCCTATGTAATGAGGTGGAAATAAATCAAGGTGTCGTCTGCATATAAGGACAGCTTCTCTTCAATAACCCCCACTTTAATGCCTCGGACTTGTGGGTCCGCCCGCAACATAATCGCGAGCGGCTCCAAAGCCAAGGCAAACAAGGCCGGGGATAACGGACATCCCTGTCGGGTGCCCCTCAGTAGAGGGAATTTATCCGACAGGGATGAATTAGTGCGGACTCTAGCCGTAGGATTCCTATAAAGAAGTTTAATCCATGAGACAAAGTTGGGGCCAAACCCGAAGCTAGCTAGGATCTTCCAAAGAAATGGCCACTCAACAGAATCAAATGCTTTCTCGGCGTCGAGGGAGGCGACCACACCTGCTCCCCCCCCGACGCCAAGGCCATATGTGTAAACAGTCTCCGGATATTAATATCCGTACCCCGTTCAGGTATAAATCTGGTTTGGTCCGGATGAATCAAGTCTATAATAACACTATTAAGTCGAGTGGCCAAAATCTTAGAAAGGATCTTCCCATCTACATTTAATAAAGAGATAGGTCTATATGATGAACATAATGATGGATCCTTCCCTAATTTAGGGATCACGACGATAACCGCTTCGCTCATTGTTTTAGGGAGATCCCCATCATTTAGAGATCCTGCAAGAGTGGCTAATAGATGCAGACCCAAGAGGTCCATATGGGCCTTATAGAATTCAACAGGAATTCCATCCGGTCCTGGTGTTTTATCAGATTGTAAGGAAGCCACCACTTCCTGGATCTCCAAGAGAGTAATAGGGGCGTCTAATTTGGCCCTATCTCTATCAGTTAAGACCGGAAAGTCCACTGCCTGCAAATAGTGATCCAATTCATCTCCTGAATAATTGACCCTAGTATTATATAGTGCCCGATAATAATCAGTGAAATTGTGATTGATAGTTTCTGGATTAGAATGAAGAGTACCTGATTGATCCTGAATATGTGCTATACTATACCCACTTGTCTGTTCCCTAGAAATTTGCGCCAGCATTTTACCGTTATACTCTCCTTGTACAAAAATACGTTGGGATAAAGAAAGCAGTTTTTTCTGTGTGAGAGCTGTGCATATTCCCATTACCTCCCTGGTCAAAGATTGAAATCGTGTATAATGAGTGGGATCTCTAGTTTGAATATACAAGTTTTCCATATCTCTCGCCTCTTTTTCTTTTTGCAATAGACTTGTTCGCCTATATCTTTGGATCTTGCCAATAGCTGACTGATAATACCCCCGAGTGCAGACCTTAAAGGCTTCCCAGACCATAGCCACTGATGACGTGCCCGGGTTTATCTCCCAAAAGGCCGCTATTTGGGGTGCGACTAAAGGGATTATATCAGGGTCAGAAATCCAATATCTGGATAGTCGCCATAGTCTGTCAGAGGGTTTGCCAGATAGTTCCATATTTAAAAGAAGTGGAGCATGGTCAGAGATCCCACGAGGAAGAACCCGAATCTCCCGCACCCGAGATAAGAGTGAGCCACCTGCAAACATTAAATCGATTCGAGAAAATGATTTATAAGTGGCGGAATGGCAGGTATATTCCCTAGAGTGGGGATGGTGCCAACGCCATAGATCCGTCAACCCATAAGTCTCAGCCCATTCAGCAAGATCCGATCTGGTAGAAGAATCTCCATTCATTCTGTCCATGTTCGGGTCTGGAACCATATTAAAATCACCCACAATAAGTATATTATCATTCTCATATTTTGCAATTTCTTTAAAAATTTTATGTAGCAGCCTAACTGAAGCCGGCGGGGGTATATATAACCCTACCAGCAGTAAAGTAAAAGATGATATCTGCAAATTAAGCAAAACAAAACGTCCATCCGGGTCCAGGGAAAGATCCAATAGTCTAAACGGTAGAGACTTATGGATAAGAACGCTGACTCCACGAGCATAGGTAGAAAACGTAGAGTGGTAGTGATGCCCAACCCATGGTTTCTTGAGAGCCAGCGTTCGAGTACCCAACAAGTGAGTCTCCTGCAGGACACATATATGAGGATTAAACGATTTTAAATATTGGAACACTAAGGAGCGTTTCTGCGGGGAATTCAAACCCCTAGTGTTCCAAGAAATCATCCTTAAAGAGTCCATATCCACTCATAAAACAGTGTATAAAGGATAAGAAAAAATATTGAGCAGTAAATATTACAGTATTCCCTAGGAGCCCGGTGGAAGCTGGTCCATTCGGTATTCATTTATGTTATGACTAGCCATTTTTGTATATATAAATTTGTGTGCAAAAAAAAAAAAAAATCTTGGAATTTTAGGGCCTCCGAAACTGTGACAGGTAGTGCAGAGGTGACATGCACAATTTACGCCATTAGAAAACCTGAGAGTGTTGATTGGTTTTTGCGGTCCTGTACACAGCTAGGCTCCCAAAAAGTCTCACACATGGGGCATCCCCATACTCAGGAGAAGTGGCAGAATGTATTTTGGGGTGTCATTCCACATATACCCATGTCATGTGTGAGAATTTTAACTTTTAGTGACAACGTTGTGTAAAAAAAAAAAAAAATAAAAAAAAATAAATAGTAATTTTCCCAAAACTTGTGGTAAAATATAAAATATTCCATGGACTCACCATGCCTCTCAGCAAACAGCTTGGGGTGTCTACTTTCCAAAATGGGGTCATTTGGGGGGGTTTTGTGGTATCTTGACATTTCAGGGCCTCCTAAACCGTTAGAGGTAGTGAGAAAATGCAATGAAAAATGTACACCCTTTGAAATTCTGATGGTGGTGATTTGTTTTTGGGGTCCCGTACACAGCTAGGCTCCCAAAAAGTCTCACATATGTGGTATCCCTGTACTCAGGAGAAGCAGCAGAATATATTTTGGGGTGTAATTACACATGTACCCATGGCATGTGTGAGCAATATATCATTTCAATGACAACTTTGTGTAAAAAAAAAAAAATGAAATATTCAATGAGCTCAACATGCCTCTCAGAACATTCCTTAGGATGTCTACTTTCCAAAAAGTGGTAGTTTGGGGGGGTTTTGTACTGCCCTGCCATTTTAGCACTTCATTTAATGAGATAGGCAGTCAAAAATTAAAGCTGCATAAATTTCAGTATTTACACCATAGTTTGTAGACGCTATAACTTTTGCACAAACCAATAAAAATACGCTCATTGAATTTTTTTTTGTCAAAAACATGTAGCTAAATATATTTTGGCCAAAAAAAAATACATAAATTGAGTATATTGGATATTTTTTAAAAGACAGAGTTGAAAATGTCATTTTTTTGCAAAATTTTCGCTCTTTTTTTATTAATATCGCAAAAAATAAAAAGTGCAGAGGTGATCAAATACCACCAAAAGAAAGCTCTGTTTGTGGGAAAAAAAGGACGTAAATTTCGTTTGGGTACCACATTGCATGACCACACAATTGTCAGTTAAAGTCACGCAGTGCCGAGTCGTAAAATACCCCCTGGTCGGAATGGGGGTAAAATCTTCCGGGGCTTAAGTGGTTAATGACCAGGCCATTCTTCTTTGTATGGCCAATTTTTTGGCCAATTTGCATTTTGCTAAATATTTTTGGTAACCAAAATCCAGCCACATAATATAAAATATACTTGAATGGTATATGAGATGGTCAGAAACTGTAGACATGGTGCACATGAACAAACACATGTAAACGTAACTTAGAAAAAAGTCATTGCGCCGGAGCCACCGAACCCGGAAGAGACAGCGAGGGATCATGGCAGCGCCCGCAGCGATGTCCGGGGGTCCGTGTCGGGGCTTCGTTCTAAGGTAAGTTACACATAAACACATAATGGGCTAGTATGCGATGCATACTAGCTCATTATGCCTTTGTCTTGCAGGTTTTTTTTTTTTTTTAAGGGTTTACAACCGCTTTAATATATCCATAGGCAAAAAGAATAAATCAATCTGTTTATATCAATTGTACATCATTTCACCAATCTATGTATTGTACCAAAAATGGCATTGAGGTGTCCTCATTTAAAAAAAAAAAAATGCAATTTACTTTAAAGTTAAAAATTACTTTAAATATAGATACAATGTGCAGACCCTCATAGAGCTGTTATACAAATATAAAGATTTGAATTTTCAGCCATGTGTAATTTTCAGATTTAATCCCCAGCTCAAAATAACTGACATTGTTTAAAAAAAAAAAAAAAACAATGTTATGCTTATTTTGAATTGTGTCTGTTGACAGACTTGTTTACACACTTAAGGTACCTGCATGGTCATGTGACTTTAAGCCCCGCCCACTGCACATCCCCGTCCACTGCATGGTCATGTGACTAAGCCCCGCCCACTGGCACTGTGAGTCTATATAAGGAGCTGCGCAGCAGTTGGTGGTCATTCACTCTGTGTCTTGTGATCAGAGAGGAAGCGATCGCTGTGTGTCGTGTTTTCTATTATCTGATATCGCTCAGAATTGGAGAATGACATTTTATCGCAGAATAGAGAAGGAAGAAAAGGTTTCTCTGAACATCACCAAAGAGAAACCTGCAGATATAATTGATTCCTTGTTAGAGGATCACCAGCCCGCTGAAATGCCAAACGCTACGACCCCCCCAAAAAAGGGGAAGTGGCGGGCGTTTAAGCGCAGAGCAAGGAGAATTTTTAAATGTGTTTTCCCATGTTTTGGGAAAAAAGAGAAGGAGGAAATTACAACAGGTGAGGATGGTAAGTGAAATCTAATAACTCCGACATCCACTGACTGAGCCCCACCATTACCATTACAATATCTGTACACAAAATAAACCAGAAATTGACATCATTTATATATAATGTCACCAAACATGTCATTTATGTGTCCCAATGGAGAACACACACATTATAGAAACATATTACTATTTTAGGCAACATTCACAAAGCTATGGGAGTCTCATTTTCAAATCTCACTGGACTCAACTGAAAATAACTGACATTTTTCTAAAATTACCATCCCCCATCCTGCAGTGTTATCTTTATAATCGGAGACTCTGCAATGTACTGGGGTCACTCCTGTACACAGAACCCCCTCCCCCCACATATGTCAGTAAGCATGAGGCATACATTTAACCCCTTGATCACCAACGGTATTAACCCCTTCCCTGCCAGTGTCATTATTACAGTAACAGTGCATATTTTTAGCATTGATTACTGTAGTAATGTCACTGGTACCCCCAAAAGTGTCAAAAATGTGAGTTAGGGGTCCGATCTGTCACAGTTCCGCAAAAAAAACAAAATCGCAGATCCCCGCCATTACTAGTAAAAAAAAAAAAAAAACAATAAAAATGACAAATCTTTCCTGTAGTTAGTAAACGCGATAACATTTGCACAAACCAATCAAAATACGCTTATTGCGATATTTTTTACAAGAAATATGTAGCAGAAAACAAATTGCCCTAAAATGTTAAAAAATTTTGATTTTGAAATTCTTTTTTGGGGAATGTTATATATCAGAAGGTGAAAAATATTGTTTTTTCTTTCAAAATTGTCGCTCTTTTTTTCAAAAATTAAAAATCGCACAGGTGATCAAATACCACCAAAAGAAAGCTCGATTTGTGGGAAAAAAGGACGTAAATTTAATTTGGGTACAGCGTCACACGACCGCGCAATTGTCCGTTAAAGTAACGCAGTGCCGAATCGCAAAATATAGCCTGGTCAGGAATGGGGTAAAATCTTCCGGTCTTAATGTGGATAAAAATACGCTCATTGAGAATTTTTTTGTCAAAGACATGTAGCTAAATATATTTTGGCCTAAATATATGACATAAATGGAGTATATTGGATATTTTTTAAAAGACAAAGTTGAAAATTTAATTTTTTCTAATTTATTCGCTTTTTTTTTATTAATATCGCAAAAAATAAAAAGTGCAGAGGTGATCAAATACCACCAAAAGAAACCTCTGTTTGTGGGGAAAAAAAGGACGTAAATTTTGTTTGGGTACAGTATTGCATGACCGCGCAATTGTCAGTTAAAGTCACGCAGTGCCAAGTTGAAAAAAGGGGTCTGGTCTTTGAGCAGCTAAATCCTCCAGTCTGAAAGTGGTTAATGAGTGACCTGGTATATACAGTCAGGTCCATAAATAATGGGACATCAACACAATTCTAATCTTTTTGGCTCTATACACCACCACAATGGATTTGAAATGAAACAAACAAGACATACTTTAACTGCAGACGTTCAGCTTTAATTTGAGGGTATTTACATCCAAATCAGGTGATATAAATGTGCCTCCCACTTTTTAAGGGACCAAAAGTAATGGGACAATTGGCTGCTCAGCTGTTCCATGGCCAGGTGTGTGTTATTCCCTCATTATCCCATTTACAAGGAGCAGATAAAAGGTCCAGAGTTAATTTCAAGTGTGCTATTTGCATTTGGAATCTGTTGCTGTCAACTCTCAATATGAGATCCAAAGAGCTGTCACTATCAGTGAAGCAAGCCATCATTAGGCTGAAAAAACAAAACAAACCCATCAGAGAGATAGCAAAAACATAAGGTGTGGCCATATCAACTATATGGAACATCCTTAAAAAGAAAGAACTCACCAGTGAGCTCAGCAACACCAAAAGACCCGGAAGAACACGGAAAACAACTGTGGTGGATGACCGAAGAATTCTTTCCCTGGTGAAGAAAACATCCTTCACAACAGTTGGCCAGATCAAGAACACTCTCCAGGAGGTAGGTGTATGTGTGTCCAAGTCAACAATCAAGAGAAGACGTTACCAGAGTGAATACAGAGGGTTCACCACAAGATGTAAACCATCGGTGAGCCTCAAAAACATGAAGGCCAGATTAGAGTTTGCCAAACAACATCTAAAAAAGCCTTCACAGTTCTGGAACAACATCCTATGAACAGATGAGACCAAGATCAACTTGTACCAGAGTGATGGGAAGAGAAGAGTATGGAGAAGGAGGGATGGGAAGAGAAGAGTAGGGAGAAGGAAAGGAACTGCTCATGATCCAAAGCATACCACCTCATCAGTGAAGCATGGTGGTGGTAGTGTCATGGCGTGGGCATGTATGGCTGCCAATGGAACTAGTTGTCTTGTATTTATTGATGATGTGACTGCTGACAAAAGCAGCAGGATGAATTCTGAAGTGTTTTGGGCAATATTACCTGCTCATATTCAGCTAAATGCTTCAGAACTCATTGGACGGCGCTTTACAGTGCAGATGGACAATGACCCGAAGCATAACGCAAAAGCAACCAAAGAGTTTTTTAAGGGAAAGAAGTGGAATTTTATGCAATGGCCAAGTCAATCACCTGACCTGAATCTGATTTGAGCATGCATTTCACTTGCTGAAGACAAAACTGAAGGGAAAATGCCCCAAGAACAAGCAGGAACTGAAGAGAGTTGCAGTAGAGGCCTGGTAGAGCATCACCAGGGATGAAACCCAGCGTCTGGTGATGTCTATGCGTTCCAGACTTCAGGCTGTAATTGGCTGCAAAGGATTTGCAACCAAGTATTAAAAAGTGAAAGTTTGATTTATGATTGTTAATCTGTCCCATTACTTTTGGTCCCTTAAAAAGTGGGAGGCACATATACAAACTGTTGTAATTCCTACACCGTTTGCCTGATTTGGATGTGAATACCCTCAAATTAAAGCTGGAATCTCCAGTTAAATCACATCTTGTTTGTTTCGTTTCAAATCCATTGTGGTGGTGTAGAGAGCCAAAAAGATTAGAATTGTGTTGACGTCCCAATATTTATGGACCTGACTGTATACATAGCAGTGATTCCTGTATGTGTATTAGTCCAGTCCTCCTCATCCAATCACCATTATAATTACCATTAAAAATATCCATAGGCAAAAAGAATAAATAAATCTGTTTATATCAATTGTACATCATTTCACCAATCTATGTATTGTACAAAAAATGGCATTGAGGTGTCATCATTTAAAAAAAAAAAAATTTACTTTAAGGTTAAAGTAATGTAAAATTACTTTAAATATAGATACAATGTGCAGACCCTCATAGAGCTGTTATACAAATATAAAGATTTGAATTTTCAGCCATGTGTCATTTTCAGATTTAATCCTCAGCTCAAAATAACTGACATTGTTTAAAAAAAAAAAAAACAATGTTATGCTTATTTTGAATTGAGTCTGTTAACCGACTTGTTTACACACTCAAGGTACCTGCATGGTAATGTGAATTTAAGCCCCGCCCACTGCACAGGTCCGCCCACTGCATGGTCATGTGACTAAGCCCCTCCCACTGGCACTGTGGGTCTATATAAGGAGCTGTGCGTCAGCTGGTGGTCATTCACTCTGTGTCTTGTGATCAGAGAGGAAGCGATCGCTGTGTGTCGTGTTTTCTATTATCTGATATCGCTCAGAATTGGAGAATGACATTTTATCGCAGAATAGAGAAGGAAGAAAAGGTTTCTGTGAACATCACCAAAGAGAAACCTGCAGATATAATTGATTCCTTGTTAGAGGATCACCAGCCCGCTGAAATGCCAAACGCTACGACCCCCCCAAAAAAGGGGAAGTGGCGGGCATTTAAGCGCGGAGCAAGGAGAGTTTTTAAATGTGTTTTCCCATGTTTTGGGAAAAAAGAGAAGGAGGAAATTACAACAGGTGAGGATGGTGAGTGAAATGTAATAATAACTCCGACATCCACTGACTGAGCCCCAACATTACCATTACAATATCTGTACACAAAATAAACCAGAAATTGACATCATTTATATATAATGTCACCAAACATGTCATTTATGTGTCCCAATGGAGAACACACACATTATAGGAACATATTACTATTTTAGGCAACATTCACAAAGCTATGGGAGTCTCATTTTCAAATCTCACTGGACTCAACTGAAAATAACTGACATTTTTCTAAAATTACCATCCCCCATCCTGCAGTGTTATCTTTAATCGGAGACTCTGCAATGTACTGGGGTCACTCCTGTACACAGAACCCCCTCCCCCCACATATGTCAGTAAGCATGAGGCATACATTTAACCCCTTGATCACCAACGGTATTAACCCCTTCCCTGCCAGTGTCATTATTACAGTAACAGTGCATATTTTTAGCACTGATTACTGTAGTAATGTCACTGGTACCCCCAAAAGTGTCAAAAATGTGAGTTAGGGGTCCGATCTGTCACAGTTACGCAAAAAAAAATCGCAGATCGCCGCCATTACTAGTAAAAAAAAAAAAAAAAACAATAAAAATGACAAATCTTTCCTGTAGTTAGTAAACGCGATAACATTTGCACAAACCAATCAAAATACGCTTATTGCGATATTTTTTACAAGAATTATGTAGCAGAAAACAAATTGCCCTAAAATGTTCAAACATTTTGATTTTGAAATTCTTTTTTGGGGAATGTTATATATCAGAAGGTGAAAAATATTGTTTTTTTTTTTCAAAATTGTCGCTCTTTTTTTCAAAAATTAAAAATCGCACAGGTGATCAAATACCACCAAAAGAAAGCTCGATTTGTGGGAAAAAAAAGATGTAAATTTCATTTGGGTACAGCGTCACACGACCGCGCAATTGTCCGTTAAAGTAACGCAGTGCCGAATCGCAAAATATAGCCTGGTCAGGAATGGGGTAAAATCTTCCGGTCTTAATGTGGATAAAAATACGCTCATTGAGAATTTTTTTGTCAAAGACATGTAGCTAAATATATTTTGGCCTAAATATATGACAAAAATTGAATATATTGGATATTTTTAACAGTCAAAGTAGAAAATGTCAATTTTTCGCAAAATTGTCGCTTTTTTTTATTAATATCGCAAAAAATAAAAATCGCAGAAGTGATCAAATACCACCTAAAGAAAGCTCTGTTTATGGGGAAAAGCGTAAATTTAGTTTGGGTACAGCATTGCATGACCGCGCAATTGTCAGTTAAATTCGCGCAGTTCCAAGTTAAAAAAAGTGGCCTGGTCATTGAGCAGCAAAATCTTCTGGGGCTAAAGTGGTTAAAGCACTTATCATTCATGCACATTTTTTGCTCTGATTGCACTTTAATTTTTTTATAAATATTATGTATTGTGATTTAAATTTTATGTTTCTGCACAAATAATGAATAGAGATACAAATTTAGCACTTTATGGTTAGACAGCGCTGGGTACACACATAAAATATACCTGAATGGTATATGAGATGCTCAGAGACTGCAGACATGGTGCACAGGAACAAACACATGTAAACGTAACTTAGAAAAAAAAAGATAAATTGAAATAAACAAATCAATTATTCCATAAAAAGCACTGCAAACCTGCATGCAGAAAGGTACAGTAAATGCAGAATTGTGATGTAAATGAGCCTTTAATGAGTGACCCGGTATATATACATAGCACTGATCCCTGTATGTGTATTAGTCCAGTCCTCCTCATCCAATCACCATTATCATTACCATTAAAATATCCATAGGCAAAAAAGAATAAATAAATCTGTTTATATCGATTATACATCATTTCACCAATCTATGTATTCTACCAAAAATGGCATTGAGGTGTCATCATTAAAAAAAAAAAAAAAAAAAACAATTTACTTTAAAGTTAAAGTAATTTAAAATGACTTTAAATATAGATACAATGTTCAGACCCTCATAGAGCTGTTATACAAATATAAAGATTTGAATTTTCAGCCATGTGTCATTTTCAGATTTAATCCCCAGCTCAAAATAACTGACATTGTTTAAAAAAAACAAAACAAACAATGTTATGCTTATTTTGAATTGTGTCTGTTAGACTTGCTTACACACTCAAGGTAACGGCATGGTCAGGTGACTTTAAGCCCCACCCACTGCACAGCCCTGCCCACTGCATGGTCATGTGACTTTAAGCCCCGCCCACTAGCACTGTGGGTCTATAAAAGGAACTGTGCGTCAGTTGGTGGTCATTCACTCTGTGTCTTGTGATCAGAGAGGAAGCGATCGCTGTGTGTCGTGTTTTCTATTATCTGATATCGCTCAGAATTGTAGAATGACATTTTATCACAGAATAGAGAAGGAAGAAAAGGTTTCTCTGAACATCACCAAAGAGAAACCTGCAGATATAATTGATTCCTTGTTAGAGGATCACCAGCCCGCTGAAATGCCAAACGCTACGACCCCCCCAAAAAAGGGGAAGTGGCGGGCGTTTAAGCGCGGAGCAAGGAGAATTTTTAAATGCGTTTTCCCGTGTTTTGGGAAAAAAGAGAAGGAGGAAATTACAACAGGCGAGGATGGTGAGTGAAATCTAATAATAACTCCGACATCCACTGACTGAGCCCCACCATTACCATTACAATATCTGTACACAAAATAACCCAGAAATGTACATCATTTATATATAATGTCACCAAACATGTCATTTATGTGTTCCAATGGAGAACACACACATTATAGAAACATATTACTATTTTAGGCAACATTCACAAAGCTATGGGAGTCTTATTTTCAAATCTCACTGGACTCAACTGAAAATAACTGACATTTTTTCTAAAATTACCATCCCCCATCCTGCTGTGTTATCGTTATAATCTGAGACTCTGCAATGTACTGGGCTCACTCTTGTATACATACCATGGACATTGCTATACATACATATACTAGGATCATTCCTATATACCGGGATCCCTGCTATATACACATACCGGGATCCCTGCTATATACACATACCGGGATCACTGCTATATACACATACCGGGATCCCTGCTATATACACATACCGAGATCGCTGATATATACATATACCGGGATCACTGCTCTATACACATACCGGGATCGCTGCTATATACACATACCGGGATCCCTGCTATATACACATACCGGGATCACTGCTATATACACATACCGGGATCCCTGCTATATACACATGCCGGGATCCCTGCTATATACACATACCGGGATCCCTGCTATATACACATACCGGGATCACTGCTATATTCACATACCCGGATCACTGCTATGTACACATACCGGGATCCCTGCTCTATACACATACCGGGATCACTGCTATATACACATACCAGGATCGCTGCTATATACATATACCGGGATCACTGCTCTATACACATACCGGGATCGCTGCTATATACACATACCGGGATCCCTGCTATATACACATACCGGGATCCCTGCTATATACACATACTGGGATCACTGCTATATACACATACTGGAATCCCTGCTATATACACATACCGGGATCCCTGCTATATACACATACAGGGATTACTGCTATATACACATACTGGAATCCCTGCTATATACACATACCGGGATCGCTGCTATATACACATACCGGGATCCCTGCTATATACACATACCAGGATCACTGCTATATATACACATACCGGGATACCTGCTATATACACATACCAGGATCACTGCTATATATACACATACCGGGATCACTGCTATATACACATACCGGGATCACTGCTATATACACATACTGGGATCCCTGCTATATACACATACCGGGATCCCTGCTATATACACATACCGGGATCCCTGCTATATACACATACCAGGATCATTGCTATATACACATACGGGAATCATTGCTATATAAACATACTGGGATCCCTGCTGTTGTATACACATACCAGGATCCCTGCTATATACACATACCGGGATTATTGCTATATACACATACCGGGCTCATTGCTATATACACATACTGGGATCACTGCTATATACACATACTGGGATCCCTGCTATATACACATACCGTGATGATTGCTATATACACATGCTGTGATCACTGCTATATACACAAAATGGGATCATTGCTATATATACATACTGGGATCATTGCTATATACACATACTGGGATTCCTGTTATATACACATACAAGGATCCCTGCTATATATACATATTGGAATCACTGCTATATACACATACGTGTTAGAACATACTGGCACTGGAAGAATAAGATAGCCAGCACTTTAACCACTTGCCGACTGCTCACGTTGCTCTTACTGTGGCACTGTGGCTCCCCTGGGTCCAGTGACGTAGACCTACGTCGCTGGACTCCTATCGGTCTCGGCGGCGCGAGTGCTCCACCGGAGGCTCGCTCTCGCTGTGTTTAGACACAGCCGAAGTCGGGCCTGAGGAGGAGAGGCGGAGATTACCGCCTCTATTTCCCGATTGTCTGGGAAAGTGTGAGAAAATCCGCCCGCTTGTGTAAACAAAGCAGGCGGATCTTCTCTGTGACAGACAGGGAGAGATCACAGGATTCAGCATAGCTGAACCTGCATTCTCTGTCTGTGTCACAGAACCCCCTCCCCCCACACACATCAGTAAGCATGAGGCATACATTTAACCCCTTGATCACCAACGGTATTAACCCCTTCCCTGCCAGTGTCATTATTATAGTAATAGTCCATATTTCTAGCACTGATTACTATAGTAATGTCACTGGTACCCCCAAAAGTGTCAAAAATGTCAGTTGGGGTTCCGATCTGTCCGCCGCAATGTCACAGTCCAGCAAAAAAAAAAAATCGCAGATCGCTGCCATTACTGGTAAAAAAAAATGAAAAAAAAAAAACAATAAAAATTACAAATCTTTCACGTAGTTAGTAAACGCGATAACATTTGCGTAAACCAATCAAAATACACTTATTGTGATATTTTTTACAAAACATATGTAGCAGAAAACAAATTGGCCTAAAATGTTAAAAAATTTTGATTGTACATTTTTTTTGGGAGTGTTATATATCAGAAGGTGAAAAATATTGTTTTTTTTTTTTCAAAATTGTCGCACTTTTTTTCAAAAATTAAAAATCGCACAAGTGATCAAATACCACCAAAAGAAAGCTCTATTTGTGTGAAAAAAAGGACATCAATTTCATTTGGGTACAGCGTCACACGACCGCGCAATTATCCGTTAAAATAACGCAGTGCAGAATCGCAAAATATGGCCTGGTAAGGAATGGGGTAAAATCTTCTGGTCTTAAAGCGGATAAAAATACGCTCATTTAAATTTTTTTTGTCAAAGACATGTAGCTAAATACATTTTGGCCTAAATATATGACAAAAATTGAATATATTAGATATTTTTTTACAGTCAAAGTAGAAAATGTAAATTTTTCGCAACATTTCCATGCTTTTTCTATTATTATTGCAAAATATAAAAAGCGGAGAGGTGATCAAATACCACCAAAAGAAAGCTCTGTTTGTGGGAAAAAAATGACGTAAATTTAGTTTGGGTACAGCGTTGCATGACCGCGCAATTGTCAGTTAAATTCGCGCAGTTCTAAGTTAAAAAAAGTGGCCTGGTCATTGAGCAGCCAAATCTTCCGGGGCTAAAGTGGTTAAAGGACTTATCATTCATGCACATTTTTTATTCTGATTGCACTTTTTTATAAATATTATGTATTGTGATTTAAATTTTATGTTTCTGCACAAATAATGAATAGAGATACAAATTAAGCACTTTATGGTTAGACAGCGCTGGGTACACACATAAAATATACCTGAATGGTATATGAGATGCTCAGAGACTGCAGACATGGTGCACAGGAACAAACACATGTAAACGTAACTTAGAAAAAAAAGATAAATTGAAATAAACAAATCAATTATTCCATAAAAAGCACTGCAAACCTGCATGCAGAAAGGTACAGTAAATGCAGAATTGTGATGTAAATGAGCCTTTAATGAGTGACCCGGTATATATACATAGCACTGATCCCTGTATGTGTATTAGTCCAGTCCTCCTCATCCAATCACCATTATCATTACCATTAAAATATCCATAGGCAAAAAGAATAAATAAATCTGTTTATATCGATTATACATCATTTCACCAATCTATGTATTCTGCCAAAAATGGCATTGAGGTGTCATCATTAAAAAAAAAAAAAAAAACAATTTACTTTAAAGTTAAAGTAATGTAAAACTACTTTAAATATAGATACAATGTGCAGACCCTCATAGAGCTGTTATACAAATATAAAGATTTGAATTTTCAGCCATGTGTCAT